>NC_053436.1:22697528-23040432 GCF_007990345.1 Gossypium hirsutum
AAGGATTTATAAAAGCATGTTAATATATTTTTTTTATTTACATACCTACTTACTAAGCTATATGCTTACTCCCCTCTTTTTTCCCTTGTTTTATAGTGTCACTAAGCTAGCTCGGGGTACGGAGATCGTCGGAGATCCATCCACATTATCATCATTCTTTTGATATTTTGAAATTCATATTTTGAATTATGGAATGTATAGAGTACTTGGTTATTTTTTTATATGTCATAATTGATTTGGCCTAAAATGTTGGCCTTTAATATTTGATAACTGATTTTGTATAAGGCCATCGATGTTGGCTAATATTAGTTAAGTTAAATGTTATGATAATGCATTTTGTGAGAGGCATGAGTTGGTTGAATGAGTGTGTAATGACTAAGTATGGAAAATGTGGCATGTGAATGGCTGTGTGAAGGACACGGCCTTAGACACGGGCGTATGCCCCTATTTTCAAGAAATTTTCCAATGTTCTCCAAAGTTCTCGGTTTAGTCCCAGACCGCTTCCATAGTATGTTTTGGGCCTCGTAGATCCATATCAGGGACTTAGTGATGAAATTTGAATAGTTTAATTTGGATGAAAAAAATATGTCTCGGTTTTGTACGATTGCATGTGTATGTTTCGGTAATGCCCCATACCCTGTTTCGGAGTCGAACACGGGTAAGGGATGTTACATTTAAGGGTAAGTCGATTGAATGATTTTTTTTGAAATTGATTGATTGATATTATTTATTTTTTGCATGTAAAAGAATGCCACTATTTTATTGTATATATTGATAGCATGTTTTGCATGCCATGTAACACCCCTCACTCGTATCCAACTCTGGGACAGGGTTCGAGGAGTTACCAGACTTAAACATTCACAAACATAAAAAATCGGGTCACCAAATTTTGCCCAAAATTTAAAACTTTTCAAATACATGCACATCGTCCCTTATACAAGCCTTCGAAGCCTATAACATACATCGGGGTGGTTCGGGACTAGACCAAGAACTTTGAAAATCTTTGGGCAACTTAACCAATTTTTATGTTTTAGAGAGTCACACGCTCGTGTGGGTTGGGCCGTGTGGTCGTACACATCCGTGTGGCTTGGAACACTCCCGTGTCCTTAGCCCGTGTAACTCTCTATTTGTGACGTCAGCAACCATTTAAGGGCACACGCCCAAGGCACACGCCCAAGGCCCGAGGCCGTGTCTTCTACACGACTGAGACACACGACCATGTCTCTACTCGTGTGGTCAAGACTTAAGCTAATTTTCAAGCCTTTTTTCATCTTTACATGCACACACATACATGATTTCAATGGCATTCATCATTAGTTCGTTATTATGCATTAGTTCCACCTACTCATGATAAACTAGTCTAGCCACATCACAAGATATTAACACATATCATGGATAAATAGGCTGACAAGTCAAAATCATTATTAGCCATATCTCATTACTATAATCAACAAATCAATATAAGCCAATACATTTGGCTAATCACAACAACATCCATCATAGGAAAACTAAGTCCCTATACATGCCACTCACATGAAAACATTTAACATACACATGCCAATACTCCAAGGATAATGGCTCGATAGTGTGATGCTGCCTCCGACGATCTCCAACCCTGAGTTGACCTGACAAAACTAAATGAAATGGAAAGGATGGAGTAAGCTTTACACTTAGTAAGCTCGCATGAAAATAATAAGCAATGCGATAACATGCTATTTTCATATTCTTTTTATTTATTCAAGTTCTAGCTAAGCTATTTTCCCAAGTCACAGTCATTAAATTATTTATATCTAGATCTATGGAACTCCAAATTAAGACCCGTTAATTTTCCCTGAAACTATACTTATATATCTTCTTACCATAAAATTTCTAGAATTTTTGGTCTATTCAATAAGTACATTTTATTCTTTAAATTCTCCCCAGTTTCACTGCCTAGTAGCTTCGACCTCTATCTACTAAAAATCAAATATCTCAAAGTACGAGACTCGGATAATATTCTCGTCTATTTATACTGAAATTAGACTCGTTAAAGATTTTATTCATATGATTCCTAACTCATAGTTATTTTTGTATAATTTCTAGTGATTTTCCAAATTTAAGACAAGGGAGTCTGGAATCACTCTGACTCTGTCTCACAAGAATTCAAATATCTCATAATACAATTTTTTTTTTCTTACACCATTTCTTTTATGTGAAACTAGACTCATTAAGCTTTAATTTCATATTCTATGCAGTCTTTAACTCAATTTCCACTATTTTTGGTAGATTTTCAAATTAGGACTAATGCTGCTGTCCAAATCAGTTTTGGTACAATATAATGATCACTATCATAAGATCATTTCCAACTAATTATGAACTTACCATTTCATGGATCCCTTACTCATTTTTCACAATAGAGCTCAATATAAAAGTCATTATTTCTCATGGGCATACTTAGTCATGCATTCCAAGTATAGGATAATTCCCTATCATATACACTCAATCGATAAGTTAGTTCCATAACAATGCACCATGTAAATTTGTCTTAGATGAGCTCATCATTCAACATTTTCATTTTTATATCTCCTGTTAATCCCGTTGAGTCTCTCGGAAAATCTCGATGGATTATCCATTTACTGTCAAATCATAAGAGCGATCATCTCATGTATGCACTCCCGCGAACCTTACATCTTACGGTGGGATTACCAGTCCAGGCTAAATCCTCCGTATCGTAAACACATAAGGTGAAGTTGGGATTATCAGTCCAGGCTAAATCCCTTATAGTGACAAACACCTTCAATGAGCTCAGATCTGCATTACCAGTCCAGGCTAAATTTAGACCCAAATCGGATTACCCGTTAGGGCTAAATCCACAATGCACACGTTTTCTTCGGGAGGCTCAATCACTCAAGGAACACCCGTCCGGGTTAAATCCTTTTTATATTTGAGATCAACGGATTACCCGCCCAGGCTAAATTCTTTTTGCAACACATGCAGGATCTCAAGTCATATAAGCTATGATTTATCCATTAGATTTCCTTTTCAACCTCAACCGGGACATTTATCAACATGTCATTATTAAGGATATATTTCATAGAATTTCATGCCATCATCAAATGCAATTACCATACATTCATAAATTATGCAATTAAGCATACTATGAGTTTACTTTAAGTTATTTGAACTTACTTGTCGAAACCTCGTCAGGTACAACCATGTAGCAACTCATACAACCCATGTAATATTAATTTAACATTCAATTCATGTAACAATAATTTGCCATTCAATTTCACATAACACAACAAACATCACATTTTCCATATCATACACACCATCTATCAACTTCTCCTAAACATATTAAATCATACAATTTATGCCATATCAATAGAGAATTACAATTCAAGCATTGTATTGCATTATTATTAACACACGAACTTACCTCAGATCTAGAAACGATAATTTACCATTTTAATCCATAACCTTGTATTTTTACAAAAATCACATGGTCCAAAAATCATATTTTTACAAATTTTCATTTTGACCCCTAAACTTTCACATATTTGCACTTTTGCCCCAATGCTCACAAGATGATTTTTATTCAATTTCCTTGCATTTCAAGCCTAGCCGAATCATTTTCATAACTATGGTAGCCCCTAATTTCCACTAAATCACCCTTTTATGACCAATTTTACAATTTTACCAAACGGTCCTTTCGGATGTTTTCATCGAAAACCGCTTAGTAAAAGTTGTTTATTTAACACCCAAAACTCATTTTCTTGCATTAGACATCAAAATACAAGCATGTCACTCATGGGTAAATTTTGAAACATAAACCCTAGCTCAAAATAATGGTAGAAATGAGTAGATCAAGTTATCAGGATTTAAAAAATGTAAAGAACTTTAAAAACGGGGCTCGGGATCACTAACAAATGAGCTTGGAAGCTTGGCCAAACCCTAACCATGGCTGCTCTTGGTAAATTCAGCTGAAGCAAGAAGAAAGGGACACATTTGGGTTTTAAAATTTGTCTTTTAATTCATTTTACCCCTAAATGACCAAAATGCCCTTTTTACTATTCTTTCAAATTTTACCCATCCAAGGCCATTTTTGTCCAAAAAGTTATACAATGGTCTAATTACAATTTAAGGACCTCTCATTTAAAATTTCATAACAATTAGACACCTCTAACACTTAGAACTCAACTTTTGCACTTTTATAATTTAGTCCTTTTGACCAAATTGAGTGCCCAAACGTCGAAATTTTTGAATGAAATTTTCATGAAATCATTTCGTGAAATCATAGACCATAAAAAATAATAAAAATGAAATTTTTCTCATCGAATTTGTGGTCCCAAAACCACTGTTCCGACTAGGCCCAAAATCGGGATGTTACATGCCACCGTACTAAATTATTACTGATTAAGCATGATATGCTTCACTACTTCATGTCATTATGTATTGCATGGGTTTCCAGATTTGATGGGTGACAGAAGAGTTCTGCGGAGTATTGGCAGTTTATCTACAAGTTATTGATTAACTGTATATCTGCGCCCTGAAGTATTGTTGGAGTACCAACGACTTATCACAATTTACTGAAAGTTATCTACAATTTATCAACAGCTTGACTGCAATTCACTAGCAGCTCATCTGCAATTTTACTGTCAGTTTTACTGTGTCAATTTTGTGCTTAGTCGAAACAGTGGTTTTGAGACCACAAATCTAAAGTTAGAAAAATTATTATATTAATTATTTTGGGGTTATATCATGATTATAAGGGTGTATGAAAATTTTGGTGAAGTAATTTTAGCGTTTGAGGGCTTAATTTCAAAAAAGGACTAAATCGCATAAAGTGCAAAAGTCTGATTTTAATAGCTAAAGGTGAAAAAAGCTAGAGAACCTAAATTGGGGGTCTTTAAAAGACATTTATACCCTAAGATAGTGCATGGCCGGCCATAGGAGACAATTTGGTCAAAAAGTCCAAGTTTGGTGGGTTTGGTGGCTAATTTGACTAAAACAGAAATAAAATAAGAAAAAGATGATATCACATTCTCATCTTCTTCACTACCACCGATTTTTTAGCCATTTTTAAGGGTTTTGAGCTTCAAAAATTTCAGCAACTTGTTCCTCTTGCAAGTAAGTGATTTACATACTTTTTGTTGATTTACATTTTTGGACCCCTTACAAAATGGTTACGAGATTAGGGTTTTTCCATGAAAGCATATGTGTAGTTTTCTAAAATTTTATGGAAGAATATGAGTATTAGACATGTAATAAACAACTTTTGTGAAGGGATTTCTCATGAAAACCCTAATAGGAACTATTTTGCATAAGTTGAAAATTTGATGATAAATGTGAGATAGTGGAAATTTTGGATTTGCTATAAGAGAAAAAGGGTTCGGCTAGGCTTTTGATATGATGAAAGTCGATAAAAATCAATTTTCGAACCTAGGGTAAAATGGTTATTTTGTAAAAGTCTAGGGACAAAATGGTCATTTGGCCCAAGTATAGATTATTGAGTCCCTAGATCGATAAAGTGATTGAATTTATGAATTTTTGTTATTATAGATCAAGAAATTCAAACTCCAAACTTAGACCGGGGAAAGGCCAAGCAAATTGATTAGACCGACTAGACACCATATTTTGTAACCGAGGTAAGTTGTATGCAAATTATACAACTACATTGTCCTTATATGCGATAAGTTAATTTAGCATGAATTACTTGATTGAGGAAATGAGAAGGCATGATGCTAATTAAGGTAGTAGAATTCCCGTTTGAACCATGGGAAATAAAATCGGATATTCATGCCATGATGTATAGACTATTATGAGCTAGTGTAAGACATGTCTAGGACATGCATCAGCCACATTAAGAGAGCTAGTGTAAGACCATGTTCGGGACATGGCATCGGCATTGAGACGAGAGCTATTGTAAGACATTTTTGAGACATGCATAAGCTACGAGTAAAGCTAGTGTAAGACCATGTATGGGACATGGCATCGGCATCCTACCCCATAGTGAGGCTCATTGAATATTCGGTAGTGTTTCAAATGGTTCAATGGTGAGAGTTATGGTTTAAAATCAAGAGAAAAGTATAATTGTGTTGTGAGTGATACAGGTACCTATTCAGTCTGTGTGAGATGTGAGTTCAATATATATTATATGATGAATATTGGTTTGTGATGAGTAAGTTGTGTTTATGCCTATTTATATCAAGAGCTTGTTGATGAATGGTATAGTTGTTGCTATGTGTTTGCATACTTCTTACTAAGCTTTAATCTTACTCCCTCTCTTCTCCATTTTCTTATAGTGTCGCCTAAATAGTTCGAGGATCAACAGACGTTGGAGGCTACAACCACACTATCACACTATCATTCGAAGCACTTGGTATAGTTAGATTTCTTGTTTTCTTGTATGGCATGTATAGGGCTAGAATTTAATGTTTTGTGTCATTAAGAAATAGCTGAATGTGTTGGCTTGGAACAAATATATTTATTTTGTATAAGTCCATGGATAATGGTCAATTCTCATTTTGATATTTATATAGAAGATATTATTTTCATGGATGAGTAAAACGCACAAATAAAATGTTGTCCATCGTGGTTAGTTTGGTTGTGTGATGTGCCCTTGTTTTGGTATGGATTGATTTTATGCAGGTTATGTATGCAAGGGTGGCAAAGAGGCTTGGTAAATATCCTCTTTTTGTCCACATGGGTAGGCACACGGGCGTGTGTCTATGCCGTGTGTGACACACGGTCCGCCACATGGGCTTGTGACAAGGCCGTGTGCCCCCTGCACGTAAAATTTGCAAGTCAATATGCATGGTAGTAAATGCATGGGCAAAGACACGGTCGTGTGTCTCATCGGTGTGTAAAGCATGGCCTAGCACACAGGCGTGTGTCTTGGCTGTGTGACCCTTAAGAATTGCTGACGTCAGAAACAGAATGTTCAGGTTTTTGCACCAAGCTAGGACACGGGCGTGTCGTGGCCGTGTGAAGAACACAAGCCAGGGACACAGGAGTGTGCTAGGCCGTGTGAAAACCCCTATAGGTGTGAATTTAGAATTAATTCCACAGGGGTAGAGGGCACGGGTGTGTCCATGTATTGCTAAGGCCGTGTGAGTCACACAGCCCAATGCAAGACCAAGTCGAATTGGTCACACGGGCGTGTTGCCCCTCCCACACGAGCGTGTGCTCATGTGGCTAGTAATATTTTTCAAGGTTCATGGTAAGACCCAAATCATTCCCGAATAGTTTTTAATGAATGTTTAAAGCCTACTAGGCCTTTATTATGGAGTTTTTGATTTAGAGTGGAAAAGTTTTAAGTTTAACTAAATTTTGATGACTAAGAAATGTGTGAATGTATTTGATCGATTTCGGCAACACCTCGTATTCTATCCCGGCATAGGGTATGAGTGTGGGGTGTTACATACTACATATTGTTACTGGTGGTTTAACCAAATCGAGCTTTGGCTCTTACTGTTTTGGTGTTCGGATGACTAGTTCTGGGGAACTTCTGGTGTGTAGATGATGGATAGGTAGGTCCTTTGCACTGTTTTACATTCGATCATACACATTCATATAAACTGTTTATTAAACTGTCATGATCTATTATGGACATTGATATTGATGGCTATGTGCCCTATTGCAATTGTCTGAAATGTATGTAATACTACTGTTTGTTCTGTTAAGGCTAACACTAAGCTTTTAAAGCTCATCCCATTGTTTAATCCTTACAAGTAATCCTTGAGCCTAAGATTAGAAATGCCATATGAAGTACTCAACTCAAACATCTAATTTTTTCTAAACAAAGTACTTTCATCTTAAATATATTTTTTGTTTGGGGCTGTAATATGTTAATTTTGAACTGTGGCGTGGGTTTACTTTTTATTGGGATTTTTCATGCATGGATTTCGTTATAAAATGAAAAACTCTAATAATCGGCTCAATATGCCATAAAACATGTTATTTCGCACAAAAATTAAAGGCATCACTTTCTCCGCTGCCTAATGATGAAAAAGGAGTTTTAAAAAAAAAGCAAATTGAAAAAATCAATTAAGTTTTTTTATCATACGACACAACGTATAATATATTGGACTCTAAATTTAATCGGCTTAATAATCAAACATTTATGACAACTATCCTAAGTTTTTTTAAATCAATCAAATTCACACATAAGAAACTAAACGATTTTACTAGGCCATTTCGATGGCCAATGTAGCCTTTCGAATTCGACCATAATGTCTAGGTCGGGTTTGGGAGTTATAAGGTTGAAGTTGAGAAACTTACTTGATGCTTCCTTGCCTCATCAACTTATCTTTTCCTAGCGCCAAAGCTTCAATTCTCCTAAAAACTAAGCATGAAAACCAAAATAATGGGTTAAACTTGGCATGTTTAACTCAAATCTCAGTTTTCTAGAAACATGCAAAACCGTTAATATAGCTTGTAAAAGCCATTAACTTTAGTTCCTAAATTATACGTTACTGAAGGATTCCTAACCTTACCAGTTTACTAGATTCTCTATTTTCCCAACCTAAACCTCACGATAATCAATCCATGCATAGCTTTCTTTAATCATTTTTTCCTCAAATTGACCAATGGAGAAGAAGAAGAATGAAATAGATTGGAGAAGAAGTCTCCCTTGGGAAGTCACTCTCCAGCTATATATAACCCTTCCTGCATGGCCTTCAATCGTGTAAAATCCATATGTTTTTAATCATTTTGTCCCCCACTAAGGGACCAGCTGGTTCTAATCCAACCAAACCATGATTAGATTTTAACCTTGTACAATTTCAATTACTATCTTTTCCTGATTTTTCAGTAGAAACTGTCAGCTTACGGACTCTTCCAATTTAACCCCTAAAGGAATTCGGGTGTGACAACTCTTCCACCCAAAAAAATTTCATCCTCGAAATTTCCTTTTTCACTCAATAGCCAAGGTGGACTTAAAGATACCCTTATTTATTCTTGCCCCTAGAGGGTGGGTTTGGTGTACTTAGTCGCCTTTCCTCCTTACTAGAACCTTCATCTTAATTCTCCTTTTGTTCACTCTCACTACTTTTTCCCCACCTATTCTTTTAATTCCACCAACACTTAACGATTTATAGATATCAGCTCTTTAGTGTGTATTTGACCACTATGAATTTAGACATACTATAGTTCGCATTTTTTCTTCCTCCTTCGTTTAGTGATTTATTCAAAGTGAACATCGCATGACCATCATCTTCTTACTTCTAATTATGGCGGATAATCTCGAGATTGCTAAGGTTGTTTATACACTAACCCTACCCATATAATGGGTCAATTCTTTTTCTAACACAAGACAGCTAAGTTCACCTATGAAACATCTTTATTCCTATCTTGGCGAAGCACCAGAGTTACTACCTTGAATCCTGAGTTCTACTCCATCAATAATAATGGTTTATTAGCCCTATTCGACAACACTTGTCACTGAACGAATGTATGGATAGTTCTATTTTCACAAGAGTCACACCATAATGGGTAACAGTTGGTAGATATTCTTGTTTTGTGAATCTTAAAGATTTCTTCCTACTCCCAATGTCACAGGTGGCTTCCTTACATTAATATATTTGAACGATTATTTCGCATGCATTTAATTTGTTTCCACGCTTTCCTTTGGTTATAAATAAACTGAAACATGAAGGGAGAATCTCCCAACTCCTCGATCTTTCTATTTGGTCATTTTACCTAATATTTCTCACCTCTCTTTTCACTACTTTCTTTCTCTTATTTATGTATGTCCATGGGGTGTAGTTCCCCGATTGCTTTCGTTGCTCAAATCTATAAAATAAATCATTTATTCATTACCTTCTTTACCTGTCCAATAGCTAAATCCTTCATTGATGGCTCAAGCTTGACAACAAATCTTGATTTATGGGATCACATCCATCAATTATAATATGATAGATTACCTAAGATTCCAAGAAAATCGTTTTCCCTCTATTACTTTTGATTTCTGAATGAATCAAGGAAAAGGTCGACTAGGCGAAACTAATAATACCCCCTCTTCCTTTGGAGGGTACGATTTATCGTGGGGGAATACATTCCTCATTCATTTCCAGTCAGTCTAGAATATGACGAGGATTTGCCTCAAGTACAGAGGGAGTCTGTTTCCTCAACCTCCCCATTCCTCTCCAGGACACCACTCATTGTGACTCCTTCTATAACAACATCGAGAGACCTCATTAGCATTACTTACCTCTCCGTCTCTTTTTCTGGCAGAGATTTAACTCTTTGCCTTAACAACCTTATTGACTTCTTTCCACTATCGATGAGGTAGAAAAATAAATCCTTTTAAGTATTTCAAGGTAGAAAGGAAGTTAGGCAGGTTGAATCTAAGAGGTTCACCTATCCTGGAGGAAAATATCGTGTTCAGCTTTTTAAATTCCTAGCAGTCCATCTGCCAATGTAAGGTGACTGCCTCCGGACGTACTAATGTCCAGAGTGTGAATATTGCAATAAAAGATATAGATATGAGGCAATATCTACAAGTATACAGGTCCAGTTGTAATATAGTTACAATGGAGTAGGTGAGTACTCTAAGGATCGTACCCAAGAGAGGCTAATACTAGATCAATTTTAACCTAAACACTAAAACATCTAATTAGTACTCTAAATCAGTTATAGTACAAAAACATAAATAAAAGGGATTTTTAAGATCTTTATAATAGTAAAATAATAATAAATAAATAAATAACAAGAGATTGAAAAGTATAATTAATTAAATTTGATTGTAGGTGATTAGCTCACTTCGGTAATCCTCATCAACTATCACTTCGGGCTCATTATTAATCAACTAGTCGCTATCCCAGCAGGATCTTTTGATCTTCTACTAAAATAACGAGTTGACAAGGACTACTTATCTTTTGACCTCACAGTCCAGACTGGCTTGGGGTGAAGGTGTTCATGGGTAGGCCTTACTAATTTTGGGTTAATTCCCACCTTGATGACTTTTTAGGGTTGTCAAGCCTAGGGTTTAGGTTCTTCCTTTCCCAAACAGCTGATCTATTGAGTAACCTTATAAAATAGTTAATAAATCATACATCCACTCACTAATCCTCCATAGAAGGATTAATTACCCATGGTTTTCATAAACAATATAGAATCGATATAAAGAGTAAACATGATAAAGTTTCAGAAAAAGCCTGATTTGTATTAAGAATTAAAGTGAATCCACAATGTTTGATTGTCACTACAAATCAAATTTTTCGAGATAAAATAAAGAACAAATTGAAAGTAAATCTAAAACCTAAGAAAAGAGAAAAACTATACTGAAATTAAAAGAAAAAATTCTAAGGTAAGTGATTGGTGTCCATAACATGTGACAAGTGGGCATATTTATAGATTTTAGGTGGTCGTAATCCTTAACCCTAGATTAACTAACATTCTTGAGCTTTAAGTTTGATTGTGTAGACCAAAAAGCCCCTTGGCTTGTATTAATTCCCATCTAGAGTTGATGTTATGACACATCAGAACCTGTGTCGCAACATAGAAGTCAATATACACTTCTTGGGATATCTTTAAAGGTATGTCACCACATCCTTAAGTTGTGTCGCGACACTGAAAGCAACATCAAAATTTCTCCATTTTGCTCCTTATGTTGTGAGATAATGACTAGTATCAATTTAGCACTCCTTCTAACGGTCTCTTACACACTTACAAAGTTCATTAGCTCACCCTTAGGACTCATCTGACCCCTAAGGTCAATAAAAGACTCAATTTGCACATTTTATTAATTTTATGTAAACTCAATAAAACATAATTAAAACTAATGATAATGCTTGTTTTCAAGCACCTCAAGTGTGATAATTAGTTTAATCTGCTACACTAAATTATGGCAGATGAAACTCTCCCCCACTTAAGTCATTGCTTGTCCTCAAGCAACACACAAAAAAAAAATAGAAAAGATGACTCTTGAGCAAATATGATACAAGTACTGAATTTGGAGCACATGGCCAGGCATTTCATATTTACATATAATTTTGACATGATGAATAATTGATTTACCACTTTTGACCTCAAACATCTAAGTTCAGTGCATTGCACAATATACAAGCAATAAGCTGAAAGCGATTTACCACTACCCTTGATATAATTTGTAAAAAACTAAACATAAACTGATTGGTCGAAAATGTGTCAAACATGTCAAGTTCACAATTTTTGGGATAAGAACAATATCAGTATGATTAATCTCAGATAAAAAGGTACCTCAATTAAGGACATTAAGACAAAAAGAACCCACATTCTGCCCTATTAAATATTTTTAGTAAAACAAAGCAGACAAACCATCTAGTTCCAATGCTTTTGTTTGACCCATATCATTTAGTGCAACTAGAATCTTCTCCCTTTCATATTTCGCTATAAGAACTCAATTCTAATCCTTTGATATACACCAATTCACCCCCTCCAAAATGTGATCCATATCACCTGAACCTTATGAACAGAATAGATTAGAAAATTTATTATTTTCAATCACACCTATTTCCATTCTATCCTTTGTAATCCTCAATCTTCCCTTAAAAGCCTTTCTATTTTATTTTTCTGTCGCCTCTGAGATGTAAACCGATGAAAGAATGTCATTGTAATAGGTCATTTTTCAATGGTCTCGGAAATAGTGATTTCGGTATCACAATTCTAAAAAGTGAGTTCATATATATTAGTAATTAATATTTAAGAGTTAAGTATAGTATTATGGTAAATTTTGATTGGATAGATTTTATTAGTTGGTTAGTTAGTCAAGGTACAAGTGGTGTGTATCGAAAGTCAGTGGTTTTAGAAAATGAGGTATTGAGATCTCGTTTTCATAAATCGAGCTCAAAATAATAATATTTATGGAGTTTTTGTATAAATGGATTGAAGTTTGATCTAGAAATTTCAGTGATTTGATAGTTAATTAATGAAAAAGGACTAAATCATAAAAGTGATAAAATTTCTATTGCTATAAATTTTTAATTAACCAAAGGATCAATTGAGCAATTGAACCTTCTTATGTATGTCAAACTGCGGTGGAATCCAATTGCTATCCACTAACTTTGTAAATTGAATTTAATATTAGTTAAACATGTTTAATTAAATAAACTATGATTAATTAAATTTTTTAATTAAAGATATATATTAAATTAAAGAAGAGAACAATCATTCTTTCCTTCTTTTACTTATCTTCTTTACTAAGCAAAAGAAAAAAATGGGTCTTGAAGCATTTGGGCCCTCAATTTAGTAAGATTTTAAGTTTGTTTCTTGTCATTTTTATGTTTTTAATATCATTGCAATTAGGTCCAGCTAATTCGTATCTCCATTTTCAAAATTGTTAAAGATTTCTAAAGTTACCATTGATATTAATTGAATTTTTTGAATGTTTATGGTAGGTTTTGAAGCTTAAAAATGAAATAGGATTAAATTGTTCAGTAAATTTTGTTAATTTAAGTTTAGGGACAAAATTTTGAATATCTTGAAATTGGTATGAGTTTTTTTAAAATTGTAGTAATAGGAGGTTTTATATCGACATAGTTGAAGTGGATTTAAAAATTGGAGTTCAAATTAGGAAGATATGATAAGTTCGATTTTAGGGACTAAATTGAATAAAATGAAAAAGTTTGAGGGCATTCAAATAACAAAATTAAACTAATATATATGTATAATAGGATGATATAAGATATTTGGAATTGATAAACTAAATTGAATAATTGAATAGATCAGAAATTGGACCAAATTGAAGATAATCGGGGAAATGGCAAAATTTGTCGTTTAGTCTTTAGAGAGATGTTGGTTTGTTGTTTTGACTATGTAAATTCACATAGTACAATTGAATTTAAATTTTTTTATATTTAATTTGTGTATTTGTATTTGTTTGATAATAGTTTGAATTGTGCACAATTTAGTACAATGGGTGAGTTATGAACTAAAACATAAAAAAATTATAATCTGATGGTTAAAACTTAAAATGATGAATTGATGTCTGAAATGAAATAGAATTGATAATTGCGTATAATTGATTGAATTGTGTTTATATGAATTTAATCGATTGTTTATGGTTATGATTAAATTGATTTGATTTGAGATTATTGTATATTGAGGTAAATGCACAATTGGTTTTGTATTAAGAAGAATTATGTTAGAATATTGATAGGTATTGGTAAATTACTATTGAACATATATAATGGAATTGATAAATTGGCTTATAATGGAAATTGAAAATGGTTACCTTATTAACTGTTCGAGTAGAGTTGGATAAAGTTGGCATGCCATAGTATAGGAAGAGTTCTGGGTTACTTCGACTACGAGTCGGGGAGGCATTGGGTGCCAAATTACTTCGGTTATACCGATAAGACACTGGGTGTCAAACTTATTAATGAGTGTTGGGCGCAAACTATTTACTTCAAAATTTTCCGATGGGGCATTGGTTGTCAAACTAGAGTGTTGGTTGGATTCGTGTACCCACTCAAGTCCGAGTCGAGTTAATAGGGGTAATAAATGGTAAAAGCGGGATAAGTATAATTGAAATCATGATGATAGAGTCCTTAAAATCATGAAATTGAAAATCTAAAATGAAAAGTGTTATTTGATAATTGAGATTGCAAATAGATAAGAAATGAGAAGTAATGTTATATTTGATTTGTGAGATGTAAACTGGATTGAAAATTGTGATATGGTAATACAAAGTTGATTAATGGTATATATGAACATCGATAGTATTGAACACTCATATGTATCGTATATACAAGCAGGAGGCCAAAATAGAAATGTGACAAATTTATGAATTTGATGCAGAATTTGAACAATAAAAATGGAATAATGAATGTCATTATATTTTGAAATTGGATGTATTGTTGACAACAAAATGAAATGATACCATATAGTCTTTAGATTGATTAACTAAAGCTTGTATACATTGATATATGTGTACCATTGAGACTTTAAGTTGTAATTGTGAATTGGAATGTTGTGAATGTTATTGAGTTTTTTATTTCCATGCCATTGATATTAAAGTTATTTGAAATGCTAAATGTTCAGATTATTACATGAATTGGTTATGGGATTAACTCACCTTGTTGATATATGATTGTCGAATTTAGACAAAATTGTCAAGTTTAATAACTTGTTGTATAAATTCATAAAATGAGGTTAGTTGTTGTTTTAATAACTGTAAACTTACTAAGAATTTGTAATGTTTACTCCCTTTTTTTCCCTTTTTTTTCCTATAGCCAACTTGAGGAATGTGTCAAGCAGATCGTCGAGAAGCTTACACTATCCCGGTATTGATTTTGTAGTCTTTTTATTGTTTAAAAACTCAATTTTGTGACATGTATATAGGTGATTAATTTTTGGTCAATCTTGAAAGCTAGTACTTCGGTTACTGATTATGCGCTTATCCTTGAATCATGGTAGATTATGAATTGGTAATGCTTGATGAATGGTTGATTATTAGATATATGATATAAGATTAGTTGTTGGCTTGAAATGTATATAATCAACATTGATAATTGTATGACACGTCTTATGTTTGTTTAAAAGGTAAGGTTTGGTATGTTTATCATGGCAAAAATGTACCATTTCATTTTGAGATACAATGTTTGAATGAATCATTGGAAAGAATTATGTTGGTATTATAATTGTTGAATGTTTTGATAATGATTTATGATCTGTTTGTGATGGTGTCAAAATGGCATATTGGTTAGGCACTTTAGGTTGTTTTGTATAATGATTTGGATTGAATTCTTGAATGTTTAGCAATATTTTATGTACATAATCATGTGCTTAGTAATGCTTAAGGGTTGGATTGTATAAGTTTCAAAAGTTTGGATTGTATAAGTTTCAAAAGTGATCATTTTTTATGTCACACGATTGGTTGACATGGTCGTGTGTAACTGGTAATTTAGATGTAGGATTATTGACACAGCCTTAGGTTGCCGCACAGTTGTGTAACCCCTGTTTTACATTTTTACCTTACTTTTATGTCAAGTTTCAAATTAGTCCATGCTTAATTCTGAATTATTTTTAGAGCTTTCTTAAGCTCGATTAATACTCGAATCTAACTATATATCATAATACTTTATTGTTTATGATCTGGATGGTTATTTGAAGGATTTGTTTAAGATGTAATTAAACTGAAATTTTAAAAATTGTTTCAAATTAGTCCTAGTTGAATTTCTAAATGATACTGAAGCATACATAAGCCTATATATGATCTGAAAATGACATATTTGTTAATTATAAATTGAATTGACTATTATTGGATTGTTTTTGTTTAATTTGAGTAATAATTATGCATTTATGAAGTATTCTATGTTTAATTAATGTGAATTGAATGTGTTCTATTTCAGTTATGACTATAGCATTCCATAACTCGGGTTTGATGATTGGACCGGGTTATGGGTGCTACATTCATGTTTTGACCACGCTGTTTTAACCAATTCGCCCTTTCCCTTTGTTCCCAATAAATCTCCTCCTTATTGATTTCCAAGTTATGTTTTAGCATCCAAAAATTCCAAAAGGTTTTCCTCCTCCTTATCTCCCAAATTTAGATACACAACTCATCTCCTAAGCGTTCTTATACTCCCTTTCTTCCTTTCCCTCAACCCATCCGCCTATCTCTATATTCCAAAACACAATTCGACTAACCAATCAAGAATAGTACCCTCACTATTTAACCAAAGCCTACGAATTTTACATTCACATGTCTCTTACAAAGTCCACCATGATTCAAGTAGAAATATGTAGCGATGCCCCCACCTATCCATTCGATCTGTGTCTATAAGCAAAGGAAAATGGTCCAAAAATAAATTTGATAAATGGTGCAAATCAAATTTCGAAAAATTCGTCAACCAAGCCGAATTGGCAAGCCCCCTATCTAACCTTTCTCTGATATTGTTTTCTACAAAATTACCCCTCTACCACGTAAACCATGGACTTCCATACCCGACATCTTCTAGCTGATAATCTAATAAAGTATCCCAAAACTCCCTCATGCATATTTCATCCCAAGGCAATCCTTTTTTTTCTCAAAAGAGTACATTATCTCATTAAAATCCCACAGACCATCCATGGTAAATTTTGGTATTATCCTAACCCTTTTAGCATGTCCCAAGCCTCTGTTCGAAACCTCGCCTCAAGAGAGCCATAAAAGCTTGTCATCCTCCACTTTCCACTATCACTTTCATCCTAAACCTCAACTTCAATACATTACCTCAAGAAACTCTTTAAACTAACTGACACTTCCATTTTCCACACCAGACTAAGGCACCCTTTATCCCTTCAGCTAGTACATCAATACCAAAGTGAAAACCACACTTCCTACGAACTTTTTCCATCTAGTGGGAATCCAATTAGTTTCCATGATGAAGACTATATGGGGATAGTACAATTTTAGTTTGTTTCAAAACCTTCTAACAGCTCGTGGACTCCCCAATCCACAGACATTCCAACTTATAAGCTTCATTATTGCTAGTTGACCTAAACCTTGTCGACCGTCTATAATCCTATGGATAAGCCATATTCTGCTCATCAATTACATTAGTTGCATCCATAAACTTAGAAACATTGGAGGTGATTATAGATGTTCTCAGCCTCTTTTACTATCTAGGCCTTCCATTATGTCGTCCTCAAGATCTTGTACCATCATATCCTAACCCGATTCAATTGAAGTTCCTGTCTGATCCTTTAATTCCATTGGAAAATTTCGTTCCAAGTTTATCCCCAATATTGGGTTAATCGGTCTCCTAATTTCTGATAAGATCTTACCTCTTAATGTTCGCTCACCCGATCTCATCCCCCACACGCCTCTCGAAATCTCTGTACCATCATCTTCCCACAGCCAAACACTAGTCATGGTGCTAAATTTCCTAGTCGGCGCCCTCAATGAAATATCCTATCCTACCTCCTCTTTCTTGAAATCCCTGCTCAACCAATCTGGATAGAAATTGTCTCTATGGCTAAGATGTCCACAAATGAAGCAAAATAACATGAGTTTTTCGTACTGAAATCTCACATTGATAAAACTAGATAGCAAGATTTGAATTTTCTTTCTATGTTTCAATAAAAGTCGCTCTTCAATCCTTTAATTCGTAAGCACTATTTAAAACTCAAAGAGATCTACTTTGAATCATACACCTCAAATATCCCTATAAAATTACCAAACTGTTTTGCCACCGTTTCGAAAAAAATCCTAGAGGGAGATCATGAATTTGGACCCAAAACCAATAAAAGATCAATGGTATTTACATTGGATCTTCATTATTTTCAAGCCGATGAAATACCAACAAATGATTATTAAACGTCCATGGTGTACCCTTTACCACCCTATTAATGTCCACCCTATTGTAAAACCTAAACAAATACCTCTTTTCGCCCAGATCCAAGATCTATACACCACCCAGGGGTGCCAAAGATTAGCCATGGTGTTTTACATTGCTAGAAAATGGACCACACTAGTCATTAGGAAACACTCCGCTAAATATAAATCAAACAATTTTGGTTGCATCTCGAATCCATTGTGAAATTGCCAAGCCTCCTCCTCTCCTTCGTTAATACTAAGCCCTGCCAAATCCTTCTCCACTGGAACCAAAAAACCTTAAATCTCCCCACCGATCAACTCTACTTAGCACGCCAATAAAGAAACCCAAAAGCAAACATGATAGAAGAATCATAATCAAATTCAAAGACCAGAATCATGCCACATAAAGGACAAATGAAAACGTGCCATTTCAGCAGACTTTGTAAATTTAAGGCTAAATATATTGGTTTATGACATTTTATAAGATTATATTTTTTTAAAAAAATTAAGAGAAGAAGCTAGAAAAGGTAAAAAATCCTTTGACAGATAGTAGATTTTCAAATATACTTTATAATGTTGTTAATAAATTTAAATCAATAAAATCATTAGCCTTCTATCTTTAAAATGGCGATTTAAATTTTTTAAAAATTACATGGAATGACTAAAGAAGATATCAATATATCATTGAGCATTAATTATGTGAACAAGTAAGAATAAAATTTTCAAGTTTGAACTTAACATCAATAATTAGAGCTACTATTAATTGGACATTTTAATGATAATATAAAAATAGAAGGATGGAATCAAATCACGAATTTCAGAATAAGACTAAAATCAAGATTAGACCTCATAATTTTCTATATTTTTTTAGTCACGTGTTGGGTCTTCTCCTTCGGTCCTCCTCGACGACTCCGTCAAGTCATACACGCAAAAACACAACCATCCTATATCTTTTGTAATAAATTAATTATTCTTTTTTCATTAAAAAAATTAAATCCAAATCTCTTCTCGAATCAGAAACCGACACGGTTCAATAAATAGCAATATCGTTGAATTAGATGGGTAAATGAGTCATTTAGCTTGCTGCCGAAATAACCTCGCCCACAATTAGTAGCAACAAAAATTTCACAATAAGATCAAAATGATTAAAATAAAAATATCTTTTTGGCCAACAAATGATTAAAATAATTTATGGGGTTCTCAATTTTGCTTTTTTTTCCATGCCTTTGAGAAAATTGTCTTCTTGCTGACAGTAATTGTTATGAGCATTGCACAACTCTCTCTATTTTCCCAAAATCTGTCTACTTCCATAAAGATTTTCGCTTTCAAAAATGAAGGTGTGGATTGCTGTGTTGATTGTATCATGGGCTTATTGGATATCCATAGTTGAACCATCGTGTTGCATTGCTGTAACAGAAAATGAGCACAAGCTCAAGATTTACACAGTGAGATTCACCACTGAAAGAGCCACCAGGAACTCTTATCTGATGTTTATGAAGGATCTGTACAATGCATTGACAGAGCGTGCAGATAGAAGCGGAGACATACCGATATTGCCTCCCCGATCTGCACAGCCTACTGATCCTCGGCAATATGTTCTGGTAGAGCTCTCAAATGGTTACCAAACTGTCACATTAGCCTTGAATGTCAGTAATGTGTATATCTTGGGTTATCATGCAAGTGCGGGCTCCTATTTCTTTAGCGATGTCCCAAACGATGTACGTAATGCTTTGTTCCCAGGCAGTAGTGGCCTACCCTTTACAGGCAGATATGGGGCACTTGAGGGTGCTGCGGGAGTAGGTGACGGAAGGGAAATCCCTCTGGGAATGAATGAACTACGCCAACATATTGATAACCTGAATTGCATCAACCCTAATAATAACCGTGCCCCTATCGCAAGAGCCCTCGTAGTTTGCATCCAGATGGTTTCCGAAGCTGCGCGAATGAGAAACATCCAGCAACAAATACTTGCAGTTGCAGAGCCTCACGCGGATGGCACTTATGGAACGTTTAATCCAGATGGCTTAATGACGGAGTACGAAACCAGCTGGGAGGACATTTCCTCCGCCATTCAATCTGCAACAGATGGAATCTTCGCAAGCGCAGTTCGTTTAGTATATGATGCTCAAGAATTGGTTTTAAGCACCCTGAGGCAAGTTATTTTCATCATTGCATTAATGCCAATGGAATGTAACCCAAGACCTAATTTGCAGTTTTTGCGTATGTCAACCTCAACTTCTTCTTTGAGATCCAGTGGCTTGGTAGATAACAGTGACACTTGTGAAAAAGTGTTAGCACCAACCTCACATATTACTGGACAAAATGGTTTCTGCGTTGATGTATACGAGGGGATCTACCACGATGGAAACAAAGTAATCTTATGGGAATGTGGACAGAACCAAGCCAATCAATTGTGGACATTGACATCAAATGATAACACAATTCGATCTGGCGGAAAATGCTTAACCACTTATGGATACAGCTCCCAAAATTATGTGATGATCTATGATTGCGACACGGCTGTTCCTGATGCCACCAAATGGGAAATCGCAGTGATGGAACAATAAGAAATCCCAGATCTGGGCTAGTTTGACGGGTAGTAGAGATAGCTCAGGTATGATTAATTTGGTTGTGGATCATAAGTTTGACGCTTCTAGGCAAACTTTCTATGCCAGCAACAATACAAAGCCAGCAGTGACCACCATTGTCGGTTACAAAGGCATGTGCTTGCTAGCAAGTGGAAGTCGGGTGTGGCTGGAAGACTGCGTGAGCAACGATGCTAAACAACAATGGGCGATATATCCAGATGGGACCATCAGGCCCCAAAAGAATAGAAACGGGTGCCTCAAGTATGCAAACGATTATAGTGGGTTGGTCAACGTGGCTACGTGTGATGGATTTGTTGAGGAACGATGGGTATTTCGAAATGATGGAACCATTTTGCATAAGATGACTGAGATGGTAATGGATGTGCATGATCCTACTGCAACCCTTCTTGAGGTCTCGGTCAATCATTATAGCAATCAACAATTTAGCCAGATTTGGTTTCAGGTGCAACCATGAAAACAAAAAAAAAGCATATGCTGGTGTCTTTCCATGTATTGAATGAATAAATGCTGGGATGATCATGTACCCAACACCATTTGCTAATAGACACTTTTTATCTTCTTCAATAACTAGTCTATTCTAATCTAACATAACATTTCAAGCAATTAGTACTATGTGGATGCATCTCGATTACAAGAACATTGAAGTTTGCTAATCCTGACCTGATAAACGGTCTAGTTTATTGCAACAAGATTTGTCAGTTACATCAACCTTGAGGGTGCTCAATCATTGTAACATCAATGGTAGCAAGGCAATAAGCACACAATAAATAAAAATAAAAAATCAATAGGATTGTTTTTCCTATGGCTATTTAGCTAATAGCCTTTATCATTAATGCCAATCTCAAGAAGGGTCCTCAATGCTTGTTTTCTGATTACTTTGCTATAAAACCCTCTTCCCAACTTCATTGCTCTCTCAAATTCCACCACACCACCACTCTTCTTCAGTCCTTCTACAACAACCTTCAACAGTCTCTCATCACTTCCCATGACTTCTACCACACTATCCACAACAGCCTCCATTGGTGGAATCCGCCTGCCCCACCGTTTCATTGACCTATCTGAACCATATACCTCAGCATACGCAGCCCAAAACGAGGCCCTCAAGTAGCCCTTCCCTTTTCCCCTCACTGCCCATCTCTTCATACCTTCCTCCAACCTAAAAACTGCACCACCTACATCTACCCCTTTCTCAAGGCCTATCTCAATCTCCCTCAACTCTTGCTTGGAACAAACAGCTTCCTCGATCTTGCATCGGCCACATCTGCAGTTAAATCCCCATGACAATGACATTTCCACACGCTTTTCCAATGGAGAAAGTGCATCAAGTGATCTCTTCACCAGCCTTGACATCCCTAGAAGCATGAACAATAACATAGTCCCCTACATGCAAACGTCTTGCATTTGGATTGCATGAATGATTGATGAAGGAAACTAGTATCCATAACCCAACACCGTAAAAATCACTGTTTTTCCCCAACACTTTAGCTGAAACTGCCTCTTCCACAAGAGAATTGACATCCAATATGCTTAATATCTTATCCATATCAAGCTTCTGATCATTTGAACATCCATTTTCTTCAATCTCAGGTCTGAAGATACTCATATCAGGAACTTCAAGCCCCGCTTCATTTTCACCTGTGGATAGCATATCAATCAGAAGCTGTGTTCTTTGACATCTAGTGACAGCTTCCTTAACTTTATCTATAAAATTCTTCCACATAACAAGCTGTGCATTTTCAGCTGAATCTTGACCACCCAGTATACCCCTTTCAATTGCAATTGCCTTAGTGACTAAAACCAAAGTCCCAGCATCAATATTCTTTGTTGCAAACAAGCCACGCCCACTAATCTCAGACCTGTTAACCTTCACTGGACCGATATATTCAGCAAGTTCTAGAGGTTTTCCTCGGAACCCATTAAGGACCCAATCAGAAAGATCGAAACTTCCTGTCCTAGATTGAAACTCAAGCTTTTTACATTTCTCTAAATACCCATTAACAATATCGAGATTCCCATTACCCTGAGGATCAAAGAGGGCTGCTTTGAAGCAGTCCAAGGCATTGAAATATCTATTCAAACAAACAAGATCTTACCTTTGCAAATCAATGTCCTGAAATGGGTAGCTTCGATTTGAAGTGCTTGGTCGCAATCATTAAGAGCTTGGGTGAAATGTTGGAGCTTTGACCTTGCCTCAGCTCGGTTAGAGAAGGCAACACAGAGGGATTTGTGGAGCTTGGGGAGATGACCAGGGTCAGAATGTTGATGGGTGTTTGAAATTTGGGATTGGCAAAGGTCGATTAACTCTGAGTAAAGTTGAATGGAATCTCGCCATTCTTCTCTGAGGAGAAGCTCAGTGGCTTTTGATCTGAGCTGCTGCATTTGCTCTTCAGCGCCGGACATGGCTATATCCCCTTTTGATTTGTTTGTGTGTATGGTTTTTTATTTTTATTTTTATTTTTATTTTTTGCTTCTGCTTGCTGGTTTTAAATTTTGAGAGTAATGAATTATGTAACGGTCATGTCATTTTGGGCTTTTTTTTTTCTTTATTCTCTTATCTAATTTTGAACTTTTCTATAATGGATCTTCTTCTTTGACAACATCAACCGCTACATCAGTCTTGTTTATTTCAGTGAAATTTTTGGTCAATGCAACCGACTAAAACATGAGTTAATTGACATGGGTTAGGACACGTAATTAGGCTCAATTAATTTAAAAATTTCTAAAAATATTTTATTTAAATGATTTTGGGTAAAAAGTTATTAAATTAAATTTGGATTCAAATCATTCAAATATTTTAGTTAAATCTTTCAAGTCACACTATACAAACTTGGAAGGTCAGTGTATAAAGTTGACACAGTATATAAGTCTTATGGTTTAATTGATTGCTTATTGAAAGTTCTTTTTATTATCTTAGTTTATGGCAGTAAACTTGCATTAAAAATGAAAAGTTAATGTGCAATAACAACATTCAAATCTCAAAAGATTTGCATTATACGGGGACTTATTTACATTATAACAAAATTTACTTCAACTTGGGAGTCAACAGAACTAGTAATAACATGGGCCTCAGCCTCAAAAATTCCTCAAAACGCAATAGTTTGTATCCCTCAGCTAGGGTTCCAATCTTGAGAGTTCAACCATGAAAGCCTGGTAGCTGTAGTACCATCCAGACAGTATCATCAACATAGAGACATGTCCAATCTTGCGCAGAATCCCAAGTTACATCCAGCTTTACTTGCATAAATCTTGTCAGAACTCGGAAGTATGGTGATTCTAGAGAAGGACCAGCTTTAACAGAATCATACTAGCTAATTAAGCGAAAAGGTGTCAACCATTCGTGGCAAATATGAAACAAAGATCCTATGGAAATTTTCATGTTCACCTGTTAGGCCAACAGCAAAGTAAGACAGCCCAATTTTAGAATATATCAAGTTTAACAAGATACAAATCCAGAAAGCATCTCATAAGTATTGAATACATTTCCGAAAGGGGATTGCACCCTTCAATTTCTCAGATTATCCTTACCAGTGCTACCTGTTAAATGCTTTATAATTGACGGCCGATTACTATATCAGCTGATTATTACTTCTTCAAAAAGTACATTCCATCTCGGAGCTCTAATTTTTCTTCAGAAACTAGACCTGATAAGAAGCTCTGAAGCTGTTGGAGTGATTTATCATATGGAGGGTCGGCTACACAAAACATCTGAAAGCAACATGTTGACTTACGTTAGCAGTTATGTGACTTTTATTCAATATTAAGTGTGGGGGCATCTCAAAACATCCTACCTTTAGAGTATTATGAATTCGATCTAATGCCATGCTGCCAAAATTTGTAAGCATACCCAAGATGAATTTCTACAATGACCTAAATTCTGGTTAGAGAGCATCAGCAAGGAAAATGGCATATGGAAAACTATTCACATGCATCACATACCTCATATACAGTCATTTCTTTACGTAGTTGATCCTCAACAGAAGCCACAGATCTCTCTGCCTCCTCGTCACCAGCTAGAAGCTCCTCGCAGTTTCCAGTAATACCACTGTTTTTGCCAGCTTCAATCATGCCCTCCACTAGGGTAAATACATGGTTGCTAGGATCTGTTCCTAGTGATTCAGTAAGAACACCCTGGATACAAGATTTAGTGAGGATAATAACTTTGTTAATGGACTTCATTTTCCAATCATTCCTGTATTGATTACCAAAAAATGCCAAATTTCTACCTACTAGAAACTTTTAGCTCCTACTTGCGAGGGAAAATGCCAAGAAATTTGTACCAACAACAAATCAAAACAATGCAGAATATGTACTTCGAAATTGAGAACTAATAACTAAAAAGCTAGTAACTGAGAAGGAAGATTTGCATCAACTTCCCGATAACGTTCCAAACCACAACTGCAGAGGGAAATTTACCATATTACTTATATCTTGAGAGGCAAATACATTTTGGCATTACAATAGAATAACACATTGAAGATCAAGGGGCTGCCTCAAGCTATTACGTGGCAAAAGGAAATTTCATAATTTTGAACTGGGAACATTTTTTTTTTATATGGAAGAACATGAATTAGTTAAACATACCTTACTTATCCAAAAGCTTATCCTCCTGTTGAGCACATCAACAGGGATCCCAGTAGCAGCAGCAAGATTCTTAGAGGTCCAACTGAAAGTGGAAAACAAACATACCATTTTCATATGAACAATAAGATGCAAAGTGTTTGTGATTGTTGAAAGTACCTCGTTTGGTCTTGAAATTGCATTATAATTGCTGCATGCACAGGAGCAACTGTAAATTGCATTACCTTGTCCTCGAATTGCAACTCCAACTACAATAGTTTCATTAATTAAAAGCATAAATGTTAGTTATGTCATATTGGTAAAGCAATAAGAATAATTGATACTAAAAAGGGCATTCATTGGCATTCACAAATTACACTTTGAAAGACCTAACCTTGACTGTTCCAAGATTTTTCTTCCAAATTAGCTTTCGAGGAGTCTTAATTTGATGAAACCTTCTTGCATAATCAGAGAGCAGCTGATCAACAGGTTCAGGAA
This sequence comes from Gossypium hirsutum, assembly GCF_007990345.1. Classification (NCBI taxonomy): domain Eukaryota; kingdom Viridiplantae; phylum Streptophyta; class Magnoliopsida; order Malvales; family Malvaceae; genus Gossypium; species Gossypium hirsutum. The sequence continues at coordinate 22,723,455 of NC_053436.1, forward strand.
TGATAAGTGCCTCATCCTGAAAATTTCCAGAACATTTATGAAAAAGTGACCACGATAATGAGAAACACTAGATTACTTCAAAAAAAGAGAAAGGATTTCGATCAGTACCATAAGCATGGGCAACAAGGAAACTACAAGTTTGTTGGACACCAACATATTCTATATCTGCTGTGCCTTCTTTAGACAAACACTGTCCTGAACAAGTTTCTCTTGCATATTTTATACAAAATCATTTATTTCCCCTTTCAGGTAGATTGTCAATTTATGAACTCTTCATAGACGTGGTCCATATGAAAATCAAAAGTGAAATGAAAAAGAGGAGAGAAAAATATGAAACTAAAGGTGGCATGATAAATTACATGTTAAGAAAATATATTGAAGTTATTCAATTCTCTCAATTTCTTTTGGTATAATTGATTCCCTCAGCTCTGTTTGATTGGTGGCTCTTCTTTACACATTTTGCTTTTCTCAATAGAAAGTGAAAATAAAATAAATTTGAATTGAATTTGAATATATGGGACCAATAGAAAAAGCATCAATCAAATGGATCCCTAACTATCATGTATTAGCCCTTCCTTTGATCAAATAATTTCTTTGCCAAAAAGCCACTTTGGCTTTGGTAAATAATAAACTTAAAGCCAAAAGGAGAAAGAGGAATGGGGAAAAAGAATATCTAAAATGCTATTTTGAGATGTTTTGCCTGCCTATCATTAACAACAACGAAGAAGGTAAATTTTAATAATTTAACATAGAAAAGAAACAGTATCAGTGAAACGCATGCCTGGATTGGAGGCCAGAAATTTGAAGATATGATTGTAGCATCAAGATTATCCAAAGAAATCCCAGTCTCTGCTGCCACTGGATCTTGGAGTTCCACCAAATGTTAAACAGATTAGGTTAGAAGAAGGTAGAATTAGATCCAGCTATCCATATATAAAAGTTATACAAAACCAGGGAATACCTATTTGAGATGTGTTGCTAATGGTTGCTTTAATGTTGGTATTTGTCCTCTTGGAATCAATCAAATCATTAAGCATGATTTCACACTTCTGCATGCTACTCTCTCCAAAATGTATCTGTAAAAAACAATAATATACAAACGAGCAAGTTTCAGAAGAGATACTTAAGGGAGGAAAAAAGAACAGAATGAGTCTAATAACAAAATAGAGGCAGCATACCTTGAGGAGTTCTAAAGTCCGTATCTCTGAGTCAATATCATAATCTGACTTGTTCAGAAGTTTTTCAGCAAGCATAACACGATATTCATTAACAAGTTGATCCTTCGAACCAATTATGCCGACAATCATTCCAAGTATGTCAACCTTCCTTCTATTTCGGCTACCTTTTAAAGGGTCAGCCTCAACAGGGTCGGGCTCCCAGCTGAGCAAGAAATAACTCACAGAGATGCAGGTCAATATGACAATTTTGATTGTGTAGTTTATATACATGTAAACTACCATTGTCAATAACAGCTATAGCAGTACACATACCGTTGTGCATCAATCCAAGCCTGTTTGTCATCCGTATTAAAATCATCATCAATTGCAACATTTTCTTGATTTTCTTCATCTCTATTTAATTCCTCAAGAAGGCTATCCCCACTGTTTCCAGATCCATTTGGATTACCACTACTGCCATCTGTAAGCATGGTCACAATGCACTTTATGGTGTCTTTTCTTCCCCTCAAGTAGTCCCTTATTGGTTCACCAACAGCTTCAAGAAAAACACCAGCTGGATCTATGGTCCTGAGTGCTTTGATTGTTGAAACATATTGATGCAATATGTCATTGGTTGAGGCACCCGCAGTAAGTAAGCGGTATCTTAGTGCAGAAATAAAGGATTCAACCAGCTTAGAATGCTGTCCAGTATATTCAAGACACTGTTTTAAGTCTTCAATTGCAGGAGAACTGTAGTAGTCAGAAAGAATTTAAATGATGAGGAATTTCCATGAATAGTTTCTATTGCACCACCAACTTCCATTCAAGCAATGAACACATGCGCACACAAACAAAAATAAAAAAGCAGTACTACAGAATATAATTAAGTCCCATCTGTCTTCTTTTGCCCAAATTCAGAGAGAGGAGAGAGGAGAAAGGCCGAGGGACGATAACTTTCTTGGAAAGAGAATTCTTCAAACTCACAGAGGTTCACCTAAAAAGGAGAGAGAGAGAGAGAGAGAGAGAGAGCTGCAGGAATAAAGAAATTTTTGAATGGGAAAAGAGTTACCTCTCAGGGTAGTCCACAATAATCTCAAATAGTTTGGCTATCCTTAAATCTTGCAATGTTTCATAAGCAAAATACTCTAGCCGCAATTTCCATCTAATGAGTCCTTCTGATGGAGTATTTGTTCCAGAATAGCATGAAGATGGTTGTGAAGCCAGAGGTGATTTGATACCTGATGAATGTTGGTCAAAACTAATAGAATCACCAAGATAAGCAAGCAATGCGTTCAAGAATTGCAGAGGAACGACCTGTACAATATTCTCCAAATGTAAGGAACAAGCTCTCAAGTAACTTAACCATAGGGAAAAATAACAGCAAGTTAACAAAACCTGAAATAACATGAAACCTGGAAAGAGATACTTTAATATTTTACCAAAATTAACAGCAAGATTAGCAAGACATCCATGAATTGATTTCTTAAAGTTGCTTTCAATGAAAAGGAAAAATGTGACGGATTTACAAACACCAAAACCAACCTGTATCCAACCCTTAATGGAAGCCAAAACAGAACTCCGGTAATCATCACCCGCCAGATTATGTACTTTAGCCTGTATGCAAACAAGGAAAGAATGTTGCTAAAATAAGGTAAATTTATTAAGCCTAAAAACATGATAAGCAATGTAAGCTAGAGGTAATATTTTCTAAAGGAGAATCATTAAAGAAAACAAAAAGCACAAAGTCCAATACAGAATTGAATAGAAAAAGATCAGATAACTATGTTGAGTTCAATTAGATAAGGTGAGCATACATATTTTATGATAAATAACAAGCCCACCTTCAGAAGCATGAAAATAGCAGAAGCATAGGCATCTTCAGTCATTGATGTGAAACCAAGATTTCTAAGATCACGAACAACCTTCCCAATGTTCCTCACCAACTTACTGTTCTCTGAAAACTTGTCTTGGGAATAGCACTCATCAATGTCCATTTCACCAGTTCTATACTTGTTCTTTTCATCCAAATCCATCTCATCTCTATCTCGATGCTCATTTTCCTCATTTAATTCTCCATCCATTATGGTACTTAACTCCTCAAGCCTTCCCTTAAAATAAAAGTGAAGCACCTCTAACAACATCAATGAAATTATCAGCTAATACTCAAATAATAAAACCCCAGTTATGCACAACAAAAGAACTGACCTTTTTTTCAATAAAAAGCTAATAATTTCATACCGGGAAAATGTCGAGGTAGGTTGGCCATAAGTATGGAGGAAACAATTAATTGATACTTTGAGAAAAGATCGACTTTTCCCACATCAAAGTCGGGCTTTCCATCAGTCAAATTATCCGTATAGGACTGTAATGCATGAACTAACATTAACAAGCATTTCTCTTGATTTTCTTTTTCTAAACAAATCTCCTCCAAAGCATTACAAAGCACTCTTTGAATCTCATCCTCATCAATCTTCTCTAATTCTTCTTCAATTTTGTTATAATCCTCAAAATGGCGCCAAAATCTCGACGCCCCATTTTTCTCAAACGCTTCCTATAATTAAAAAAAAAAAGAGATGAAATCAAGAAAATTTAATTTCGAAAGAGACTGCAATGGCTTAACCGATTATTACCTCTAGTAATCTAAGGAAGTAGTCCCGAGAGAGAATATGGAGGCCGAGTTTGCAGAGAGTGTGAACATGAGAAACGAAGTCATGTTCGAGGGAGAGATCGCCGGAGCTTTTGAGGAGAGAATTAGCGGCGGTGCAGAAACCGTCGTAGCTTTGGAGGATTTCTTGGACGGAGTCGTTGTGGAGACTCGTCAAAATCCCTAGATTGCACACTGGAGTAGAAGTTAATGACTCCATTGACAAGAAAATAACACAAATCCTCTCCTTGCTTTGAAAAACCCTAACTTAGGCCTCAATACTTCAGCTTAGAATTGAACTGTGGAATTCTTTTAGTTCCATTTTTTAGATTTCTTCTTTACCGCCACTGCCATGAATCGCTTTTGCTACATTTCCACCAAAACGACGCATGACATGTGTCGTTTCACTTATTTCGAAAGCCATGTTTTGGTCTATTTTTAATTTTAGTTCCTCTATGACGTTATTTTTTTCTAACAACTTTCTTATGGTCAAGTTGTGAAGTCGGATTAGTACCTGGATTCCTAAAATTTTTGAAAATTTTAATTATTCCTCATGATTTTTAGAAATTTTCATTAGACCTCTTAAAGTTTTAAAATTTTGGATTAGGCCTCTTTAAAAATTTTAGAACTTCTATTAACCCTCAAATTTTTTAAAATTTAATTAGATTTTTCAGAAAATTTAAAAATTCTAATTAAGCCTTTAATTTGTTAAAAATTTTAATTAAAACCTAAATTTTTTTAAAATTAATTTAAATTCTCTCAAAACTTAATGGTAAAATATGTCATTGTTCAAATAACATTCAAATTTGGGACATTTTTTTATCGGCAGTAATTAATTTAGACATACTAAAAAGATTATAGAAGGACGTGAGATTAGGTCAAATTAAAATTAAGGATGAAATCTAAATTTTATTATGATAGAGGGACTAAAACCAGAATAACATTTTTCAACTTATTTGTTTCTCTTGGACGCGCTGCTCAAAGCTAGCTTAGCTTGGGTCTCTCTCAAAGTCTCAAAGATCATATGAAGGCAAATGTCCATGGACATAAAGAAACCAGAACCCGAACCGGAATTAAGATCTTGTTGACGTCACTATCGGCTATGGTGGCGGAAACTTCCACCTTTCCCATAGACTTAACCAAGACAAGGCTCCAGCTTCACGGCGAGTCTCAACCTCTCTCCTCCTCCACGCGCCGTCCCACCAATTCGTTCCGTGTCGCAGCCGGTATCGTCCGTGACCAAGGCGCTTCAGGGCTGTATAAAGGTCTCTCCCCGGCTATTATTAGGCATCTGTTCTACACTCCCATTCGGATCGTCGGTTACGAGAATTTAAGGAATTTGGTGAGCGCCGATGGCTCTCTTTCTCTGTCTTCTAAAGCGCTTGTAGGTGGCATTTCCGGCGCTATTGCTCAGGTTTGCCTTCAAATACTGAGTCAAAATCATGGAGATTAATTTGCTTTCTTGAAATTGCCAAAAAAATGAATTGGGATTATTAATTTTTCTTAAAATACTGTATGATTGAATTGGGATTTTTACTTTTTCCTAAATATGCAAAAGGTTCCAGTAGCTCTGTTTTGCTGAAATTTTAGATTTAATCCCACGGCTTATAATAAGTCGATGACATGAAAATTTTTTGTGATATTTGATCTCACCGTTATGGTCACTTGAAAATTCAGTCCATTATGTTCAACCGGTAAAAAAATTATATTTCAGCATAATGTTTATGTTGCTTTTTGAGAAAAATTTATTTTATAGCAATTAACAGTGTTAGCAATCCAGCTATTGCTTATGCACTTACATTTTTGACAAGATTGATTATTGTAAGTATTGATTTGGAATGTAATAGTATTAGTAGTACAGTTTGTGGCAAGTCCAGCTGACCTTGTTAAGGTGAGGATGCAAGCGGATGGCCGTTTGATAAACAACGGTCTTCAACCTTGATACAAAGGACCGTTTGATGCTTTTAACAAAATTGTAGCCATGGAAGGTCTTGGAGGTCTTTGGAAAGGGGTTTTGCCAAATGTTCAGAGGGCGTTCTTAGTGAACATGGGTGAACTAGCCTGTTATGATCATGCAAAACGTTTTGTTATAAATAATCAGATATCTGATGATAACATCTATGCACACACATTGGCATCGATCATGTCAGGTCTCTCTGCTACAATGCTGAGTTGTCCGGCTGATGTTGTGAAGACAAGAATGATGAATCAAGCGGCTAGTAAGGCAGGGAATGTTATGTACAAGAGCTCATATGATTGTTTGGTGAAGACGGTGAAAATCGAAGGTTTAACAGCATTGTGGAAAGGTTTCTTTACTACATGGGCAAGGCTTGGTCCTTGGCAATTCTTTTTCTGGGTATCTTACGAGAAGTTCCGACAAATTTCGGGGCTTTCTTCCTTCTGACTAATGGACCCGATCAGGCTTCAGATGCCAACATACTTACTGGATAGTTTCAGATGTTATTACCGGTTTCTTGTTCCAGGGGCAATAACTTGAATGCCAGCATTGGGCAGAAGATGTTCTGCTTTGATGCTCTGCTTCCTATGTAGTGTTTTTTTATGGCATTTTTCCCATATAAGGTTAAGCTTGTTGTGATTTGCAGTCCCTTGGCGGTAAATGCGAGATCGGTAAATTTGTGCTTCTTGTGCATGTTGTGGCCTGTTCAAGTTTGTAAGTACGGTATGTAGGACGAATAAAAATAGTATTTTCGATGAATTGATTCAAAACTTTACATGAAACTGTAAGATCATATAAGAAAAAAACTAATTTTACATCTGTATAAGCTAATCAATCCTCTTTAAGTATAATGTTTATGCTGAGAAGTATGAAATGCAGGTCTATTATTTTATGTATAACATATATACATATGATGATATGAGTTAGTTTTATATTAATTTTTTTTATTCAATTCTACTGCCAAACACTACATCACTAGAGCAATAAGACGATAAGAATTAGATCTTCGGCTAAATAGGCCTAAACTTTTCAAGGTTGCTTGAATAAGGATTATCACGTTTCAAAACCTTCAAATAAGGATCTAATGTTCTCAATTTTGTTGAAATAAGGGTTTGTCACATAGATTACCCAAATCTGAAAAAAAAATACAAATTATACATAAACCAAATTTAGCATACACAGATATAGATACTTAAAAGCTAATATAAAATCCCATATTCATTCATCAGCTCTAAAAGAATTTTCGAAGTTTCATCGTTCAACTCTAAAGAGAATTTGAAAGTAAAAAAAGATACTAAAAGATTTCCTTACCTTTATGCTAACTCAAAATTGTAGAATAATTTTTGAAAATTTTGAAACTTGAAAAACTTAAGATGAACAAACAAAAATCAAATGCAAAACTCAAAATCAAAAGATTTAGAAACCTACATGAAGATGATGTCGATGTGGTTTTCTTTGAAACCAACAAAAAATTCCACAATAGATAATAATGGCAATTTATTAAGCAAAAGGAAACAATTTGTCCATGAAATATCATGGGTTATTCAACTCAACAAAGCTAATATTATGGTCTTCAATTACAAATCCCCCCCCAAAAAAAAAAAGAGAGTAGGATTTACATGAGACAGTTCTGGTGCTTCACTTTATGATGAAATTCTTCCCTCATTCTCCTGATCTCCACTTTTCTCCCCCAATCTCTCTTTCTTCTTGTCTTGTTGGTGAGCGATCCAAATGTGGGCTTTATCCACGGCTTACCAAAACACAAAGGCGTGAATGCCATTGTGAAGCAAGTGCCCAATTTCACCAATTTTGCTCCTCTTACTTTAAGGTTCCAGAGACTGGGCTAAGGGACAAATTGTTGTAAAATTCACTAATGAATGCTTCCAGATGCAAAGGCAAGTGGATAATCTAAGACTACTTTTGAGAAATTTGGATTCTGGACAATTTTTGGGTAGATTAAGGTTTCTTCCAAAATCGGGTTTTAGACTCAAATAAAATACAATTTCCCTTTTTTAATTAAAAATAATTTTATTTAACTTATACAAATTCCATCTAGTTTAAATAAATACATTTCATCATTAAAAAATACTAGCTTTTTCAACACCACAAATGTATCTGGGTATGCTGTACAAATGCCCAACTAAGATTCAAAAATATTAAGCCCTTATTTGAATGTTTTGAAACAAGTGACCCTTATTTAAGTAACTCTGAACAGGTTAGGCATTTATATAAGCATTTAGCTTAATAAGTCTCAATCAACAATAAATCCTTAAAAAATTTTAGGTGAGATTTATTGCTTATAATTATAATTTATGTTTAAAAATATTAAATTAATTATAGAAGGAATCCAATTACATCGATGTAAAACTTGAGTCATTTTACATTTTTTTATAATTTTTTACACAATTAATATTTTAACACTCTAACTGTAATATTTCATGCTCAATTCATATAGATCATGCATATTAAGTTTGACATAAATTAAAACTTTTTAACTATTCATTTTATGAAAAAAATTCAACTGTTAAATATATATTAATATAGACAATGTTTTAAATCGATATAATAGAGATATTGGACCGGTTCAAAAATTTATATGCATAATAAGTACAAATATCTTATAAATTCAATTGTTGAAATTATTAAAACATTAATCGTATAAAAAATTATAAAAGTATGTAAAACCACTCTAAATTTTACACGAATATAAAAAATTCCTCCCAATAATTATTATTTAAAAAATTCACTAAGATGAAATTGAGTGAAGACAGAAAAATTTTGTAGCTTAATTATTAGATTAAAAAAATTTCCTTCTCACTCATGAAAATACACTAGAATAGGTTTATCTTTTGAATGAGTTTTAAATGAAAAAAAAATTTTAATTAAATATGTTTTTGTTATCTTCATTTTTTTTCTATTCAATAATTTTTTATTATTTTAATTATTTATAAAACTATTTTAATTTATTATTATATTAAATTGTAAATTTTCATTATATTCTAATATAAAAATATCTTAAATATAATGTATTTTTAAAGTTAATATATGTAATTTTATTTTTAATAAAAATTCATCTATTATAATTATATTTTCGTTTTTTGCCTCTCTTATTTATTTATTTTTAAACAACTTTATGCAGATATATATTAAATATTTTATACTTACTTTTAATTGGATTATATATAGATTTATAATACTTAATTTTACTTGGAGTCAAATAGAATTTAATTATAATTTGATTTTAGGGTAAACTATTAAAATTGTCACTTTTGTTTGTCTCAGATTATATTTTAGTCACTTATATTTGAAATATTACAATTTAGTCACTGAGCCGTTAATTTCCGTTAATTGTGTAACAATAAGTTGACGTAGCAGGGAAAATTTTAGATTAAATTATACAATTGGTCCCTATATTTTTTCGTTTTGAGCAATTTAATTTTTTATAATCTTTTAACTTTCCCTTTTTTTCCTTTATTTTCCATTCTCTTCTGCTTCTCCTTCAGTTTTCTTGTCTTCTCATGTAACGCCCCAATTTTCGGGAATTCTGTGAATGTTGGCATAGGTTTAATTATGTTAGTGGGCCTCTAGAAGGCCCAAGCTTAAGATAGAACCCGGCAATTTTAGTTAATTTTTGTTCCATAAGAAAAATGGGGTGAAATTATGAAATAGGACCTATGTGAAAATGTTTGAAAATGCTATAGGCTAAATTGAAGTGGCCAAATAAATAGGAGTGCAAAATAGGAGGATTTGCATGACAAACCCCCCATTTTACATGAAGTGGCCGGCCATCATGTTGTTGTAGACAAAATGTGCACTTGATATCCATAATTTATGGTACAAATTGATACAAATTGATAATGGGTTAGATAAATGTTCCGTGATAATGGGTTAGGTAAATGTTCCATGATAATGATAATGAGTTAGGTAAATGTTCCATGATAATGGGTTAGGTAAATGTTCCATGATGGGAATTTCATGTCTTTTATATTAAAGAATTAAATGGATGAAATATGAAATTTTATTAAAAAAAAAAGGGGTGAAAAGAACAAAGTTTTGTCCTTCTTTGTTCATCATAGCCTAAAGTTAGAGAAGAGAAAGGAGAGGAGAAAGCTCTTGAATGTTCGGTCACTTGGGGAAGAAAATTGAAGGTAAGTTCATGGTAGTTTGCTTCTATCTTGATGTTCATGAGTTCTTTTTGATTCTACCTTAACTCTTGAAGCATATTTTGGTTTTTGGTTGTGTTGTGAGCATTTGGTCATGAATTCAAATGAAGGAAATGGTTGTTGTTTCATGTTCTTTTGATGAAAAATGGAAGATATGTGAAGTTGAGCCAAACAAATGAGCATGCATGTGCTTAGATGCTAAGGGGAAAAATCGGCTAATATGTTGTGCTTTAAAATGATGAAATGGAGATTATACTTGAGTAAAATCATAGATATGTGATGATTGATTGGTGATATACATGTTTAAAAAAAACATGCATGCAACTTATGTGTGAAAGAGTGATTTGGTAATAAATCTGCTTGGGACAGCAGCAGTAACTTGAATTTGGAAAATCACCATAAATTGTGGGAGATGAGTTCGAAGCTGAATAAATTATGTAATTAAAGCTTAATGAGTCTACTTTCAAATGAAATAAACGAGAACATATTTTGAATTCTGTACAATGAGAAATTTGATTCGTAATGAAGAGTGGTCAGATTAGTCAAACAGTGAAACATGCGAAACTTTAAGAAAAATCTGGTATTGATTGGCTAAACCAAAAATTTTGAACATTTTATGGATAGAAGATATATGAGTCTATTTTCAGGTAAAATTAACGGCACTTGATTTGGAGTTTCGTAGCTCCAGTTATAAATGATTTAGTGACTGTTGTTCACGAAGACAGCTTGCAGTGAGATTATGATTATGTGATAAACATTGACAAAAATTTGTTAATAAGTTGCTTATTGATTTCTTATAAGCTTACTATGACCTATAGGTGTGGTTGGCCGAATATTGTAAGGGGTTAATACGTAGTTCGTATTTGAATAGTTAGATTAATGTGTTAGTAATCCAATTGTAGGCAGTTCGTGTGTGGATCTCGTCAGCATATTGTCGCAAACAGATGTGTAACTAACACCCTCTTTCTTAGTCTGGATCGGCAAAAGTCGAAAAGCCGAAATGCCGAAAACCGGTATTTTGTAGATTTGCGAGTGTGCGAATGCTCGTGGGGTAAATCGATTAATGTTTTTGGTAAGCTGCAAAATTTGGACTGCAAAGTGCATGATTTCTGTGCCCTCGATATTTTTGGGCTTAATGGGCCAAAATTGGAATGATGGGCCAACGGGCCCAATTCGGTAAGAACCCTCGGTATGTGATTCTGTTAGTACGTGAAAAGTAGGAATATGCATGAAAAACCCTAAAATAGGTAAATTACTGAAATAACTTTAAATGTGGAAAATTTACAGTTTTACCCCTAGTAGATAAATTATCGAAATACCCCTAGGGTTAAATTGACCTAAATGCATGTTTGACTGTTGTTATTTACTACATGCCATGTTGTTATTATCTGATGCATGGGATTGGGATATTGACGGAGGAAGTACTGAAAGTGGCTTGTCCACGTACTGGAAGCTTTGCCTCAATTTACTGTTAACTGAGAAGCAAGGCTGCAACTGTGAAGTGTTGGGCTGGGTGGGTTGAGCTATTCCCCACATGGAGTGTAGGGCTGGTACGGGTGGAGTGTAGTGGTTGGTGGGTTGAGTAGTCTCCCCAAATGGGCTTGCATATGTTATTGATGTTGCATGTATTTTGAAATGGGCCTATGGGCCATACTGTTATTTGAATAAGGGGCTAAGGCCCAGTTTATTGTAATCTGAAAAGGGCTCTGGTCCAGTACCACTGTTACCTGAATGGGCTTAGGCCCAATAGGATTGAGTTGACTTGGGTTTTGAATGGGTTTTCCTTGCACACTGAGTTTCCCCAAACTCACCCCTTTTATTTTCATCCACGCAGGAAATCCCCAACCATAGTGGGCTTGGAGCTGTGAGGGAATTCGGAGTGGCCACCCGTTCTGAAAGTTTGGTTTTCTTCTGGTGAACTGGACATCCTATTATTTACGTTGAGGTTTGGGTTTTTAAATGTAATAAGGCCACTTAATTATTTTTGATGGTTTTAATATGTATTACTAAGATAGGTATTACTTATTTTAACTGTTGAAATTGGATAGCTTTAGGGCGTGTTTTCAAAAAAAAAACAACAATTGATTTCAAAATAACACGACAACAAGCAAAGCTTCCGCAATGAAAGTATTTTCCAAAATTAATCACTTTTCCTAAAAATGACTTAATCAAATCAGTTTCCTAGAAATATACATGACGTTAAGGTGTGGCAATGGCGGTGTGCATGTCTAGGATTGGATCCGAATGGAGCTTGGTACTTAAGTAGTCCAATAGACTCACCTCCTCTTTTTCGGTTTCCTACCTGGTGCACAACTTCCATTCACTTTAACCTATAATGAAATTATCTTTTAAAACACTAAGCTGGTTTTTCTGGATCAACAATATAAAATGTTTTGAACACTTCGATGTGGCATGTCGGATCCGGCCATAACGTCTAGACCGGGTTTGGGGTGTTACATTTAGTGGTATTAGAGCCTAGGTTGCAACAACTCGACTGTGGATCGGGTCCAAAAAGGGTTTTCAAAACTTTATGCCAAAAAAAAGAGGGTATTTTTTTGAAAAAAAAAACCTGACTTTTGAAAATAAATTTCCTGTTTAAAGGAGATAATCTCCGACCTTGTTTTTTTTTAACATAAATGTTTGGAAAATGGATTTCAAAAAGCCTAAATCTTTTGAGTTTATCTGAAAATTGATGAGGTGGCACACTGAATCCCCGGCACCAAGGCTGTAAGTACTATTCTGTTTTATATACTGAACTGTACTGTAGTTAGTACTAAACCTTAGAGATAGTACTATAGATAATGTAGCGTAAAGGCTACAAAACTGAGACTGTAGGGTAAACTAAGCCCTTGGAAACTGAGACAGTAGCTAAACTGTGGTTACGCGAGAACAACTCTAAAACCTTATCTGTTCATAAGATATTCTATAATAAATAGTAGAAACAGTAAACTAACTGCATAAAATTCGTAATCAGATAAATCGATATGAGTACGAGAGCTACTCGGGGAAGAGGCCGTGGTCGAGGCTGTGGTCGAGGCCGTGGTCGAGGCCGAGGTAGTACTCAAGCTGGATCTTCGTCTTCTGAACACATACCCGCTTGGAGTAGCACGACCACCACCGGTGGATGAGAATCGGCCGTATGATCGAATCACGGGGGATGATGCTCTGTCCCAGGCCATGTTAAGAGTTTTGGAAAGGGTAGCCGGAGCTAATATCGGGCCTATGAATAAGGGGTCCATTTCTGAGCGACTCCGGGCTAACGGAGCGGACGTTTTTAAGGGTGTATCTAGAGTAGCCCCAAATGTGGCTGAGTACTGGCTGGAAGCCACGGAGCGAATTATGGATGACTTGGACTGCTCAGTGGAGCAAAAGTTAAAAGGAGCAGTATCCTTACTACGGGATGAGGCGTATCAGTGGTGGATCACTGTGAGAGAGGGTATCCCAGCTGAGAGGGTAACTTGGGAGTTGTTTAAGCAGTCTTTCAAGGTGAAGTATGTCAGAGCTAGCTATGTGGATACGCGAAGGAAGGAATTCCTAAACCTGACCCAGGGTGGTAAGACCATTGCTGAATATGAGGCAAAGTTTCTGCGATTGAGCCGGTATGCTAATGGCATTTTCTCTACCGAATACGAGCATAGTGTTCGCTTTGAGGATGGCCTCAAGGATGAGCTAAGGGTGCTCATAGCTCCACACAGAGAGCGCGATTTTGCTGCACTGGTAGAAAATGCTAAGATAGCCGAAGAGGTGAAGCAAGCTGAACGAAGGAACCGTGACAGGGATCGAAATCAGTTCAGGAGAGATGCTGGACCAACTGGTGCTGCAAACCGGAATGTTAAGAGAGCTAGAATGGAGGAACCAGTTCGAGCGGTTCCGGTAAACATTGTTAGACCACAAGCTTGTGGAGATTGTGGTAGAATGCATCTGGGGGAATGTTGGAAATGTTCTGGGGCTTGTCTTCATTGTGGATCAAAGGAACATAAGATCAGGGATTGTCCTAAGAGGCCAGCTCAGGCTCAAGTGGTTGAACAAAGGGCTGTACAACCCGTGCAACCAGCGCGAGGTGGACTGTCGCCGTCGAGAGGTCGTGGCTAAGGTCGCGGTGGCAATGGCCATGGACGTGGGGCACCTAGCAGGGGTACTGTTAACACTGAGGCTCGTCAGCCAGCTTTGGTATATGCTGCTCGTCACCGCGAGGAGGGTGACGCACCTGATGTCATAACTGGTACGTTTTTTTATCTCTAACGTACCCTATACTGCTCTGATAGATGTGGGGTCAACTCATTCATATGTTGCATGTGATATTTCTAGGGCATTGGGTGTTTACTTTGAGGAAACTGTGTGTGGGGTAACTGTGATAAGTCCGTTAGGTCACTCAGTTAAAGTAAAGAAACTCTTTAGGGAGGTGCCTTCAGAAACTCAAGGTAGGATTTTCTGTGGAGACTTAATAGAGTTACCATTCGGAGAATTTGATTTGATCTTAGGGATGGATTGGCTGACCAAGCATAGGGCAGCGCTGGATTGTGCAACTAAGAGGATGGTGTTAGGGACTATTGAGGATGAGGAGGTAATGATTATTAGGGAACGAAGAGATTACTTGTCCAATGTGGTATCAGCTTTAAAGGCTGAGAAACTGATGCGTAAGAGATGCGAGGCGTACTTGGCTTTTGTAAATCAAGTTGAAACTGGGGATCTAACTGTAGATATCGTCAGGACTGTTAGGGAATTCCTAGATGTTTTCCCAGAGGAGCTTCCAGGATTGCCTCCGAATCGAGAAGTTGAGTTTGGAATAGATTTGTTGCCTGGAACGGTGCCCGTGTCTATCGCACCATATAGGATGGCACCAAAGGAGTTAGTGGAGTTAAAGGCTCAAATTCAAGAGTTGTTGGATAGGGGCTTCATTAGGCCAAGCGTGTCTCCATGGGGAGCACCGGTGCTATTCGTGAAAAAAGAAGGATGGTACGATGCAGATGTGCATTGATTATCGCCAGTTGAACAAACTGACGATTAAGAATAAGTATCCACTACCAAGGATTGATGATCTGTTCGACCAGCTTAAAGAAGCTTCTGTATTTTCCAAGATCGACCTTCGATCTGGATATCATCAGTTAAGGGTCAAGGAGGCAGATATCCATAAGACAGCATTCAGGATTTGGTATGGTCATTACGAGTTTCTGGTTATACCATTTGGACTGACGAACGCTCCTGCAGTGTTTATGGATCTGATGAATCGTGTGTTCCAACCATTTTTAGATCAGTTTGTAGTCGTCTTTATTGACGATATCCTGGTATATTCTGAAACTGAAGCGAAACATGATGAGCATCTTCGTATAGTACTGTGAGTGTTAAGGTGAAGGAACTCTTTGCGAAGTTCAGCAAGTGTGAATTTTGGTTGAGGGAGGTAACCTTCTTAGGACATGTGGTCTTCGTCGAAGGGATTAAAGTGGACCCTCGAAAGATTGAAGCAATTTTGGAGTGGAAGGCACTTAGGACGGTGTCGAAAATTCGAAGTTTCCTAGGGTTGGCAGGATACTACAGAAGGTTTGTGGAAGGTTTTTCTGTGATGGCAGCACCTCTGACAAAACTCATAAGGAAAGGGGTACCGTTTGTATGGACTGAGACCCAGCAGGAGGCTTTTGAGAAGTTGAAGAAAGTTCTGATTGAAGCACCTGTGTTAATTTAGCCAGAGTCTGGGAAGGATTTTACTGTGTACAGTGACGCATCACATGTAGGCTTGGGCTGCGTGTTAATGCAGGAGGGTAAGGTGGTTGCATATGCATCACGACAGCTTAAACCTCACAAAGGGAACTATCTTACTCATGATTTGGAGTTGGCGGCAGTGATATTTGCACTTAAGATTTGGAAACATTACTTGTATGAGGAGAGGTGTATTATATACACAGACCACAAGGGTCTTAAGTATTTGTTGACTCAAAAGGAGCTGAACCTTAGGCAAAGGAGATGGATTGAGTTGCTTAAGGATTATGACTATTCGATCGAGTATCACCAGGCAAGGCTAATGTGGTAGCCGATGCTCTAAGTCGTAGAACTGTATCTGATCTGAGAGCAATGTTTGCTCGTCTGAGTCTGTATGGTAATAGAAGTCTATTGGCTGAGTTGCAAGTGAGGCCAACCTGGGTGGATCAGATTAAGGAAAAGCAGTTGAACGATGAGTCTTTGGTCGCTCGTTTTCAACAAGTTAAGGAAGGGGAAACTTCTGAGTTTGGGTTAAATGGCAAAGGAGTTCTGTGTTTCCGAGGAAGAATTTGTGTTCCGAAGGACTCTGATTTGAGGCAGACAATACTGAAGGAAGCTCATGGAGGACTTTGTGCCATGCACCCTGGAGAGAACAAGTTGTATCACGACTTACGAGAATTGTACTGGTGGACTGGACTTAAACGAGAAGTAACGGAGTTTGTAGGGAAATGTCTGACATGCCAGCAAGTGAAAGCTGAGCATCAATTACCCTCTAGACTGTTACAGTCAGTGAAGATACCATTTTGGAAGTGGGAGAGGGTAACCATGGACTTTGTGAGTGGGCTGCCCTTGACACCATCAAAGAAAGACTCGGTGTGGGTGATTGTGGATAGGTTGACCAAATCGGCCCATTTCATACCTGTTCGTACTGACTTTTCATTTCAAAAGTTAGCCAAGTTGTATGTGGCGGAGGTTGTGCGACTTCATGGAGTCCCAGTTTCAATTATTTCTGATTGGGATCCTAGATTTACATCTCGATTTTGGAAAAAGTTGCATGAGGCATTAGGGACACGATTGAATTTTAGTACGGCTTTCCATCCCCAGACTGATGGTCAATCAGAAAGGGTTATTCAGATTCTGAAGGACATATTGAGGGGATGCGTGATTGATTTTCGAGGTAGTTGGGAGGATTACTTGCTGTTGGCAGAATTTGCGTACAATAACAGTTACCAGGCGAGTATTTGGATGGCACCGTATGAAACACTGTATGGACGAAGGTGTCGTACACCTAGTTGTTGGACCGAACTAGGAGAGTGACAGGTTTTTAGACCAGAGTTGGTAGCTGATACTGAGGATAAGGTCAGAATAATTAGGGACAGGTTAAGAGAAGCATCTGATAGGCAAAAGTCGTATGCAAATTTGAAGCGTAAGGAGATTGAGTACTCAGTAGGTGATATGGTTTTCTTAAAGGTTTCACCTTGGAAGAAGATCTTGAGATTCGGCAAGAAAGGCAAATTGAGTCCGCGGTTTATAGGGCCTTATCGGGTTCTTAAGCGGGTAGGGCCAATAGCATATCAGTTAGAGTTACCACCAGAGTTAGATAGAATCCATGACGTCTTTCATGCGTCTATGTTAAGACGATATCGATCGGATCCCTCACATGTTGTGCCAGTGGAGGAGATTGAAGCAAGGACTGATTTGACCTTTGAGGAAGAACCCGTACAAATTTTAGATCGAGAGGTTAAAGTTCTAAGAAGGAAGTTGGGGTTCTGTTGGTAAAAGTACTGTGGCGTAATCATGGAAGGGAAGAAGTTACTTGGGAATCAGAAGAGACTATGCGTTAACAATACCCTCAACTATTTGGATCAGGTAAATTTTGAGGCCGAAATTTCTTTAAGGGGGTAGAGTTGTAACGCCCCAATTTTCGGGAATTCTGTGAATGTTGGCATAGGTTTAATTATGTTAGTGGGCCTCTAGAAGGCCTAAGCTTAAGATAGAACCCGACAATTTTAGTTAATTTTTGTTCCATAAGAAAAAGGGGGTGAAATTATGAAATAGGACCTATGTGAACATGTTTGAAAATGCTATAGGCTAAATTGAAGTGGCCAAATAAATAGGAGTGCAAAATAGGAGGATTTGCATGACAAACCCCCCATTTTACATGAAGTGGCCGGCCATCATGTTGTTGTAGACAAAATGTGCACTTGATATCCATAATTTATGGTACAAATTGATACAAATTGATAATGGGTTAGGTAAATTTTTCATGATAATGGGTTAGGTAAATGTTCCATGATAATGGGTTAGGTAAATGTTCCATGATGGGAATTTCATGTCTTTTATATTAAAGAATTAAATGGATGAAATATGAAATTTTATTTAAAAAAAGGGGTGAAAAGAACAAAGTTTTGTCCATCTTTGTTCATCATAGCCTAAAGTTAGGGAAGAGAAATGAGAGGAGAAAGATCTTGAATGTTCGGTCACTTGGGGAAGAAAATTGAAGGTAAGTTCATGGTAGTTTGCTTCTATCTTGATGTTCATGAGTTCTTCTTGATTCTACCTTAACTCTTGAAGCATATTTTGGTTTTTGGTTGTGTTGTGAGCATTTGGTCATGAATTAAAATGAAGGAAATGGTTGTTGTTTCATGTTCTTTTGATGAAAAATGGAAGATATGTGAAGTTGAGCCAAACAAATGAGCATGCATGTGCTTAGATGCTAAGGGGAAAAATCAGCTAATATGTTGTGCTTTAAAATGATGAAATGGAGATTATACTTAAGTAAAATCATAGATATGTGATGATTGATTGGTGATATACATGTTTAAAAAAAACATGCATGCAAGTTATGTGTGAAAGAGTGATTTAGTAGTAAATCTGCTTGGGACAGCAGCAGTAACGTAAATTTGGAAAATCACCATAAATTGTGGGAGATGAGTTAGAAGCTGAATAAATTATGTAATTAAAGCTTAATGAGTCTATTTTCAAATGAAATAAACGAGAACATATTTTGAATTCTGTACAATGAGAAATTTGATTCGTAATGAAGAGTGGTCAGATTAGTCAAACAGTGAAACATGGGAAACTTTAAGAAAAATCTGGTATTGATTGGCTAAACCAAAAATTCTGAACATTTTATGGATAGAAGATATATGAGTCTATTTTCAGGTAAAATTCACGGCACTTGATTTGGAGTTTCGTAACTCCAGTTATAAATGATTTAGTGACTGTTGTTCAGGAAGACAGCTTGCAGTGAGATTATGATTATGTGGTAAACATTGACAAAAATTTGTTAATGAGTTGCTTATTGATTTCTTATAAGCTTACTATGATCTGTAGGTGTGGTTGGCCGAATATTGTAAGGGGTTAATACATAGTTCGTATTTGAATAGTTAGATTAATGTGTTAGTAATCCAATTGTAGGCAGTTCGTGTGTGGATCTCGTCAGCATATCGTCGCAAACAGATGTGTAACTAACATCCTCTTTCTTAGTCTGGATCGGCAAAAGTCGAAAAGCCGAAATGCCGAAAACCAGTATTTTGTAGATTTGCGAGTGTGCGAATGCTCGTGAGGTAAATCGATTAATGTTTTTGGTAAGCTGTAAAATTTGGACTGCAAAGTGCATGATTTCTGTGCCCTTGATATTTTTGGGCTTAATGGGCCAAAATTGGAATGATGGGCCAACAGGCCCAATTCGGTAAGAACCCTCGGTATGTGATTCTGTTAGTACGTGAAAAGTAGGAATATGCATGAAAAACCCTAAAATAGATAAATTACTAAAATAACTTTAAAAGTGGAAAATTTACAGTTTTACCCCTAGTAGATAAATTATCGAAATACCCCTAGGGTTAAATTGACCTAAATGCATGTTTGACTGTTGTTATTTACTGCATGCCATGTTGTTATTATCTGATGCATGGGATTGGGATATTGACGGAGGAAGTACTGAAAGTGGCTTGTCCACGTACTGGAAGCTTTGCCTCAATTTACTGTTAACTGAGAAGCAAGGCTGCAACTGTGAAGTGTTGGGCTGGATGGGTTGAGCTATTCCCCACATGGAGTGTAGGGCTGGTACGGGTGGAGTGTAGTGGTTGGTGGGTTGAGTAGTCTCTCCAAATGGGCTTGCATATGTTATTGATGTTGCATGTATTTTGAAATGGGCCTATGGGCCATACTGTTATCTGAATAAAGGGCTAAGGCCCAGTATATTGTAATCTGAAAAGGGCTCTGGTCCAGTACCACTGTTACCTGGATGAGTTTAGGCCCAATAGGCTTGAGTTGACTTGGCCTTTGAATGGGTTTTCCTTACACACTGAGTTTCCCCAAACTCACCCCTTTTATTTTCATCCACGCAGGAAATCCCCAACCATAGTGGGCTTGGAGCTGTGAGGGAATTCAGAGTGGCCACCCGTTCTGAAAGTTTGGTTTTCTTCTGGTGAACTGGACATCCTATTATTTACGTTGAGGTTTGGGTTTTTAAATGTAATAAGGCCGCTTAATTATTTTTGATGGTTTTAATATGTATTACTAAGATAGGTATTACTTATTTTAACTGTTGAAATTGGATAGCTTTAGGGCGCGTTTTCAAAAAAAAACAACAATTGATTTCAAAATAACACGACAACAAGCAAAGCTTCCGCAATGAAAGTATTTTCCAAAATTAATCACTTTTCCTAAAAATGACTTAATCAAATCGGTTTCCTAGAAATATACATGACGTTAAGGTGTGGCAATGGCGGTGTGCATGTCTAGGATTGGATTCGAAGGGAGCTTGGTACTTAAGTAGTCCAATAGACTCACCTCCTCCTTTTCGGTTTCCTACCTGGTGCACAGCTTCCATTCACTTTAACCTATAATGAAATTATCTTTTAAAACACTAAGTAGGTTTTTCTGGATCAACAATATAAAATATTTTGAACGCTTCGATGTGGCATGTCGGATCCGGCCATAACGTCTGGGCCGGGTTTGGGGTTTTACATCTCAATTTCTCTTAACGTAGTTTTTCTATATTTTCCATTTGTTAAAATATCCGTGCATATAGATTAAGCATTTTAGTTTGACATTTTTTGTTTCTTGCTTTTGGGAATCACAAGAAGGAAGGGAGTTCAAGGAGCACAACCGGGTCTGGTTCTTGACTAGATGTAGAGGGTAAGAATTGTGGTTGATGTGGTAAGGGGCTTTGAATATTTGCACGAGAGGGTTCAACCTTTGATTATCCACAAAGATATCAGATCTAGCGATGTCCTTTTTGAAGACTTCAAAGCGAAGACTGCAGATTTTAACCTCTCAAACCAGGGTCTCGACATGGCTGCTCGTCTTCATTCTACTTGTGTTTTGGGAACCTTCGGCTATCATGCACCTGAGTACGCTATCTTAAGCTGATTTATATCATTGTTCATTTCTTTTCCGAACCAACCAGTCATTGCCAGTTATTGACATAAATAATTGAAGGGAGGAAAACAATAAGAGAAGCAGAAGAGAATGGAAAATAAAGAAGAAGAAAAAAAAGGAAAGTTAAAATAACATAAAAGAAAAAAAATTAAATTGCTCAAATGAAAAAAATATAAGGACCAATTGCATAATTTAACCTAAAATTTTCATTTGAAATAATGATTTAACATGCCACATCAGCTTATCGTTACACCGTTAACGACAATTAATGGCTCGGTGACTAAAATGTTACAACACGATAATGTAAGTGGGTAAAACGTAAAATTTCAAACATAAGTGACTACAATGTAATCTGAGACAAATAAAAGTGACTTTTTTCATAATTTATCCTTGATTTTATAGTACTTCAATAAAATAATAATTAAAATTTTAGTATTTTGTTATTAAACGTGGAGAAAATATATCTTAAGAAAAGAAGTAGAAGATTCATACTAAATAGTAACAAAGGTATAATTATCTTTTTTTACTCAAATAAATCCTAAAAGAGGATTTATGTGATGTTTTTTAAACCATAGGGATTTGTGGGTATTTTCATAATATAGGGAAATAAAAGTTAGGCTGAATTATTTCTTTCGCCCTCGAACTATACCAAAAAATTTAATTTGGCCCTTTTTCGGGGCTTTTTATATTTAGCCCCATATTTTATTATCTGTCAAATTGGATGATAAAGTTAATGAAGTTGTGAATAGGATAGGATATTATGCCGCAATTCACATGTATTTATTGTTATTACTTTATTTTATATATCATGACATTAAATAGTAAAAAAGTAAAATAAATTTTAAAAAGCTTTAAAAATTATAGACTAAAAAACTTAATCAGAAACAAAAGTTAATTAAAATTACTATGGAATCATCTACAACTTAATGCAGTTCATACGTTCATAGAGTCAATTATAATAATGATTCAACATAATTATTGATATAACATTATTTTATATTTATATATTGTATATAAAATTAATTATATTTATTCAATATAAAATAAATTGATGTATGTGTTATTGTAAATGTATATTATTGAATCAAAATTAAAATTTCATGTATATATTTGAACCACAACAAAAATTTAATATGTATAACTATATTAAATTAAAGTTCATATATTAAATTATACATTAAATTATAGTTCATATATATTTTTAAATTTTATTAAAAGATGTTTTTAGAGTAAAACAGAAGCAATTGAAAAGCAAGAAAGCCTTATAAATTCTTTTACAAAATTTTTAAGAGTCCCAAATTTTTGAATCAATTGCAAAATATCATGTGTAAAGCTGAAGTTATTGTGGGTAAAACTAAAATTATCACCGGTAAAAATGAAAACATTATACTTGTATCATAATTATTTTCTTTAATTATTTTAATTATTAAAAGATAATTAATAAAATTTTATATTACCACTAACTAAAAATAAAATTATTAAGTGATAATTTTAAAGGATTATTTTAGCTCTAATTAATTAATTTAATAAGAGATAAATGAAAGAATTTAAATTCTTGTAAAACTGTAAAATGAAACACTTAAATTATATAAGAATTTTTTTTATTGAAGTCAATGTCCCTGTAAAAAGGGTCACCCAAGCTGCCTAGAAGATTTCCACAGAATTCTTTGAAGAAAGCAAAGAACTTAAAGAAATTTTGACAAATACCATACATGTTTTGAAGAAAAGTCGCTTTCTTATCTAGTTCAATCATTTTTTAAGAAAGCTAATCGCCTTTTGATTCAAATTAGTTGAAGAAAGAAGGTCTAAATCCGTTTTAAGAGCAAGTCGCCACGACACTTGAAACAATTCATATCCATTTAAGATCAAATCTAAACAATCTCTAGATCGAAATCAAACTAGAGAGAAGAATGAAATGATATTTCTTTGTAAAGAAATCGAGAGATTGTAACTTTCTTTTCGAATTTATCAATAAATTTGACTCTAGATTTTCAAGTCAACTTTTGACTCGAAATTTGTGTGTAAATAACATAAATGCCACATCTGCCTTTGACATTCACATCAAGGAGTTAATGGTGATGATAATTTTTTCATCCAATGAGGGATAAATAAAGCCAAAAAAAAAAATCAAATTAACCTTTTTATTGGTTAATATATTATTTGGTATTGAGTTTGATACTTTTTTCTATTGTAGTACTTATATTTTTTTTGTCCATTTTGGTATTTATATATGTCAAAAGATATACATTTTGGTACCCACATGTAATGGTGTTAGTTTTTAATGTTTAATTCGATTTTATGAAAGTTAATTGCTAATGTTATTAGGTTTAGATTTTTCATAATTTTGTTAATAGAATAAATTTATTGTTAATTGTGTATTTGTTTAATTTGTCAAATATAGTCTTATGGATGTAATTTTTTTGGATTTTAGAGTTGATTTGATGAGAGTTAATGTAACGCCCTAAAAATCTAAGCTGTTGGTTTGTAAAATTCCAATGTAGTAACTAGTTTGGTTTAGTGGTTAAGTGACTTGTGCTCTTTGGGCATAGGTTTGAGTCTCGGTTGAAACAGCTATGATTATTATTATTTGTTTGTTAGTAACCTTGTGAGTTGTTCTATTAGTAGAATTTGGGTTTGATTTGAACTCTAATTAAGCTGTTAAGTAAGGATTAATTAGTAGGTTGCTCGGATTGGGTTGGTTAATAAATAGATTTAATTATTATTTTATTTTATTTTAATTCTTATCCCTAAAAGAAATTCTCTTTCCTCTCTCACGTCTCATGTTCTTCCCATTGCTCCCTCTTTACCGTTCTTGTTTCTTCTTCTTCTTCTTTTTGTGTGTTTTAGTTATTTTCTATTTTGTTCATTCTTTTTCCTTGTTGACTCCTATTTGGTCAAGAAACCATATTTTATTCTTTGGGGCTGCAAAGTTAATCTATGTTGGGGTGTGATTCTTACTATCGGTTACTTGTGTAAGTGTTTTTGCAATTATTTTTTTCGATATTAAGTTGTTCTTTAATTATTATTTTAGTTAATTTGTAGTTGGTGAAAAGTTTTGGGGTTGTGAGTGGATGTTTGTTGTTGTTTAATTGAGAAATCTTTTTGGATATTAGGTGAAGATTTTAGGAATAACGGTCCTCCGATGAGTTAGTATCTGTGAAGGCTATTTTTTTTTGTTTCGGGTAAGTAATCACTGTTACGTGTGAGTTAATTGTTGAATTTGGGTTAATGGTGGAAGTTATGGTGGAGAAAGGTTTCGTCTTGGGTAGATTATTATTGATTTGAGTGCTTAATTGTCAATTTTAGGTACTGGAAATCTTGAGGTTGCCTTCGTATCAAAATCAAACCAGGTGTATAATGCAAAACACCAAAAAAACAATTATCTATGGAAGCCGAAAAAGCAATCTGTCGACACCACACGGCTGTGTGCCAGGTTGTGTGATAGGTCATATTTTGGGCCATGTGTGACACATGGTCTAGGCTATTTGAGCCGTGTGGACCACACGAGCGTGTGTGAGGTCGTGTGGGTCACACGGGCTTGCCATCTAAGCCGTGTGGGCCCAAAATATTGAATGTTTTCCTAAGGCCATACACATCGTTCTGATTTTTCGTAGGCCTTCTGTGGGGTCAGTATATGATCAAATAAACTGTAAAATATGAAATTGTAAAATATGAAATTTGGTCGTCTATTAGTATAAATTTTTATATCTATTCATATATTTGAGACATCATATTATAAGTAAACCTTGTACTAGGCTCTGAGTAACCCGAAAAATGATATGCATGCTTTGTATCTGTTATGTTATACATGTATAACTGTATCATGTCTGATTTCTATTCTGATCTGTATTTGCTTTTGGGATGGGTTATATTATGTGGAGGAAGTATTTATGTGAATGGTGATAACTCAACTATTACACTAGCAGCTCAACTGCAAATATTTTAAAAGGTGTCATATCAACATTAAGTGGTATGTAGGATTGGATTGGTGTTTCATACCCCATGGTGTGTTAGATGGTCGGAGATGGTGTGTAGCAGATGGGGTAGGAAATATGTCTGTATTTGTACTGCTTTGTTATGATTTTGTTTCAGTTAAATCGATCTGATATAAATTAATTGTTTAAGTTATTTGTTACAAACTGAGTTTCAAAAACTCATATTTTGTTTAACTGATATTTTTAGGTAATCCTCAGACTCATACAGGCCAGTGTCACAGAAGCTCAGTTACAATAAATTTATTTTTTTAATTTATTTTAATTTAGATTAAATCATTTTTTTAAATATTTGGACTATTTCAGATTTTTTTTTGGGGATTTTGGCCATAATGTTTATGTAACACCCCTAACCCGTATCCGTCGTCGGAATGAGTTACGAGGCATTATAGATCAATCAGAACATAAATCATTCATTTTCACATAAACATTAATAAAATATAATTATAATGTCCCTTATAAGGCTCTATGAGACCTTAAAACTTACTTGGAAGAGGTTCGGGACTAAACCGATAAAATTTGCAAACTTTAGGAAACACATAAAAATTTCAACCATTCAAGGGTCACACGCCCGTGTGAATAGGCCGTGTGCCTCACATGGCCACTAGACACGCTCGTGTCACAAGCCGTGTGAAAACAGGGCATACATACTGACTTACATCACACGGTCGAAGACACACCCGTGTGCTATGGCAGTGGGAAAACTGGAGGGTAAACTGACTTGGGTCACACGGCCGGTCACACGCCCATGTGCCAGCCCGTGTGTCACACACGGCCAGTAGACACACCGTGTGTCTAAGTCATGTAACTCACTGACTTCTTTAATTAAGTTACAGTAGACACACGGTCGAGTCACACGCCGTGTGCTCAACCGTGTGGGGTGAAATTAGGCTTGGTTTAAGCAACATTTCTCACCCTCTTCAAGCATACCTAAACCACACCATTTCATACCATTTTAATGCACTTATAGGCAACCAAAACATGCTAATTCATATACAAATCATGTCATTTCATCTTCAACCATTTCACTACTCAAATCAATGCCATTTGTACAATCAAACACATATCAACTAGCATGATTCATTCCTCATTACTCACCTATTCAATCATATACCAAAGTACATATCATACTCATCAATACAACCTATTTAAACATGTATTTTTTTTACTGCCATCAATCACACACAAAGCTTGGCTCATAAATCATCTATTAACCATTCATTTTATTAAGTCTAAATTCATGCTTTTCATAAGTAAATACTCAACATATACCAAATGACCAAATGATCATATTGAACCATCACCAACCATACCAAATTATGCCATTACACAAGGCAAATTACATGTCAAACATAAGTCATTAATAAGCCATATAAAATGGCCAAATACATCACCAAAACCTTTATCAAAAAGACTCAAGCCTATACATGCCATATAACCAAGTCACAAGTGTATAAATACTGAAATAAAAAACCGGATAATGTGATGTGATCTCCGCCGGCTTCCAACTGAGCGAATGTCTGAATCACTATAAAACATAGAAAAATAATATAAAGTAAGCTATAAAGCTTAGTAAGCTCGTATGATATTAAATTTGTAACACCCCGTACCCGAGACCGTTGCCGGAGTCGAACACGAGGTGTTAACGGACTTCAAGCAACTTACATTAAAATTTCCCAGACAAGCTGCCAATCTGCGTACCAGTTACTTAAAAATTCATAACTTGAGTTCCGAAACTTGAAATCCAATTCCGTAAATTTTCCCCAAAACTAGACTCAGATATCCATCTACATATTTTTTTCTAAAATTTTTGGTCGGGCCAATTAGTACAGTTTATTAGTTAAAGTCACCCCTGTTTCAGGGTTCGACTACTCTGACCTTCATGCACTAGGACTTAGATATCTCCCTGTACAGAGCTTCAATACTTATACCGTTTGTTTCTAACAAAACTAGACTCAAAAGGGAATCTATACATATAAGGCATGACCTCTAATTGTCTCTGATTAATTTATGGTGAATTTATAAAGTCAGAACAGGGGATCCAGAAAACGCTCTGGCCTTGTTTCACAATAACTTAAACATCTCATAAAATAAGGCTCATATGGCCGTCTCGTTTCTTTCATATGAAAATAGACTCATCACGCTTCGATTACATAATTTATTCATTATTTAATTCCATTTGTACTATTTTTAGTGAATTTTAAAATTCACCCTACTGCTGCCGTCAGCATCTGATCTCAAGGTAAGTTTTACCTATTTCATAGTTTTCCATGATCAATTAGAAATTTTGACATACATAGGACCATATATGATCATATTTAGCCATTCCAATGGCTGATCACTTACCCAACATTTCCATAGCACTCCATAACCACATCATAAAACCATGTATATATACATAAACACAAAATGATTTTAATGCCATACTCAAATTATACGAGCCATTTTCGCATGGCTATACACACATACATTACCAAAAGGTACTTGATTAACAACAAAGGGTAGTCCTATACATGCCATTATCAGAGTTCAACTAAAAGAGTACCAAAAGGGCTTCGATAGTGTGAACGACTTCGACTTGGACAATCCCGAGTCCGATAGCTGACGAGCAAAATCTATAAAACAGAGAATCAAAGCAACGGAATAAGCATTTAATGCTTAGTAAATTTGAGTAATGAAATTAGTTTTGATTAAAGTTAGTTTTGACTAAAGTATAACATTCATATGGCTAAATGAAAAACTTCATATATGCACATTCTCATAATCATACTTACTTCACGCTTCAATCAACATATTCATAAACAAGGTATCAAACCTAACTAAAGGCCGAAAGTTCGTTAATCAATTGAACGAATAATATTTAAAACGAATCGACTTTTCCGATGCATATACGAAACATACCTTATCATTTAGATTTTATGAGCGTATTAATTGAAATTATTACAGCAAGATTGCTCACTTCCAAACCCAAGTATCTTCGGGATTTAGCCGGATATAACAACTCGCACAAATGCCCTCGGGTCTTAGCCCGGATATAGCAACTCGCACAAATGCCTTCGGGTCTTAGCCCGGATATAATCACTAGCATAAATGCCTTTGGGACATAGCCCGGATATAGCAACTCGCACAAATGCCTTCGGGTCTTAGCCCGGATATAATCACTAGCATAAATGCCTTCGGGACATAGCCCGGATATAGCAACTCGCACAAATGCCTTCGGATCTTAGTCCGGTTATCATCCGAATAATCATGCACATATGTCCACAAATCATAACACATCTTTATTTCGTTTTCATTACTAGAACTCAGACACAAGGCACTTATCTACCATTACCATTTTCGGCTCAATAACCACATACAAAGAGCATGGTTTTGATTTGGTATATAACATGATCTAATAGAATTATAATCTAAGTTCCATTACTCGAAAACTTACCTCGAATGTTGTCGAACGATTTCAACGGCTATTCAATTACTTTTTCCTTCCCTTTATCGGATTTAGTCCCCCTTTGCTCTTTAGCTTAAGTTCAACAAATTTTAAACTAGTCATTAATCGACTATTCAAGTATTACTTTCAGAATATAATACATATAGATCCGACTTTCACACATATAGATTATAGTAAGCTTTATAAAAATCAATAAATAATTCATTAGCAAATTTTCATTAATGTTTACAATATAATTACAATTTCCCTATAAGCTGACTTCCTGAGCAACAGTCACTAAAGTTTTTATAACTGGAGCTACGAAACTCCAAATCAATTGCCGTAAATTTTTCTTGACAGAAGACTCATTTATCTATTATCCATAAAATTTTAAAAATTTTTAGTTTAGCCCAACAATACCAGATTTTTCTTAAAGTTCACCTTGTTTCACTGTTTGACTAAACTGACTACTCTTCGCTACGAATCAAATTTCTCATTGTACAGAATTCAAAATATGCTCTCTTTTCTTTCATTTGAAACTAGACTCATTAAGGAGTCTAAACATATAAATTTTATCTTAGGGCCATTTTTGTACAATTTATACTGATTTTATACAAACAGAACAGGGAATCTAGTAGTCATTTTGACTCAGCCCCACAATACTTCAAATATCTCAAGATCGGTAACTCTTTTGTTTTTATAGTTTCTTTTGTAAGAAACCAGACTCTTCAAGCTTTAATGACATGATTTATTCAGCTTCTAACTCAACTCCTACAAATTATGGCGATTTTCCAAAATCACCTTACTGCTGCTGTCCCCAAGCAGATTATTACCAAATCAAATACTAACATTTGCATTTCACCTTAATAGCTAGCTTAGCAAACCTTAATTTAACATATAATTCACACATATCACATTCCAAGCATTCACTCTATTCTATCACTTAAGGTACAAACATTACTCAATAACTTCCTAATTCAAATTCGGAAACTACACCAAGACCATCTTAACTTGTTTCTCATCTTGCTAACAAAAACATAGTAAAGCAAATCTTCATACACAATGGTTATCAATTCATCCATTCACTAGGGACATAACCTAATGTTCAATAACAACCCCTCCTTTATCAAGTACACATTCGGCCTTGGTACATAATAAGGTAGTCGATTCCTTTCCCTTTAGCACCCATTGCTCACATATGATTATTTGTATAGTTCAAACACTCATCTATCTTTGCTCATCTAAATTTAACATGGAACAACAAAATTCACCATTGTCAAATACCATAGCCGAAAGCCCTAGTCCATAACACAAATCAAAATTTCTACATGGGTTACAAAAGTAGCTTGATATCTTACTCAAGATTAACCAAAATTTCATGAACTAATATAAACTTCTTACCTTGCTATTAGCCTAGGATGACCGAATGCCTCCCTCCCTACTTCCTCTTTACAATCGGCCAAGAAGAACCAAGGATACAAGCTTTGTTTTCATTACTTTTCTTTTTTATTCTTTCTTTTATTTATTTCCTTTCTTTTGCATAAAATAATGGCCATTTAATTAAGATTTAGTACATATTATATATATGTGACCATCATGGCCGGCCACCACTTATAAAAAAAGGGGTATTTGACATGCAAGTACAATTATTTGCAACATGCATAAATAGGCCACTTTACATTAGCCTAGCACATCTCTAAATTTTCACACATAAGTCCTATTTAATAAAATTCACTTACAATTAACAAAATTCAAACATGAAATTTTCACACATGCATATATACATATAATAAACATCAAATATGACGGTCAATTATTTTTATGACTCGGTTTAGTGGTCCCGAAACCACTTTCCGACTAGGGTCAATTTAGGGCTGTCACAAAATTTATCTTATTAAATAGCATATATTAGGCATTTACATATACTATAATATAAATTCATTTGATTTCACATTTATACCATAATCCTAATCACATAATTAACAAAGCTTCACAAGTTTATTTATTTCTTTGCTCGTGTGGATCAATTACATTCTATTTAGTAAAGATAAATCATGTGAATTATCATCAAATAACAGTATTTCGCATACTATGTGCCATATGTATATTTAGTTAAAACATTTATAACTCATATCTCACACATCATTCAATTCATACCTCATTATAGCCAAATAAACACATTTTTTTGGCATAAAACATACTTATACATAAATCTTTCTCATTTCATACACATGAAACACTAAGAACTTACCAAATTACCTTCATTTGATTCTCATATTGGTTTTGTACGTACCTGTTACACTTAATTTGATTGTATCATTCTCGTCTTGACTATGCCCGTTGAACTATTCAAAATCACAAAGGATACTCGGGAATCACACATAAGTCGTACAATGGCATATCCGGATATGGTCTTACATGTAATCTCATATTGATGCCAATAGCCCAACTATGGTCTTACACAAAATTTCGTATCGATGCCATGTCCCAGACATGGTCTTACACGTAATATCATACTGATGCCATATCCCAGATATGGTCTTACACATATTCTCATCTCGATAACCCTAATGTCATGACATTTGTATCCTATACTATTCCTAAGGTTCGTACGGGACTTTCGAATGCCTTAACTCTGTCGATTTTGACTCGTAATCATGACCATTCAGTATTCAATTCAATTCAATAATAAATAAGCATTTATAACACATAATTAAGTATGTTTATTAGCATATGAACTTACCTCGTTCGCTGTAACGACGAATTAAGTTGATTAATCTGATATTTTGTTTTCCCCCGTTCTAGATCCGAATATCATTTTTCTCAATCTATATAATAAAAAAATTTAGTTATTTAATCATTAATTCATTCAATTTAACACAATTTACATGTTTTGGCAAAATTACACTTTTGCCCCTATTATTTCACATTTTTTCTATTTAGTTATTATCACATAAAATCACAATTTCATGCAATTTCATCCTACCTATGCTTAGCCGAATTCTTCTTATTGCCTTAGCATCCAACATTTTCCAAATAATCACCCTTCTAACCACATAATTTCAATATTTCACAATTTAATCCCTAATTTGCATTTTCATCAAAAATCACTTTATAAAATATGAAAATTTAACATCAAATATTCATATTTCACCATTAAACATCAAGGAACACATAAGATCATCAATGAAAACTATCAAAATCTTTAACAGCTTTGAAATCGAAGACACGGGCTAGCTAGTACTAGTTGCAACGATCTCAAAAATGTAGAAATCATTAAAAACGGAGCTAAAACCATATCTAATTGAGCATTTGAAGTTTGGCCGAACCAAAAGCTTCTCCCATAGCTGCCATTCTTTCTAATTTTCATGGAGAAATGGTGAAAAGATGATGATTTTAATTTTTTTTAATTAAACATTAACTTTATTAACTAATTACCAAAATATCCTTTAAAAACATTAGTAATTACACCAAATGCCACTCCACTATCATCCGCTAACTTATAACTAGCCTATTTACCACTTAAGAAACTTTTATTTAATGTTCTATAGTTATTTGACACTTTTAGCTAATAGAACATAAGTTTTACGCTTTACGCAATTTAGTCCTTTTTACCGAATTAAGCATTCAAACAGTAAAATTTCTTTACGAAACATTCATACAATAATTTTACCATGCTGTAAACTTTAATAAAATAATAAAATAAATATTTTGACTTCAGATTTATGGTTCCAAAACCACTGTTTCGATTTGACCCAAAAATGGGCTTTTACAGTCTAGGCCGGGTTTAAGGTGTTACATTTGGTGTTAGAATCATGTTGCAAAACTCAGGCTGTGAAATTTTGGGTTCAAAATTTTGTGAAGACTATTTTTTTTGGAAAAGTTCATTTCTGCATTTATTTGAAAAAAATCATTTTGTGAAATACCGAGCTCCGGCACCGATTCTGTAAGTAATTTTGACTTAGACAAACTTTAGTTTAGAAAATTTCTAAAATGAATAGATCTGTACTACTATAATTAGAGATTGAGACATCTCTATAAATTCTTCCGATAACTTTTTGAGCATAAAATATCCGTTAATAAATACTAGAACTGATATATAAAAATTTGTAATGTAGATAATATATACAATGAGAACTTGTGGATCACGTGGGTGCGGTACCTTGGGCACGGCGGTGCCGAAGAAGGCTTTGAGTTGAGTCATCCTTGATGGGTAATATGCCCAATTTGGATATAAGTGAAATACCGGGTTCACTTACTGCTAAGACCGGGTCTCAATGTCGCTTGGCTAAGGATGACACATTGTCCCAAGCCATGTTGAGGGTTTTGGACAGAGTCACTGGGCCCCATTCTGGTTATGGGAATCGTGGTTCGATAACTGAACGACTCTACTTTAATAGAGTTGAATTATTTAGGGGTGTCACTAGAGTCACCTCGACTATGGTCGAATATTAGTTGAAGGCCACATAGAGGATTATGAATGATACCGACTACACCTCTAAGCTAAAATTGAAGGGGTGCAATATCTCTGCTTCGTGACGAGGCATATCAATGATAGTTGATGATTAATGAGGGTATTCAGCGGGATCAGATTACATGAGATTATTTTAAAAGTACATTCCAGAGTAAATATGTGGGGGAGAGTTATGTGGATGCTCGTAGACATGAGTTTATGAGCCTTACTCAGGGGGATAGGACTATGGCTGAGTATAAGGCCAAATTTCTAATATTGAGAAAATATGCTTGTGAGCTGGTATCGAATCAATATGATAAGTGTATCTGCTTTGAGAAAGGGTTGAGGGATAACCTTAGGATTCTAATAGCTCCACAGAAGGAGCAGGCTTTTGCTGTCTTAGTGGACAAGCGAGAATTCCTAAGGAGGTTAAGCGCGTTGAGTGCGAAAATAGGGACTGTGAGAGGAGTAAGAATAAGAATGATTCAGAGCCCTCTAGTTTTGTTAAGTGGCCTAAGAAATGGGCCAGATCTGATAGGATTCTGAGAGTTGAGGTTCCAGTTGCTCTTACTGTGGTTCAGCCATGTAGAGATTGCAGTAGATGCCATTTGGGGAATGTTGAAGGAGGTAAGGAGTTTGTTTATGATGCAGGTCGATGGAACACCGTATCAGGGATTGTTCACAATGATTTAATTAGGTGCGAGCTCTAACTCCAGGTTTAGTTCAACCTCAGCGGGGCCTGTGGTCTTATCAAGGGTGGTAACAGTACATGTAGAGAGAGCATCGGACAGAGGTGCTAATTAGAATGAGGTTAGGCAACCTTTACTGGTATATGTGGCTAGATAATATGAGGATAAAGACACCACAGATGTTATCTTTGGTACGTTCTTTATTCATAATGCTCCGTATTTTTCTTTGATAGACAGGATCAACACACTTTTATATAGCTAGTTCTGTCTCTATGGACTTGGGTATGTCTATTGAGAGCATTTTTGGAGAGATTATTGTGTTTAGTCCACTAGGTCAATCAGTTTGGTTTAATAGGCTTTATAGGAATGTACCGCTAGAGATACAAGGGGTTGTGTTTTTGGCTAATTTGATTGAACTGCCATTTGGGGAATTTGATTTAATTCTAGGAATAGACTGGCTTGTGGAACATCGAGTTAGCCTAGACTGTGCTACAAAAAGGGTGGTTCTGAGATCTGAGGGTGATGTGGAAGTGGTTATGATTAATGAGCGCTGAGATTACCTTTCCAATGTGATCTCGACTCTTATGGCTGAAAAGTTAGTTCAAAAAAGGTGTGAAGTATTTTTGGCTTTTATGTACGATTCAACTTCTATATATTTATCTGTTGGGGACATTTAAATAGTTAAGGAGTTTTTGGATGCCTTCCTTGAGGAGTTGTCAAGTTTGCCTTCGGATCGAGAGGTCAAGTTCGGTATCGAGATTCTATAGAGTACAAATCCAATGTCCATTACTCACTACCGCATGGAACCAAAAGAGCTTATGGAATTAAAGGCTCAGCTTCAGGAACTCCTCGATCGAAGGCTTATTTTTCCTAACGTGTCTCCATAGGGGGCACTAGTTTTATTTGTAAAGAAAAAAGATGAGATTATGAG
This sequence comes from Gossypium hirsutum, assembly GCF_007990345.1. Taxonomy (NCBI): domain Eukaryota; kingdom Viridiplantae; phylum Streptophyta; class Magnoliopsida; order Malvales; family Malvaceae; genus Gossypium; species Gossypium hirsutum. Next base: position 22,757,950 of record NC_053436.1, read on the forward strand.
GATGTGTGTAGATTATCGTCAATTAAATAAATTGATGATAAAGAATAAATATCCACTTCCAAAGATCAATGACTTGTTCAATCAATTTCATGGGGATTCTGTATTTACCAAAATAGATCTTCGTACTGGGTATCATCAGCTTAAGGTTAAAGAGGTCATGTTCATAAGACTACTTTTAGGACTTGTTAAGGGTACTACGAGTTCCTAGTCATGCCTTTTGCTTTGATGAATGCTCCGGTTGCATTCATGGATCTTATGAACCGGGTTTTTCAACCATACTTGGATCAGTTCGTCGCGGTCTTCATCGACAACATTTTGGTATACTCCAAGAGTGAGGATGAGCATGATAAGCATCTTAGAGTAGTTTTTCAGAAATTCTGTGAGAAATAGCTTTACGCTAAGTTGAGCAAGTGTGAGTTTTGGCTTAGGGAAGTCACTTCTCTAAGCCACGTGGTTTCTGTTAGGGGGGTCCAGTTAATCCTAAAAAAATTGAGATTGTGTTTGAGTGGAAACATCCTAGGAATGTTTCTGAGATTCGCAGTTTCGTTGGGCTGACAAATTACTATCGAAGGTTTATCGATGAGTTTTCATTTATTACAGCTCCTCTCACTCAGCTATTATGTAAAAATACACCATTTGTTTGGACAGATGAGCAGTAATCAAATTTTGAGAAAATTAAATCTATTTTGACTCAGGCTCTTATTCTAATACAATGTGAATCTGATAAGAAATTTATGGTTTACAATGATGCATTTCATGTTGGATTAGGTTGTGTTCTGATGCAAGACAGTAAGATAGTGACTTATGTGTTTCGACAGCTTAAGTCACACGAAGGAAACTATCCCATGCACAATCTTGAGCTGGCTGCAGTTGTCTTTGCCTTAAAGATTTATAGGCACTATCTGTATGGTGAGAGGTATATCATTTATACTGATCACAAGAGCCTCAATTATCTCTTTACTCAGAAGAAGTTGAACCTTAGTTAACGTAGATGGATTGAGTTACTTAAGGACTACGATTGTATGATTGAGTACCATCCTAGTTAGACCAATATGGTGGCTGATGCTTTTAGTCATAGAGCAATGTTTGATTTAAGGGCAATGTTTGCTCGCCTAAGTCTGTTTGATTATAGGAGTCTGTTAACCGAGTTGCAAGTTAAGCCGACTTGGATTGATCAGATTCAGGTTAAACAGTTAGGGGATGTCTCTTTGGTTCTACAATTCCTTAAGGTTGAGGATGGTATTACTTCTAATTTTGGGTTGAACAGTGATGGGATTCTGTCTTTTCAAGGACAAGTTTGTGTGCTTAACGATTTTAATTTGAGGTGATCCATTCTACGGGAGCGTATAGTATCCCCTATACTACGCATCCGATGAAAATAAGATGTATCGTGATCTGCGTGAGTTATACTGGTGGCTGGGTTTGAAACGGGAGGTAATGAATTTCGTTTCTTGGTGTTTAACGTGCCAGCAAGTTAAAGCTGAGTATTAATTACCTTTGGGTTTGCTTCAACCCATTAAGATTCTCCTATGGAAATAGGAATGAGTGACTATGGACTTCGTTAGTAGGTTTCCTTTAACTTCTACTAAGAAGGATTCTGTATAGGTCATCATGGATCGTGTGACCAAGTCTGTCAATTTCATTCTTGTCAGGATGGATTATTTGTAACATCCCGAATTAGGGTCTAGTCAGGACAGTGATTTTGAGACCACAAATTCAAAATAGAAATAATTATTTTATGATTGTTTGATAGTCTATGACATGATTGCATGTTTGTGTGAAATTTCTATGAAGAAATTCTATGCCTAAGATGCCCAATTTGACTTTAGAGACCAAATTGAATAAGTTGTAAAACTTGTGTTCTAGAAGCTTTAAGCATGAAATTGCATTGGATTATTAATTAGAGGTCCTTAAATGAAAATTTGACCAAGTTCTAAAATTTTGGACAAAAATGGGCATGAATAGGAGAAATTTGAAAGAAAGGCTTTAAGAGCATTTTTATCATTTGGTAAATAAAAGAATAAAAAGGGAAAATGAAGAGAAAAATCTTGTCCATCTTCTCTAAGGGTGCTGAAATTTGGGGAGTCTCCATACCTAAGGTTTTCAACATTTTCAAGCTTGATTGTAAATGCTCCCAGGCCTCGTTTTTAATGTTCTTTACATTTTTGAAGTTGTCATCAATCGGTCTAGCTATTTCTACCATTATTTTAAGTTAGGGTTCATGCATAAAATTTGACCCATATGTGACAAGGTTGTATTTTGATGTTTAATGGAAGAATATGAATGTTTGATGTGTGGTAAACATCTTTTACTAAGTCTTTTTTAGTGAAAACACCTAAAAAGGACTTATTTGTAAAAGGTGTAAAAATGAGTAGTAGAAATGTGAAATAAAGGAAAATATGGGCTGATATGACCATGGTGTAGGGTCGATTTGACCAATGTATGTATTAAACAAGTTAAATTTGATATTATAGATCAAGAAAAACGTGATTTGGGTCTTGATCGGGGGAAAAACAAAGTTTACGAGGATTAGGCTAGTTTCTGTCATATTGTACCGAGGTAAGTTTATTTGCAAATAATGCAAAATATACCATAATTTAAATGCTTTAATATTGCATGTATGGTAAGTACATACATTTTTAATGTGATGTTGCATCATGTGTTTATTGCCTAAATTGTATTATGAATTATGCTTGACAATTCCATGAATATGTGATTGGTGCTATGAGTATTGAACTTGACGTTCCGAGCAAGTTCGATAGAAATGTGGTATCGAAAAATCCCGTTTGAACCTTAGGAATAGTTTAGGATACAAGTGACATGTCACTAGGAATTTTGTAATCTGAACTCATTGAGTTGTGGTCTAAGTTCAAGATATATGTGACATCCGAACTCATTGAGTTGTAGTCTGAGTTCGTGATATATGTGAGACATGTTTTGGCATCAGGGGACTGGTTTCGTATATGTTATTAATGGTGAGGTAGTCCAACATGTGTTGCGGATATCTGACAGCCTATGTGAACAGACCCGTGAGTAGCTCGTAAACGAGCAACATGTGATCCGAGATATGAAGTAGCCATTGGCTATATATAAAGCACTTAGGTGCAAATTTCTGACGTATCCAATAGTATTCTGAGTGTTCAACGGGTAGTTCTAAAGGAATTTCAATGAGAAATCTTGATGATTACGTCAAAGACGAGAAAATATGTTATCATGTACAAGTGGCACAGGTATGTACATTGAACTTATGAGAATGACATGAGACATGATAAACTTGTGGTAAGAATATATGTATATGTATATGTATATGAAAAATAAGTTTAAGAGTTTTGATAATGTACAAGGTTATGCTCATCATGTTAAATGTATGATTAGTGTTTGTTTAAATTTCATTTTATTTGTATGTAAACTTACTAAACTTTTTGCTTATCCCCTTTCTTTTCCATCTCTTATAGTTTCGCCAAGCTAGCTCGGGGATCGAAGAACGTCAGATGCTCGATCACACTATCAATTGAACATTTGGATATAGTTAGCTTTATCATTTTGGTTATGGCATGTATAGGGACTTGGCCTTTTTGTTATGTGTCATATTGGTTAGCCAAATGTGTTGGCTCATGATGGTATTATAATTATTTTGTATATGGCCATGAGAGGTGGCTCATATTGATTATTTGGGTTGTAACCCTAATTATTGGTGCATGCATGCAAATGTGATTATGTTTTGATGTGGTTTTGGTTGCTTGTGGATGATATGTGAGATGAATGGCATATGGATTAAGCGAATGAATGAGGACTAATAGGTATGACCATATTTATAGTGTAATTGAGTAACTTGAAAGAAGAATTAAAAAGATGATGTAATATGAAATTGGTATGGAATGTCATATGGAAGTATGATGGTGGGAGTATGTGATATGTCCACATTATAAAGACATGGATTAATATGATGGTGAATGCTTATGTAGTCAAATGTGCCATGTTGTATGCTATGAAATAGGATTGAGTATGTGAGTGTTTAATGGTGGAAAATGGCTTGGAAAATAGCCTAAAAATTGTCCACACGGTTTGCCTCATGGGCGTGTGATCTGGCCATGTGTCCCCTGTACCCTAATTATGCAAATCAAAATGCCCAGTAGCAAACACAAGGGCAGAGACATGGTCGTGAGTCTTAGCCGTGTGAAGGACATGGCCATAGGACATGGGTGTGTACCCAGACCGTGTGAAGTCTGCACTTAATTTGTGGACTTTAATTTGCCACATGGCCTAAGCACATGGGCGTGTGCCTTGGCTGTGTGACCCTAATTGTGTTGATGAGGTCATAGTCAGAGAGTTACACGGGCGTGTCCTAAGCCACACGGGCTTGTGAGATCACACGGGCTACCTACACGAGCATATAACTCTCCAAAGTATGAAATTTTTTAAGTTATCCTAAATTTTTCTAAAGTTCTCGGTTTAGTCCCGAACCACCTTCGATGTATGTTTAAGGTCTCGTAGGCTTTTATCAGGGACAATTTGCATGTGATTGAAAAGCTTTTATTTTGAACGAAATTTTATGGCCTGATTTGGTATATGTACTTGTGTTAAAGTCTAATAACGCCTCAAACCCTGTCCCGACCTTGGATACGGGTAAGGGGTATTACACTATTCCCTTTAAAAATTAGCTAAGTTATATGTTTCTGAGATCGTTAGACTTCATAGAGTTTTGGTCTTGATTATTTCTGATAGGAATCCTCGTTTCACTTCTCGATTTTGGAGGAAGCTTCATGAGGCTTTGGGTTCTAGATTGGGCTTCAGTACTGCGTTCCATCATTAGACAGATGGTCAATCTAATAGGGTGATTCAGATACTGGAAAATATACTTTGGAGTTGTGTGATTAACTTTCGAAGTAGTTGGGAGAAGTTTCTACCGTTAGTTGAGTTTGCTTATAATAACTGTTTCCAGTCCAGTATCCAAATAGCATTTTGTGAGGCTCTGTATGGTCGTAAGTGTCGTACTTCGTTGTATTGAACTGAGTTGGGTGAGCGATGGGTTTTGGGTCTTGAGTTGGTTTTTGAAACCAAGGATAAATTTAGGATGATTCGAGATTGTCTTAAGGCGGCTTCTGATAGACAGAAGTCGTATTCAGATCTGAAGAATCAAGATATCAATTATTTTGTGGGTGATTATATCTTCCTTAAGGTATCCTTATGGAAGAAGGTCTTTCGTTTTGGACGTAAATGTAAGTTGAGCCTTAGGTTTTTTGGGCAGTATCGGATTCCGAAACGTGTGGGACTGATCACTTATCAGTTAGATCTACCTTTGGAGTTGGGTCATATTCATGATGTGTTTCATGTTTCCATGTTGAGGTGGTATCAGTCTGACCCATCCTATATTGTTCTTATAAAGTAGATTGGGGTTAGACTGGATTTAACTTTTGAAGAAGAGCCGATTCAGATTCTGGATCGAGATGTCAAGGTCTTAAAGAAGAAGTCTATGCCATTAGTGATGGTTTTGTGGCGAAATCATGGCACTGAGAAAGTGATGTAGGAACCTGAGGACTCGATTCAGCAACAATATCCACATATGTTTGAGTTAGGCAAACTACGAGGCCGAAATTCCTTTTAGGGGGAGAGTTGTAACGCCCTAAAAGTCTAAGTTGTTGATTTGTAAAATTTTGGTGTAGTAATCAGTTTGATTTAATGGTTAAGTGACTTGTACTCTTTGGGCATGGGTTCGAGTCTCGGTTGGAGCAGCTAGGATTATTATTTTTTGTTTGTTAATAACCTTGTGAGTTGTTTTATTAGTAGAATTTGGGTTTGAGTTGAACTTTAATTAAGTTGTTAAGTAAGGATTAATTAGTAGGTTGTTGGGATTGGGTCGGTTAATATATAGATTTAATTATTATTTTATTTTAATTCTTATCCCCCCCAAAAAATTCTCTTTCCTCTCTCATATCTCATGTTGTTCCCATTATTCCCTATCTACCATTATTTTTCTTGTTTCTTTATTTTAGTTACTTTCTATTTTGTTCATTCTTTTTCTTTCTTGACTCCTATTTGGTCAAGAAACCATATTTTATTCTTTAGGGCTGCAAAGTTAATCTGTGTTGAGGTGTGATTCTTGCTATCAGTTACTTGTGTAAGTGTTTTTGGAATTATTTTTTTCGATATCAAGCGTTTATTTAATTATTATTGTAGTTAGTTAGTAGTTGGGGGAAAGTTTTGGGGTTGTGAGTGTATATTTTTGTTGTTTAATTGAGAAATCTTTTTGGATATTAGGTGAAGATTTTGGGAATAATGGTCCTCTGGCGAGTTAGTATCCGTGAAGGCTACTATTTTTGTTTCAGGTAAGTAATCGTTGTTACGCGTGGGTTAATTGTTGAATTTAGGTTAATGATGGAAGTTATGGTGGAGAAAGGTTTAGTTTTGTTTAGATTATTATTGATTTGAGCGTTTAATTTTTTATTTTAGATACTGGAAATCTTGGGGTTGCCTTCGTATCAAAATCAAACCAGGTGTGTAACGCAATACGCAAAAAAAAAAAATTAATGATCGGAAAAAGCCGAAAAAGAAATTTATCAACGTCACACGGTCGTATGGTAGGCTGTGTACTGGGCCGTGTGTGACACACGATCCAGGCTATTTGGGTCATGTGGATCACATAGACGTGTGTGAGGCCGTGTGGGCCCAAAATACTGATTTTTTCCCTAGGGTCATACACATCGTTCTGATTGACCGTAGGTCTTCTGTGGGGTCGGTATGTGATTAAATAAACTATAAAATATAAAATTCGGTTATTTGTTAGTATAAAGTTTTATATCTGTTTGTATATTTGAGACGTCATATGATAAGTAAACCTTGTAATAGGCTTTGAGTAACCTGAAAAGTGTTATGCATGCTTTGTATTTGTTATATTATGCATGTATAACTGTATCATGTCTGATATCCATTCTGATCTGTATTTGCGTCTAGGATGGCTTATATTATGTGGAGGAAGTATTTCTATGAATGACGATAACTCGTCTATTACACTGGCAGCTCAGCTACAAATATTCTGAAAAGTGTCATATCAACACTAAGTGGTGTGTAGGGTTGGATGGGTGTTTCATACCCTATATGGTGTGTTGAGATGTCAGAGATGGTATGCAGCGGATGGGGGTAGGAAATATGTCTGTATCTATACTGCTCTGTTATGATTTTGTTTTTGTTAAATCAGTCTGATATAAATTAATTGTTTAAGTTATTTGTTACACATTGAATGTCGAAAACTCCTATTCTGTTTGACTGATATTTTTAGGTAATCCTCAGGCAGGTCGTTGCCACGAAAGTTTGGTTAAAATAAATTTATTTCACTTTGATTTATTTAAATTTGGATTAAAGCGTTTTGTAATATTTGGACTATTTCGAACCGTTTTGGTTTTGGGATTTTGTTTTCAATTTCTACATGATATTGTTAAAAACGTTTTATCGAAAATGTCTGTTTCCTGCAAAACAAATAATTTCGAGAAAATCAACTTGGTTTTCCCAAAACATAATGATCTAAGAATTTCCGCTACGAAGTATTAGTTTTTAGAAAATGTATGCAAATATCATTTTTAACTAAAAAGTTCCAAAATTTACGAAAACGAGATTTACAACCGTTTTACGTAATATCTCCAGATTTGGCTATAACGTCTAGGCCAAATTTGAGGTGTTACAATTAATTGCTAATATTATTAGTTGATTATGCATTTTAATCAAATCAACTTTATAACTCAAATTAAACACTAAAAAGTTAACATGTTTACCTTTTTGTATTAAAATGTATAACTTTTATCAAATACAATCATATTAGAAAAAGATGTGAAACTCAAATACCAATTTATATTATTATATATTTTTGAAACTCACAGGATAAAAAATCATTCTGCCAAACATATTATTTTGCAATATATTTTCAAGAAAAATGTGTATAATTAGTTCAATTGTGAGTCTTATCTATGAATTTAATTATCTATCGCATAAATTGTGGGGAAAAAATCTTTAAAAGGAGAAAAAAATTTCTAGGATTTTTTCTTATAAAAATATTAACAAAAATTCGAATTATTCTGCCTAACACTATATAATATGAAGAAAACGTCAGTTATATTCTAAAATTTTAAAACACAAAAACTCTAAACATAAATTATAAAATCAACATGCATAATATATATATAGTTTCTGTTTGGTGTAAAAAATTAGTTGAATTTTTGTTTTTGTCAAAATTCCTTAAAACTTTTGGGCCCACGAAAATTAATTTCATGAAATTTACGGACGACTTGTCAATATTTGGCAGTAAAATCCACCTTTTTCGTGCAATTTAACCATATTTATATTATTATTTAGGATTAATATTTTGTCCTTTTAACTTGATCAAAAGTATCTAGTTGGTATTTGAATATTTTTCTTACTTCGTTAATATTTGAACTTGTATTCCGTCACTGAAGTTGATACCTTCACACTAACATCGTTAGTTTGTGCTAATGTGACGTTGATGGCCAATCCGATGGTGGTATATGACAGCCCATCATAATGACACGTAGTAGACATAAATTTAAAAAGTAAAAATCTTTTAAAAAATATAATTTTTTGGACAAGTTGAGTGGGCAAACTACATATTAACCATTAAAAGATTAACGTTGTTAACAAATTGGAGGCAATGTGTGTGACAAATTTCAAATTTAGGTACCAACTAGGTACTTTTAGATAAGTTCAGAGAGTAAACTACATATTAACCTTATTGTTGAAGTCATTGATTGAGTTAGTATCACGAGTCAATTGGATACTAACTCAATTAAGAAATTTACGAAAACGTTAATTCATATTTAAAATTTAGTTATATTATTTGAGGATGCTTTAAATATTTTTTTATAGAAAGGGTAAACTACACCCAATATCACCAAGGGCGAAACTAGAAATATTTTTCGAGGAGGCCGAAATTAAATTGTAATTACAATAGCAAAAATGCAATTTCACCATTTTAGCAGCTTATATCTTTATAATTCTTAAATGATTACATCAAATTTTTATATTTTTAAGGGGGCCAAAGTACAATTTTACCTTTACTGATTTAAAACCTTAAAAATTTTAAATGGCCTAAATGAAAAATTATCCAAGGGCAGGGCCTCTGCCAACCTCTCCTAGTTTCGCCCCTGAATATCACTAAACTATTAGTAAGTTTACATTTTAGTTACTCAACTTCAAAAAGTTACAAAATGGTTATTGAATTATTTGAAAGTTTTCATTTAAGTCAATGAACTATTCAAAAGTTTTCATTTAAGTCATTGGGTTGTTAAGTTTTTTTTTTTAAAAGTCTAGCTAGCAAGTTCCAAACAACAACTAAAAATTAGTACGGTGTATTGATATGCATCAACAAATAAAAGAACATACCGTAAAATAAGTCAATCTAACAGTCAATGATAGAGATAAGAGAAGGAAGCTGTTTGGATTTTATTTCATAGATTCGTGATGTTCAAAGTTATTTCATGAAAAAAATTGAATTGTAGAAGATAATAGAAATGAAAGCTTTCTATTGGTGTAGGTAGTGCAAACAAAGAAGACCATATAACAACGATTATAACAGCCCAACGACTTAAATAAAACTTTTGAATACTTCAATAACCAATTTATAACTTATTTTAAGTTGAACAACCAAAATGGAAACTTCTAAATAATTGACCTTGGATGTAGTTCACCCTAAAAAATGCATATAGTAGGATTTGAACTTGTACCATTTGCATTAATAAAACTTTACTTTTACCACTTAATTAAAGCTTTATTTTAATTTGTTTTATACATTTTAATTTTATTACGCATATTTTATTACCTCTATCAATTTTATATTTATATTATTATTTAAGCTCTTGATTGAGTTGGTGTCACGAGTTAACCGTGCACCAACTCAATTAGGAAAATTATAAAAATATCCTTTCATATTTAAAATAAGTAATATTATTCAAATGTACTTTAATATTTTTATTAAAAAATGCATATAGAAGGATTTGAACCCACACCAATTGCATTGGTAAAACTTTAAATTTACCACTCAACCAAAGTTTTATTTTAAAATTTTTATACATTTAATTTTATTTTGCACATTTTAATCTATTTTTTTTATTTTAACACCATATATATTTTATGTGTTATTATTAATTAGTTTCAAACCATACATTTAATTATTTATTGTATGTTATTTTTAACCACAAATTTATATTCTAAATACGTGGTTTTCATACGCGGATGCGTTTATAGAGTTTCTAGTATTAATAATATTGTTAATTGAATTGGTGTAATAAATTAACTCGACACCAACTCATGGTTGATGACAACACCATAATCAATAAATGTATTCATTTAATATTTTTAATTTGATATATTTATGTGCTTAAAATTCATTTTACTCGCAATTTAATCTATTATTTTTTCATTTTAACAGCATACATATTTCACGTGCTATTATTAATTAGTTTCAAACTATAAGTTTCATTATTTATTGTATTTTATTTTTAAACACATATTTGCATTCTAAATATGTGGTTTCCACACATATACAAAATTGATAGAAATTTCTTATAAATAATGTTGTTGATTGAGTTGGTGTCGTAAATTAACTTAAAACAAACTAAAGATTGATGACAACATTGTGATAAACAATTATATTTATTAGGTATTTTAAATCTAATGTATTTATATTTTTAAATTTCGTTTTACTCACAATTTAATATTTTATTTTAATAACTTACATATTTCATGTGTTATTATTAATTATTTCAACCAATATATTTTATTATTTATTATATATTATTTTTGAACATATTTCTATATTCTAAATATATAATTTCTAAACTCAGGTAATAGAATTTCTACTTCTATTAAAAGCTTTATTTTCCTTTTAAAAAAAATCCATTTCAGTGCACGAGGGAATTAGACAAACTGCATAAGAATTGATTGTGTTCATTAAGGCCTAGCTATCTAAGCTGAAGGCCATCGACCAAGTTAAAACACAAGTTTGTTCGCAGAGAAAGGAAGGTTGGGTGCCGCTTGATTCAGATAGTGTGAAAGTTAACTTTGATGTTGTCTTTAATCCTGTTACAAAGAACTCAGTTTCAGGGATTATAATTAGGAATTTTGAGGAATTGATTATGGCTGCATATATCTATCTGCATTCTGGGGTTGTTGATGCTTTCGTTGCTGAAGCATGAGTGTGTGAATAGGCCATTGATTTTGCGATGGAGCTAGGGTTCAAGAAAACAAAAATAGAAGGGGATTCTTTGACAGTAATTAAAAAAGTCAAGGCAAATATACTAGATAAATCCATGTTGATTCCGATCATTAAAGATATTAAAAAAAATTAGGGGGTTTTGAAAGAGTTACTTTCCGTTTTGTTAATAGAAAGGCTAACATTGCTGCGCATGCTTTGGCTGTTAAAGGACTTCGATTGGATGGGCCGAGATATTGGGTGGAGGAAGCCCTATAGGTGGTGGAAAAGGGCGGTTGAGATAGATAGTCAACGTTGGTTTTCTTAGAGTTAAATGGCATTGAACAGCTTTGGGGGGTGGGAGTCTCTCATCATCTTTTTAACTCCTGGTGATTCTCAAAGCCTTGCTCTCCTCTCTAGGGATTAAAATAGCAGTCAGGTAGCGGAATAGCGGCCGCTATATAGCGGTAACGGCGTCGTCTGAAATTGGTACTGCTAAAAATAGCGGTGGGAAGTGGAGTCACACCAACAGCGGTGGATCGCGGCTACAATTTAATGGGTAATGGGCAATTGCGGCAATAATGAGCCGCTATTCCTGTTATTTTTCTGCTATTCCTATTGATATCTATTTTCTTACTTTGTTATAAGTTATTAGTTGTGTGAATTTTAAAAAAAATTCACGATTACGATATCTACAGTGACCACAATAGCATCCGTTATGTCCACAATAGCATCCGTTATGTCCGTAATCGCGATAAATGCAACGTGATCGAAAACGCGGCCGCAACCGCAATTTAAATACTTGCTCCTTTTAGTTTTGTTGGAATACGTGGATGATGTCGTCTTAAGATGGTGCCGGAGGAGAGGCGTTTATGGGTTTTCGTCGGAGTTGAGGGAAAAAGAAGAGGTGCTGTTAGGTTTTGCGTGGTTTTTTTTTTACTATTTTTCTATCGATTGGTTTGCTAGTTTTTTCCACTTCAATCTGTTAGTTATATTTTCCTCTTGTTTGTTTCTAGTCATTTGTTTTGTAGTGGGTTGTGGGGCCCAAGACTTGAGGGGAACGGAACATTCATGGCACATTGTGACACAATAACGTCACGTTATCTGTATTTTTTTCAATAGTTTAATGTTATATTAGTATTTTCATCCTGAAAAAAATCAAATACAAATGAAAATCTTGAAATTTAGGATGAAATTGCTATTGTGACATTAAATTATTGGAAAGGGATAATATCCCTGTTTCATACAATCTTTTCTCCTTAGTTCAATTAGTGAAAATCTTTATTAGGTTAAAAAAATAAAAAAAATAAAAAATTTCATTTCAAATACTACCACCTGTTTATAAAAAAAAATTATTGCCACTTGAATCCATTGATGGTGGGAGAATTTGTAACACCCCCTATCCGTATCCGTCGCCGGAACAGAGTACGAGGCATTACCGAGGAGTACAAAACACTTACAGATAATTTAAATATATTTTCATAACAACTTGTCTCGATTTCATACTATTTCATATTTAAGCTTTACTCACCAAAGTATTTGAAATATCATCTTTATGCAAATAGCACACATGAGGTACATAATTCCATAGTTAAGAATGAACACATTTATCAAACATATTCCACATTCATATATCAATGTCTTACATTTCCATATATCATTAACCGTCATTTTTCTTGTTTTTCAGATAATTATGTGTAACCATCGATAAGCATGTAATTCACTGTTTCTTCCTATCAATCACAATTTCAAATGACAAATTCATGTGAATCAGCTCAACCTCATTAGGTGTTTAAATTCTGTCACTTTGATTCACATACTCATAATTTACTAACTATCCTGTCAAACACAATCTCTGAATGATAAAATCACATAATTGAGCTCAATAATAATAATGATAACATTACTTACATTTCTTTTTCCACATGTTACATTTACGACTTACCAACTTTTCCATCCAAGGAACAGCTTACGGATTTGAGTACATCGTGATCTGAAGCCCGAAATCTAGCTGAAGCATATAAGTGCTAAACGGAAGCCCGAAGGCTAACTGAAGCACATAAGTGCTAAACGGAAGCCCGGAGGCTAACTGAAGCACATAAGTGCTAAACGGAATCCCGGAGGCTAACTGAAGTTCATCAGAGTTGAACTGAAACCCCAAAAGGGTTAACTGAAACTCATATGAGTTAACGGAAGCTCGTAAGAGCTAAACGGAAAGCAAACACGAGAATTCGCAAAAAATGTTGAATCTCGGTTTACTTGGGTAATTTACCGTCAATTCATCTTTTTCACTGAAAGATTGTACTCATTTCCTGTGTTCCGTTCCTCCGAAATTCTCAGTTTAATTTCATAACTTTTGTACATAATTTACTTATTTTCAGCAATTAACATACATAAATATTAATCACCATTCATAAAATAATATTGAAATTTAATAATATTAACAAATGGTCACTAAATTTAGTTATATAAACTCACAAGTTCGATTTTTGTATTATAGCGATAATCATAATTTCATAATAAATATTCCAAATAAAACATTATATCGTTTCTAATTCAACACTTATCGATTATAATCGGGCATGTGATCAATTTATACACAAGTCATTCATATATTTTTTGTATATTTTCCTCCTCCTCCTCTCCATCCACATCCTTAGTATAAACAACACACTTGTAGGTAACATTATCTATAATTTTTACTATCTACTTATGTGAATATTCAAGCTGTCCATCTATGTCATAGTCACTAAATATATTTTTATCTTGAGCTACAGAACTCCAAATTAATATCCATAAATTTTCCCAAAAACTAGATTCGCATATCTTCTTACCATAAAATTTTTATAATTTTTGGTTGGGCCAATTAATACAGTTTATTCATTAAAGTCTCCCCTGTTCTGCTGTCTGACAGTTCCGACCCTTCTTCACTAAAAATTAATTATCTCCTTGTACAGGATTCGAATGATGTTCCCATATGTTTCTATTGAAAATAGACTCATTCAGGATTCTAAAAATATAAATCTAAGCCCATAATTATTATTATCCAATTTTTTATGATTTTACGAAGTCAGAACAGGGGAACCCGAAATCATTCTGACCTTGTCTCACAAAATTTATCATATCTCATGATTTACAATTTCATTGCTTACATCATTTCTTTTATAAGAAACTAGATTCAATAAGATTTAATTTCATATTTTATTCATCCTATAATTCCATTTCTAAAATTTTTGATGATTTTTCAAAGTTAGACTACTGCTGCTGTCCAAAACAGTTTTAGTGCAAAATGTTGATTTCCATTTTGCCCCAAATTTCACAATTCATACAATTCAGTTCTTGATCAATTAACCCCTAAATTAAGATAATTTTATCAATTAATAATTTTTATAGACATTATAAGTTATTTCATAACTATTGAAATTCAGAATTTCCACATAAAACTCTAACTTCAAACTCTTTTACAATTAGGTCCCAAACATTCACTTTCTATTCAATTCTTTCAATAAAATCAGCATATAAACAATTTAAAGCTCTAATTACATGCCAAATCATCATAAACTTCCAGCACATATTTATAGCAACTTTCAATTCTTTTCATAGAATGAAAAACTAATGAATTCAACAAGTGGACCTAGTTGTAAAAGTCACAAAAACACAAAAATTTCAAGAAGTAATCAATAATTGAACTTAATTGCAGTAAAAATATGAAAAATCAGCTTAAGGTAACTCTTCCATGGTGTTTTTGCTGATAAGAATGCAGAAAAATAAAGAGAAATCTAGATAATTCCACTTCAGTCCTAGCTTTATTAAGTAAATTTTGCAATTTTGCAATTTTTCCCTTAATTCTCCTTATTTTCTTGCTGATTTCATGCCCTTGCCGTCCAGCCCAAATAGAATTTGGGTCTATTTTCCTTTTAAACCCTCTTTCTTTTATCAATTAAGCTATTTAATCATTTCCCATAATTTTGCATTTGATACAATTTAGTCCTTTTTGTTCAATTAACTATCAGAACTTTAAAATTTCTTGACGAAACTTTAATACTAACATATTAACACTCCATAAATATTTATTAAAATATTTATGGCTCGATTTAAAATTATCGAGGTCTCGATACCTCGTTTTCGATTCTAATTATTTTAATATTTATTTTTAGTACACTATTCACTATTTCAAGATTTCTCCTAGCCTCACATTTAATTTATACTCACTAAATTAATAATATTTTCTACTCATTTGTCGGATTTAGTGATCTCGAATCACTGTTCCGACATCACTGAAAATTAGGCTGTTATAGAATTAACATACGAGTTGTGGTTAGAGTGAAATGCCACGCACAGGTCGAGAAACAAAGTTCGTGATAAATGTATAAAAAATATTTTATAGATGTCAATCGATTAAATGAGCTCATTAACTCATTTAAATTGGTAATAATTATTATGATAAAATTATAATTTTATTATTTTAATACTTTATATTTTTATAATTTTTAAATGATTAAATCAAATTTTTATTATTTTTAATGAGACCAAATTACAATTTTATCATTAGTAATTTAAAATTTTAAAAATTATAATGGTACATGTGCCGGCTCCCTGGGACCCCTCGGGCGGCTTCGCACATCATCTCAGGCTTCCCTCAGTTTTTTGATACTGGGTCGCTCTAATGCATGTTGTGAAAAGGAAGGGTTGAACAGAGGTCCCTGGACTGCTGAAGAAGACCAAAAGCTCACTGCCTATATTCAACAACATGGCATGTTTCCTTGCCCGAGAAAGCAAATGGTTAATTGATGAACTCTATGACCTTAAATTTATGCTCTTTTTTTCTTCGTTTAGGAATCAAACTCGAGCCCGGAATGAAATCTTTTGTCACTCCAGCCGTGGTTTAATCGAACTCCTTTGTGATCAGGGTTAAAGAGATGTGGTGAGAGTTGTGGATTGAGATGGATTAATTAACTAAGGCTTGATATCAAGAGAGGAAAATTCAGCTCACAGGAGGAACACACCATTATTCAACTCCATGCCTTTCTTGGTAACAGGTGATTATAAAATCTGTGATCTTTCTTTAATTTAGCACTTAATGTTTATGACCTAAAAAGCTAAAAAATATGGTTTTATGAATTGGGTGTTTATTGCATTGTTTTTTAGACGGTTAGCTATAGCAGTTCATTTGCCAAAGAGGACAGATAATGAGATAAAGAACCATTGGGACACTCATCTCAAGAAGAGGCTAATAAAGATGGGGATCGATCCTATGACCCACAAGGCCCGAATGGATGCCCACGACGCCATTTAAGCCACATGGCTCAGTGGAAAAGGGCTCGCCTTGAAGCAGAAGGCAGGGTAGCCCGCGATCCATCAAATAAACAACCACCTTTGCCAAGTCTTGTCCAAATCCAACCAAAGAACCACCATCCGGCGGGTACCCATTCCTTAACTGTAAGACCAAAATGCATTGATGTGGTCAAAGCATGGCAAGGTACGGTTTCCGGTATGTTTAATAACTTCCCTAACCGCGACAACCTCCACTCTCCCAACTCCAATGCTCCCATTCAAGCTGTAGACTGCACTGCCACTGCAAGCCATCATTTATTTACGTGCGATGAATTGGTTTACATAGACGATTGGAAACGTTTTGGAAAGCTGAACCAAATGCAGAAACTAGAAGACTGGATGGTCCAGTCTACGTACTGGACGGAAACTCCATGGTTTGCCAATAATGGTGCAGATTTTAAGGAGGGTTCATCAGAATCGGATACTTTGATTGGTATCCCAGTTTCATTTTCATCAATGGAAGTTGAGGCATCAAATGGTAGCCATAGTGTTTGGATGTTAAGAGTAATAATAATAATATCACCGTTCTGTATTGTGAAGATGATCATTTTGTTGTGAATCGTTATGCATGCAGCAATAATCATTGAAATCCAACTTTAATGCATGTGATTCTGAATCTAAAAAGAAAGTTATATGGTTGAATTTTATATCAGGTTACTTAATATTTAATATTTCCCTTATCATCACTAATCTTCTTACTTTTTAAAAGGGTAATTTTTTCTATTTTATGTCCATTTTGATATTTAAAGTTTGTGATTATCTTTTTTAATAATATATTTTTAAGATTTGAATATTTGATTTATATTAGAAGTGTAATATATACTTCTAATATATCCTACTATTGCATTTAATTTTTATATATTGAAATGAATATTTTCAATTATGAGGCAAATTCTTTTTTAATAATTCTGTCAAATAATTTAATGTGATTTATTCTTTAAATATATATGATTGATTAGATATATACACTTTAATTTTTTTTATACAATCAAATAAATATTAAACCTTTGCCTCTTACCAATTATACAAAAAATTGTTGAGATATATATGTTTATCATTATATACGTAAAAAATAAGTCATGTTAAATTATTTTGCGGAATGAATTAAAAAGAGAAGAAGCTTATATCAAGATTTAAAAAAATACATTTTGAAAAATAAAAAACTAATAATAATTAAATTATAATAGAGACTAAATCTACTAACAAGACATATTACAATGACCTTTTTATAGAATTTAACCAACTTTTATTTGAATTTCTTATATTTATATTTAGTTCTAATTTTGAATTTCATCCCTCTAATTTTATGAACATTGAGGAGTTGTCCATCTATTTTAATTTTCTAAAATTTGATTCTCATCCATTATGAAAAATAGGAAGTTAATCTAGTTGTTGATAAACATATGAATTTACTTCTTGATTTTTAGTAATTTATTATATATAAATTGTTAAACAATTGATTTTTATTGTTTCATTGCATATTTGTTGAGTGTTTTTGTGTCTCTTGCTCCAAGAGGCTAATTTCTCTATTTATATGGTATTGTTCCTAGATGTGATGTCCTAGGTAGACCCCCATACATGCCAACACGTACCCTATCCTAAGAATAACATGTGTTCTTAAGGTGGGGTTCGCTTACATGGTGATGCGAGCTTATCATGTGCGAGCTCATGTAAGGATGCGAACTCACCACGTGTAAACCCACCACATGCATGCCCACGTAAGGATGCAAACTATGTAGGCTACGGGTTGGTCCCAGTCAGGTAATCGGGTAGCGGGCCGTTAATGGCGAACACCATAACAATTTGTTCCCCACCTAGTTCGAAGAAGAGTTATAAATTGGTTCTTTTGAGAACTTAGCTAAGTGGAGTGAGAGATTTTTGAGAATGAAAGTTTTTGTATACGCTCTTCGCTCAAAATTGTTGTGTTCATTTTGTCACTTGTTAAAGGGATGTACAATTGTACGATGCTGATTGGGCCTTCACTCTTGGATATGCAAATTGTCAGGCTTTGAATGCTTTGAATTTCTTTAAAAAAACCTAGTTTCAACCCTAAATTTTGAACTATTTGGATTTCAAATTTTTGAAGAAGAGACGCTGTTGAAAAGAATTGTCGTGATTCATAGGTAAACTTTTTAAAATTTTCAAATACTCCTTCTGGTCATTCTAGGTTTAGTTGGATATGATAGTTAGGATAAGAAGAGGTGGTTGTAGTGGTCAGGGTAATCGCGGTGGTTCAAGGAGTGAGAATTCATAATGTCATGAAGCTGGTGTTCCTATAAAGGTGAAAGCTTATACCTGTATGACAATGTATGAAGAAATGAGTCGTCATTTGGCCGTTCAAGGCATTCAATTGCCCAATTTTTCCTATGGGTGCTCAGTTGTCAAAGGTCTGAAGCAATTGAGTGATACTGAAGAGGGTTTCTTGCTTCTTTGCATGTGTTAGAAGTAAGTTTTCACCTTCCTTTACACCATATTTTCTACCATCTTCTTGATGAGTATGAGATAGCTCCGGGGTAGTTATCTAGTTTCTTATAGTGGATTGCGGTCGCCTATTTTATTGAGTGTGGTTGCCGGTAAGAGGCATAGTTGATTTCTATTTTCCAGAACCTATACCAACTCAAAGTCTATAATCGAGGAGGTTCTTTTGGCCTATTTTATTTTAATCCTCCCAAAGGATGCCAGTCGATTGTTTCCAACTGATCGTTGAACCTTCGATTGAATCGTTGTAAATACATACGAGTGAAGAATAAATTTGGAGCTGGTTTTGGTTTTCCAACTAAGTGGTCCATACCTAGCAAGAGTGTGTGCCTGTGAAAGCGAGAAATCACATCTGAAGTAGGTTGGGTTTAATTTACCAGGCTTCATCGAGGTCGCGTATTGAAGCTCGAGGAGGTGTTAACTGCCAGAAATGTGTTTCACCATTGCCTTATAGATTTGACTCCTAATGGATGGCGGCCAATTGATGACAAGAATGATGCAAACATTGTGTCAATTTTGCTTGCGCAGTTCGCATGGCTATATGGAGCTACTGATGAGTTGAGGCTCATTTTTTTAGGGAAAAAGGAGGAGCCTAAGAATTATTTTTATACATTTTGTAAATTAAAGCCTTGCTTGTAGTCCTCCAAATCTGTAAGGGATTGGGAAGGTAGCGCTAACATCCTTATGATTATTGTTGGTGCGATAATAGACTTATTGGTGATGCAAACATAGCTTGCGTTTCTTTGAAAAAATTTCAAGGGAAATAACAATTTTTTCTAAAGAGATCAACTAATACATGGATGTATGGTCATTTATGCAAAATGTGCGAAGAGCTACTTTTGGTACTTTTGTTGGGGAAGGAAGTGCAAGTAGTCGAAAGAAATAGAAGACTACTACTAGAGCTACCAATATTGTATTAAGTAGCAAAGAAGAAGGTAGACCTCTGAGGGAACTTCGCCAAAAGAAACGTAAGGATTGCGCCACATCATTTGGTGTTGTGGTGACCACCGTTGTAGCCCCTCTTGTGATTCTTTCTTCACCACTATCCCCATTTGCTCTAAGACCATCGACCAAGGATGCCTTTGGTGCGATTGTTGAGGATGGTCCTCCTAGGAGATTGCTGAAGTTTATGTTTGCTGGTGGCGAAGCACAAACATTATTTGTCTGGAGCGACCACTTAAGTATGAAGAATTTTCTTACTGCCTCACTAAGGTGGGTAGAAAATGGAATGAATCAATCCCTCAAGAGGCAAAGTAATACATGTCCCATTCTGCATCATTTAGCTGTGTGAAGAAGCTATCGTTGAAGGATATTGTATTATCTTTTCAAGTGGTTCTGACTAAAGCTAGGATGATTAGCATGGGGTTCGCCGAAGGTATTGGTGAAGATGAGGTAAAAAAGATGGAATCTACAAATGCATACTAGTCCACCATGGGGGCCCTAGAGAAGGCTCGTGAGCTACATAAACAATTGGAGGAAGAATATTGGAAACTGATGGATCAAAATAAAAGGTTAGAGGATCACATCACTCTTTCTAAAAAAGACAACAAGAGATTACATAAAGAGATTGGAGGGCATGCGAGTTAAGAAGATTGTTTTAGAAGAGACCATGAGACCCATAGGTGAGCAACATAAAATTTCTATGGCTAATTTGGAGAAGAATCATGAAGAAGCCTTGGCAGAGTTTTCAAGATTATTTTTCGGACTTGAAATAATGAAGAGAATATTACTGATCCCAATGACACCAGTGCAGATTTTTAATTTCTTTGTATTCATTGTACTTGTTGCATTATATTTTGAAAAGAAAGAATTATCTTTTGCTTAATGTTTAAACGTTTTGGTAGTTGGATTATGACTTCGCCTATATAAATTGCCTAATTAAGTTATCATCGTAAATGACTTAGGCGAGTATAAATCTAACAATGATTGGGAACCATCACATTGTTCAACTTAATCGTAACGAACTATTTGAATATGGGAAGAAATTGTTCATGATCATGAATCAATGAGCTTAGGCCGTGATCATAAATCAATAAGCCTTAATATCAGCCGTGATTGTAAATCAATGAGCTGTTTGGAGTTGTGATCGTCAACCAACTAACTCAGAAGAAATTGTTCATGATCATAAATCAATGAACTTAGGTTGTGATTTTAAATCAACAAGTTGTTTGAATTTACGATCGTAAATCAGCTAACTTAGAAAAAAATGTTCATAATCGTAAATCAATGAACTTAGGCTGTGATCGTAAATCAGTGAGCCTTAAAAATATCATATGTGATCATATATCAATGAGTTGCTTGGATTTGTGGTTGTAAATTAGCTAACTTAGAAGAAATTATTCATGATCGTAAATCAATGAACTTAAGCTGTGATCGTAAATCAGCGAGCCTTAATAATATTGTAATAGCCCGGTTTAGACCCTATTCAAAATAGTGGTTTTGAAACCACAAATTGAGTCAGAAAAATATTTTAATATTATTTTTGGTGTGTACAGTGTGTGAATTAATATGTGTGAAAATTTCATGTGAAAAATTTATCGTTTGTGTGCTCGATTTAATTAAAAGGATTTAATCGCATAAATTGTAAAAGTGGCTAGCTAATTGTTAAAGTGCTACATTGCTATTGTTTTTATAGTGTGGAGTCCTTAAGATGTAATTTGACCTTTGGAAACATGCATGGACGGTTATGGACATTGATTATAATGTTTTCAAATTAATTTACAAAGGTTAATTTAGTAAATTATGTATTATAATGTAATTAAATAAAAGAAAACATGAAAATTACATGCAAATGTTCAGATTTGATCGAAACTTGAGAAAGAAAAAGGGGTTTTAAGCTTTCAAATATTCGGCCATGGTTCAAGCTTGATTCAAGGTTCATTTTTACTCGATTTTTGATAATTTTTACGTTTTTGAGATCGTTGCTTTGAATACTAGCTAGCCCATGCTTGAATTTTTGAATTTGATGATGATTTTGGGTTTTTCCATTGTTGAAAGCTTGATGATTTTTGTGTTTGATGATGAAAAATAAATATATGTTGTTAGATTGTCAAGTTTAATTAAGTGATTTTTAGTAAAAATGCCTATTTAGGATTAAATTGTGAATTTTGTAAATTGAGGGGTCAAAATATGAAATAAATGAAAGAAATGGGCTGCTATGAATCTTAGTAAAATTCGGCTCTACTAGAGTTTAGTGAAATTATGTGTATTTTGTGTTTTGTGAGATAGGGACTAAATTGTGAAAAATGTGAAATGTTAGAGGCTAAAATGAAAATTGCCCTTTTATGTGTTTTTGGGTGAATTTGAGTACATATGTGATTAAATAAGTTTAATTTATATTAATTTAGATAAAGAAAAGAGGAAATCAGAATTGGATCGGGGGAAATCTAAAGTTGTCGAATAGTTTTCCCGGTTCGTTCGTCTTCATCTTCGTCTGAGGAAAGTTCATAAGTAAATAAATGTTGTTAAATTGAATGTATTGATTTTGTAAATAGCCGGATTGAATTTTACGTATGTATAACTACTTAGCCAAATTGAATTTAGCATTGAATGATGTGTTTCGAGCATGAATCGATCAAGTTACGACGTTCGAAAGCCCCGTACGAACCTCAGGAATAGTTAGGATATATATGTCATGACATAGGATTTCGATATGTAATTCGTGTAAGACCACGTTTGGGACGTTGACATCGATTTTTGATTTACATGTAAAACCATGTCTGGGACATTGGCATCGTATATGAGTTCGTGTAAGACCTTGTCTGGGACAATGGCATCGATAGTTGATCACATGTAAGACCTCGTCTGGGACGTAGGCATTGTACGAGCTTTTTGAGCTATCCGAGTGTCTATATTGATTCTGAACGATTCGACGGACAATGACATGGAAAAAATCAAATGTGAATTCGAGTTAAATAATTCAGGTATGTTTTAAGTTTATATGAAATTAGAAAGAAAAAGGTAAGTGTTGTTGCATAATATGATCATGTGAACTATTTGTGATATGTTACTATATATATGTGTGTGTGAGATTGGAGGTATTCGGCCTAATTGAATTAAGTATAAATGTTCTTTTGATAATTTATTTGCTTATGACTTACTAAGCTATCCAAGCTTACTGTGTGTGTTCATTTGGTGCTTTATAGATTTTGGAAGCTAGTTACGAGCTTGGGGATCGTCAAGGATCATCATCACACTATCGACTACCATTCTGTACTTTTAAAGTTTGAAAATTTAAACATATGGCATGTATAGGCTAGTTTTAATGTGTTTGTATTTTGAATTTGTATATATATAGCCATGTGAAAATGGCTTGAGTTTGTTGTTAATGCTGGTGCGAATTTGGTTATGCTTGAACTCATTTTGAGAAGTTTATATCATGGTATATCTTGTGTGATACTTGGTTTATAAAATTGTGAGTGATATCAATGTGGTTGATGGATGTGTTTTTGGGTGTGGTGTCTATCTGGTCTTGGTATAAACTCATTTTAGAAAGTGTGTTTAATGGCATGTAAATATAGTGTTTTGGTTATATGGCTTTATTGAGTAATGATAAGAATGGCCTATGATTAGCTCACTTTCGGTAAGTTTGATACATGGTATGTTTTGACATCATCAACTTTCTTCTTTAAAGATGCTAGGATTTTCATATTTATTGCCTCAACTTGACCATTTGTTTAGGGTGTTTTTATAGAGCTTTGGGCAAGTGATATCTGCAGGTTTGTGCAGAAACTCTTAAATTTTCCCTAGAATTTATTCTATTGTCTGTTATGATCAAACATGGGATGCCGAACCTACAAACAATGGATTTCTAGACCAAGGATTCTATTTACTTCTCTATTATTGTACATAAGACCTCAGTTTCTATCAACTTAGTAAAATAATCCACAATGACAACTATGAACTTATTCTGAGCTGTGACGATCAGAAATGGACCTAAGATATCTATATCCCATGTTGCAAATGGCCAAGGTCTAAACATCATTTGTAGGGGTTCAATTGGTAATCGCTGTACTAGAGCCTGTTTTTGGTAAGAATCACAAGTACGAACCATGTCATGAGCATCTTTCTATATAGTTGGCCAATAATACCCTTACCTGAGAACCTTCTGTGCTAACAATCTTCCCCTCATATGATCGCCACATATTCTCTCATGTATCTCCTGTATGACATACTTAGCTTTAGCGGGAGTGAGACTTCTCAAAAGTGGCTAGAAGTAACCCTTTTAATAAAGTACACCCTCGAACATGATATATTTAAAGGTGATATATCAAACAATTTTAGTTGAATGAAAGCTAAGTAACTTGTAAGTTCAAGGATACTGTAACACTCCTCACCCATATCCATTGCTGGGCTCGGGCTAAAGGCATTACTAGATAAATCAGAACATTTTACGAACAATTCAGATACATCATCCACAATTATATTCAAACTTTATTATAGAGTCCTTTGTATAGGTCATCGAGACCTTAAATATCATTAGAAAGGGGTTAGGACTATATCGAGCTCATACAAAAATTTTCAAAACTTAAACATTTTTCAAAGTTGTACAGGTCACACGCCCATGTGAACAGGCCGTGTGCTTCACACGGCTTTAGACACGCCCGTGTATCTAGGCTGTGTCAAAATAGGGCATACATACTGACTTGTCCACATGGCTACAAGACACGCTCGTGTGCCAGGCCGTGTGAAAATTAGGGAGGCTACTGACTTGGCCATGCGGCTGACCACACGCTCGTGTGTCTAGCCCGTGGTTGAGACTGACTTGGCCACACGCCTAGCACACGCCCTTGTGTGTGACCGTGTGGTCTGCTCAGGCTCATTTTGAAATGGCCCTCGAGCAACACGGCTGAGACGCACGGCCGTGTGGGCAAAAATAGGCCATTTGCAAGGCCAATTTTCCACTTATTAACGGTCTTCCCTACAAGCATCAAATAGGCACTAATTGCACATCAAATTTCAACCATTTCATAATCAAAACATTCAACATTCATGTCATATCATTATCAACCAATCTCGTGTTCATAACACATACTAATTCATGTTATTCCATAAGCCAAAAACATACCAAAACATATGGTTTATAACCTTGATACATTCCATTCATTCTCATACCAAATTCTTACCCAATTCTAAAATATGCACATACCAAAACTTACCAAATTGACCATTTCTTTTGGCCAACCAAATGCACATCACATAGATAATATTGCATCACATAATTCAAACCAAAAACTCATTTATATACACAACCAAACCAAGCCAAATCACATGGCTAGATATATAATTTATCAAACATATTCTCATACTTCTAGCCTATACTTGCCATACTTCAATATACACATTTTTAAAAGATACCAAAATAAGGTTCGATAGTGTGGTGATGATCCTTGACAATCCTCTAGCTCTCAGTAGCTTCAATATCTATAAAACAATGCAAACACACACAAAGTAAGCTTTCAAAAGATTAGTAAACCATATACAAATAAAATTATCAGTTAAAGCATATAAGCATCATCTAATTACTTATAATTCATTGACAAATACTATCACAAACCACATAATTCATATATATTTCCCACATACTCAATTTATTTGCACATATAGCATACTTTCTCGTACTTATTTCACATATCATCATTTGCTCATGTACTTATCTTTTATTCTCAAATATTGAATTACATTTCAAACGTACCTGAATCGGATACACATTTCATATATTCATTCTTTTCTTGGAATGCCCGTTGAACCGTTCGGAATCAATAACGATACTCGGATAGCTCGGAAAGCTCGTACAATGCCAACATCCTAGACGTGGTCTTACATGTAAACAAATATTGATGCCACTGTCCCAGAAAGGGTCTTACACAAAATCAAATACAATGCCAATGTCCCAGACATGGTCTTCCACGATAACACATATCGGAATCCTATGTCATGACATATGTATCCTAACTATTCCTATGGTTCGTACGAGGCTTTTCAAACGTTGAAACTTTGTTGATACTTTCTCGGATGTCTCATATTTCTCAACTCATAAACTCATCCATCATAGTTCAGTAGCATATAATCAATAATAATTCAATTCAAAACACATTTATTTGTATATAGACTTACCTTGTACGGGTATGAACAAAAACGAACAGCTATTCGACGACTTTTGACTTTCCCCAATCTAATTCCGTTTTCTTTGGTTCTTGATCTATATAAATTCAAATTTAACTCTTTTATTCACGAAGTCATTCAAATAAATCCACAAAAACACATTTAGGGCATTTTACAAATTAGCTCTCATATTTTCATTATTTGACACTTTAGTCCCTAATTCACAAAATCACAAAATACACAAAATTTCCTTACACATATGCTTAGCCGAATTTTCATAGTGTTCATATAAGTCCATATATTTCTTTTATTTCATATTTTAGTCCTTCAAATTCTCCTTTTTACAATTTAGCCCATTTTACTCAAATTCATCAAAAATTCAAAGACAAAACATGTTAACCCAACATCAAGCTTCCATATACTATCATCAAACTTCATAAAAATCACAGTTTCATTAATCTCATATATCAAAATCATCAAAAAAATCAGAAATTTAGGCATGGGCTTGATAGAACAGTAAGCAATGATCACAAAAACGTAGAAATTATCAAAAAGCGAACAAAAGCGAACCTTGAATCAAGCTTGGACCATGGCTAAATGCTTCAAACACTTAAACCCTATCTTTTCTTTCTATTTTCGGTGGAAGATGGATGAACTAAATGAATTTTAACCTTTTTTTTATTATAATTCATTTAATAATTAGTTTACCGTTTTTCCCTTACATTAAAACATTAATAAACATTATATTAAGTCCATTAATGTCATTCAATACATTCCATGGTCAAATAACCACAAAAGGACCTCACAATTAAAGAGACATAGAAATTAGGCACTTTAACAAATAGAATGCAAATTTTACATTTTACGCGATTAGGTCCTTTTCAAAAATTAAGCACACAAATGATCGAATTTTCATACGAAACTTTCACACATGTCAAGTCACATATTATAAGCACGAAAAATAATATAAAAATATTTTTTTGACTTGGATTATGGTCCCAAAACTAGTATTTCGACTAGGGTCTAAATCGAACTGTTACAACTCTCCCCCCTTAGGGATTTTTGTCCTCGAAAATCTTACCATTAAACAGATTCGGATATTGTTGTCTCATAGCATCTTCAGGCTCCCACGTAGCCTCTTCAACACCCTGTCGATGCCACATCACTTTTACTAACGGAATTTTCTTATTTCTCAATTCTTTAATCTCACGAGCTAAGATACGGATCGATTCTTCTTCATAAGTCATATCAGATTGATTTTCAATCTTAGACGGAGAAATCACATGTGGTGAATCGGATCTACATCGTTGAAGCATCGATATGTGAAATAAATTGTGAATCTTTTCTAATTCAGTTGGCAACAACAAACGATAAGAAACTGGCCCGATACACTCAATAATCAATAATCTCATACGGCTCGATGAACCTCGGACTCAATTTGCCTTTTCTGCCAAATTAGAGTACTTTCTTCCACGGTGAGACTTTCAAAAACACTTTGTCACTGATCTCAAATTCAATGTCTTTTTGTTTCAAATCTGCATTTGATTTCTGACGATCGGAAGCTGCTTTCAGACTATCTCGGATCACTTTTACTTTCTGTTCAGTCTCTTTTATCAAGTCAACCCCGTGAATCTTATTCTTCTTGAGCTCAGTCCAATATAAAGGTGTACGACATTTTCGACCATATAAGGCTTCGTGCGATGCCATTTTAATGCTTGATTGAAAACTGTTATTATAAGCAAATTCAATCAAAGGAAAATACTGTTCACATGCACCTTCAAACTCAAGAATACAACATCTCAACATATCTTCAAGAATTTGAATAATCCGCTCGGATTGACCATCCGATTGTGGGTGAATAGCAGTACTGAAGTGCATTTTCGTACCCAAAGCATCCTGCAATTTCTTCCAAAATCGCGATGTGAATCTCGGATCTCTGTCTGACACAATAGATAATGGCACACCATGCAATCTCACAATATCGGAAATGTATAACTTATCTAACTTATCAAGTGAGTAATCAGATTGTACCAGAATAAAATGGGCTGATTTCGTCAATCAATCAACTACAACCCGGATTACATCTTTCTTTCTTTGAGATAGGGACAAACCCGAAACAAAATCCATTGTCACTCTATCCTGTTTCCATTCCGGAATCATAATCGGTTGTAACAAACCAGATGGCACCAGATATTCAGCTTTAACTTGCTGACAGATTAAACATTTAGAAACAAAGTCAGAGATATTTCTTTTCATTCCAGATCACCAGTAATGTTGTTCCAGATCATTATACATTTTCGTACAACCAAGATGAACAGATAAACAACTGTTGTGAGCTTCGTTCAAAATTATCTGAATCGACTCTGGATTTCTTGGAACACAAATCCAATCTCGGAATCTCATACAATCATCTTTATCAACTCTGAATTCTAAATCAGAATCTAAATCACTCTGAGCTCATTTTTCTATTATCTCATTATCAACTTTCTAAGCATCAATAATCTGTTGTAAAAACAACGGTCTCGCTTTCAATTCGACTAAAACCGAACCATCATCAAACAAAGCTAAATGAGTATTCATGGCACGTAATACAAACAGTGATTTTTGACCCAAAGTATCAGCAACACCATTTGCTTTTCCCGGATGATAGTCAATAACAAGCTCGTAGTCTTTTGATAGTTCTAGCCATCTTCTCTGTCGTAGATTCAGATCTTTCTGAGTTATCAGATATTTCAAACTCTTATGATCAGAATATACGTGATATTTCTCACCAAACAGATAGTAGCACCAAATCTTCAAAGCAAACACAATAGCTGCTAACTCAAGATCCTGCGTCAGCTAGTTCTTTTTATGTGGCTTTAACTATCTTGAAGCATAAGCAATGACTTTGCCTTCCTGCATCTAAATACATCCTAGGCCATTCAACGAAGCAT
This sequence comes from Gossypium hirsutum, assembly GCF_007990345.1. Classification (NCBI taxonomy): domain Eukaryota; kingdom Viridiplantae; phylum Streptophyta; class Magnoliopsida; order Malvales; family Malvaceae; genus Gossypium; species Gossypium hirsutum. Next base: position 22,786,993 of record NC_053436.1, read on the forward strand.
CACTGTAGATCACAAATTCTTTACCTGATTCGGGTTGTACTAACACTGGAGCTTCAGTCAATAGGGCTTTCAATTGATCAAAACTTTTCTAACACTTTTCAGACCATTCAAACTTCACATCTTTTTAAAGCAGTTCCGTTAACGGAGTTGCAATCATATAAAAGCCTTTTACGAACTGTCTATAATAATCGGCAAGTCCTAGAAAACTGCAGACTTCGGAGATATTTCTTGGAGGCTTCCAATCCAAAATAACTGAAATTTTACTCGGATCAACTCAAGTACCTGATGCTGATACAATATGGCCTAGAAAACCTACTTTTCATAACCAGAATTCACATTTGCTAAATATAATTTCTTATCATGCAAAGTCTGTAATACTATTCTCAGATGCTCGGCATGCTCAGATCCATCACGCGAATAAATCAATATGTCATCAATGAATACAACAACAAATCGATCTAAATACGGTCTGAAAATTCTATTCATCAAATCCATAAGGACAATAGGTGCATTACTTAATCCGAAAGGCATAACTAATAACTCATGGTGGTCGTACCTCGTTCTGAATGCAATTTTTGGAATGTCTGAGTCTTTTAGATAATAACAAGATCTTAAATCTATCTTCGAAAACATGATAGCTCCTTTCAATTGATCAAACAAATCATCAAATCGAGGCAGAGGGTATTTGTTCTTGATAGTCACCTTGTTCAATTGACGATAGTCAATGTACATTCTCATCGTATCGTCTTTCTTTTTCACAAACAGAACAGGAGCACCCCAAGGTGAGAAACTCGGTCTAGCAAACCCTCTATCGGTCAATTCTTGCAACTGAAACTTTAATTCTTTTAGTTTGGTTAGAGCCATTCTATATGGAGCCATCGAAATCAGAGTAGTCCCGGGCACTAATTCAATGCCAAATCAACTCCTCGTATCGGAGGTAATCCCGAAAGTTCTTCAGGAAACACATTAGGGAATTCACAGACAACAGACACTAATTCAACTCTCTTTTCTGACACTTTCGAATCAATCACATAGGCAAAGTAAGCTTCACAACCTTTTTTCAAAATACTCAGAGCTTTCATTGACGAAATCATAGCTGATAACCCATTTAAATCACCGGATTCAATTCGAACTATTTCATCATTCTTGCATCTCAAATTAATAGTTTTCTGTTTGCAATTCACAATAGCATCGTGCAAAATTAGCCGATTCAAACCCAGAATTATATTAAACTCATCAAAAGGTAATAACATTAGATTGTCCAAAAAACAAATGTCGTGAAACATTAACAGACAATTCTTGCAGACTTTGTCAACTAAAACACTTCTACCTAGGGGGTTCGATACTGTAATCACGAATTCAGTAGACTATACAGGCAAAGTCTTACTGGAAACTAAATTCATGCATATATACGAATGTGTTGATCTAGGATCTATCAAAGCAATCACAGAAGTATCCTAAAGTGTGAAAATACTAGTTACAACATCTGGAGACGAAGCTTCGTCACAAGCTCGAATGGCGTAGGCTCTGGCAGGTGCACGAGCCTCGGATCGAACAACAGTATCTTTAGTTCCCTTCTGGCTACCACTCACATTACCCGTATTTCTGGGAGGTCTACCACGAGATGCATTTCCACTTGGCCTTGGATTTTGTGCAATTTCTAGCTCGACAGACTCAGGGCAATCATGGATAAAATGGTCTAATGATCCACATTTGAAACAAGCCCGATCATATAATCTACAATTGTCGGGATGTCTTTTACCATAGTGTTTACACTCGGATCGATCAGATTTGACATTTCCAACACTGGCAACAGATGTAGTTGGAGCTCTAAAGCTCGAATGTGATCTAGCATGATCTTTACTCGAATGTCCCACATTAGCCTTTGAATGGCTAAAATCATCTCGGAACTTCTTTGACGTAGACTGAAGTGATTTACTTGCGGATCTCTTTCTCATATCTCTAGCTTCAAAATTAGCTTTTCCTTTCTCTTTCCTTAGTTCTTCAGCTTTACATGCTTGTTCAACAAGCACTACAAATTCTTTTATTCTAAAATCCCGACTAACAAACGGATATCTTCATTCAAACCATCCTTGAATCTCTTGCACATAATTACTTCACTCGAGACACACTTTCTTCTATACTGGCTCAATCTTACAAATTCTCGCTCGTATTCTGTAACAGACATACGACTTTATTTCAACTCAAGAAACTCTTTGCGTTTCTAATCGATGAATCTCTGACTGATATATTTCTTCTGGAATTTAGCTTGGAAGAAATCCCAAGTGACTCGTTCCCTCAGAACCACAGATATTAAAGTCTTCCACCAATGATAGGTCGTATCTCTCAGAAGCGAAATGACACACTTTAGGCATTTTGTAACACCCCTAACTCGTATCCGTCACCAGATTAGGGTTACGAGGCATTACTGGACAAAACACTGCTCATTACATTCATTTAATACATTACATGTACAAAGGTATATCAACTTCTTTCCAATAATTCTCAAACTCAAATAGCAACCATTTACTGATTCATATAAATCAAAGGTGCATATGTAAACAATTCAACCAATTAAAATTAAACATGCTTTATAATTCAATTACATCAATATCGCCAGCCTATTCAAGTATTAGAACCAAGCTATTATACGTCAAAACCAAATTTTGCATATGTTTCATAATTACAAAGTTCGAACTATATGGCCATCAATTCTATATCATTCGAATTTATACCATATCACACCATATTACACAGCATAATATTCATTAGCATAAAGATAGTAGCTAACATTACAACATGGCCAAACATCCTTCTTTTACATTGCAAATTCATGTGCATATTACACTATCAATATGGACCATTTTTGAACACAAATGTCAAATCATATCATACCTAATTCACAAATTAAATAACATGTCTAACCATCATATATTCAACCAACCTATGAACCATTTCCAAGCATCATTACCAAATCAAAATATACCAAAATTTATATGCTAGTATCATGAAAAAATTACAAGTACACAACCAATTCATTTCTTACCTATTCGGCTATCAAAATTAACCACTATAATCATACCAATTCCACAATTCAATCTTAAGTTAAATTTACCATTGCATAACCGAATACAAATGTCAACTTGTCACTTTATGACTATCCATTTAGCTAACAAAACATACCTAATACATAGTCATTATTTACTAATAAGTAACCAAATCAAAATAGCCATTTTACTTCTATAATTTGCCGTTAACACCTTATACACATAACAAAAATTAAACATTAAACTAATCAACTTAACCTTTAAATATTAAATCACAAACAAACATGTCATATACATATGTATTTAATTTATCTATCATTAGCAGAATATGCATGCACATCATCTTCCAATTCGAAGTCAATTTACAAGACGAATCATATATCAAATTTCATGTCAATAATGAACCACACCAAATAACCAAATTCGCAAGATATAGCAAAGTCATCTCATAGCTTATCAAAACATGTACCATAAATTAAAAACACATCCATTATTTACATCATTACTCAAGCCTCAAATATTAATAAACCATAGTCGAAACATCAAAACCAAACATAACCATCATTTGATCAAAGCATAAAATCCAAGCTTAACAAAATAATAAACCATTTTCGCATGGATCATATTTACATACCTCAAAATCAAATATATAAACTAGCATATACATGTCATAGGTTCAAGTTCAAACTTATAAAAGTACCGAAACAGTCGATAGTGTGATAAACTTCGCTGATGATCCCCGAGCTCTTAACTTGACTCCAAAATCTATAAAACAGAGGCAAACATACACACACAGTAAGGTATCATAGCTTAGGAAGTCATAAGCAAATAAATAGCTCATTGACATAATCAAATCAATTTAACCAGACCAATTCATGCTATCATAATCACATTTAACTTCAAGCTTACAGTTTCACATACAACATATACTTTGTATATATATAAACTTTATCTTGGCCGAATATACATATATCTATTATCATAGTATCATTCAATTTCAAAGGCATAATATCATTACATAATCGAATATATATATATACACTCATATGCATAAACTTATGAATCAAAATTTAATATCACATACTTATACATAACATGTGGCCGAATATACTTCACAAATACACATATATTTATATTAACATCATGTGTAATTTGCATCACATATCAAATAACCAACTTACCTTATTTTCAAATAGGTAATCAACTATCACATACCTGTTCACTTTTGCTTAATTTACACATTCGATCACAACTTATCATTGCCTGTTGAACCATTTGGAATTTAATAGGATACTCGAATAATCACACATATCGTACAATGCCAACGTCCCAGACATGGTCTTATATGTAATCACATATTGATGCCACTGTCCCAGGCAGGGTCTTACACATAATCACTTATCGATGCCAACATCCCGGACATGGTCTTACACAAGAACACATATCGAAAATCCTATGTTATGACATATGTATCCTAGCTATTCCTAAGGTTCGTACGAGGCTTTCGGACATCGTAACTCGGTTGAATCGAATTTGTAAACATAGTTCCCAAGCATATTCATATTTGGCTACCACATATATACTTTCACATAGTTCATTTCAGCATATAAAACTCGTATTTATTTAAAATTAACAACAAATATTTGCTTATAAACTTACCTCGGACAACGATAATCAAAATGGGACGATTATTTGACAACTTTGGTTTTCTCCGGATCTAAATTCGATTTCTTTAGTTCTTGATCTAAACATATTCAAATTAAACTAATTCAAACATAATTTCATTCAATTTAGTCCAAAAACACATAAATGGGCAAACTACCATTTTACCCCTAACATTTCACACTTTTTACAATTTAGTCCAAATTGCACAAAACACAAAACATCCAAAATTTGAATACACTATGCTTAGGCCGAATGTTCCTTATGTTCATAAAAGTCCATACATTTCATTTATTTCACATTTTAGTCCCTCAATTATTATTTTTCAATTTAGCCCTAATTACTCAAATTATCAAAAATTTCAATACAAAACATATTAATCCAAAACATATCTTTCATAATTCATCATCTAACATCACAAAGCTCAATTATTCACCAATGGCATAACTTAAAATATTCATCAAAATTAGAAATTCAAGGATGGGCTTTGTACATTACACTGCAACGATATCAAAAACGTAAAAATTATAAAAAATCGAGCTAGTTACATACCTTAATCAAGCTTCAACAATGGCCGAAACTTTGAAAACCTTATTCTTTCTATTTTCCTTTAAATTCGATCATGGAAAATAAAAGATAAAATGCATGATACTTTATTATATGTTTTATTATAATAACATATTTACCATTTTACATATTTAACCTTTAAACTAAAATATAAAACCATTATAATTCATGTCTTAAACTGTCCATCACTTTAACTATGGTAATATTGCATTATAAATACCTCAAATTAAAAAGACAACAACAATTTGGGCCTTTCACATTTAACCATCAAAATTTCATTTTACGCAATTAAGCCCTTTTTATTAAATCGGCACTCAAACGACAAAATTAAAACACGAAAATTTCACGTATATAAATTCACACATAGTAAACACAGAAAATAATTTTTAAATATTTTTCTAACTCAGATTCGTGGTCCCGAAACCACCATTCTGAATAGGGTCTAAATCGGGCTGTTACATATTCATTAGAAATCAATGACGATTCATCAAATACTTTTATCGTATTCTCTAACTAGAACTTAGCTCTTTCAGCATCATCATTCATAGTAGCACAAAATTCTTTGGCCCTATATTTTCTAATCTTATTGACTGGTGGCTTACTTAACGGAATCAGATTCGTTTGTGGCATAATAGGGACTTGCAGAGGATTAGTCGAGGTTGGGGGTTGTTGAACAGCTGGATTAGTTCTAATGTATTGGGTGAACCAATCATTCATGATCTGATAGAATGCTTGTCTAGCCTCTCCATCATGGCTACTCGTAGCCGGTCTAGAGTCGGATGGTGCTGTCCCTTACGCGGGAGTAGGCGCATTACTTTCAACATCGTCAGCTATGGCTCGTTCGGGATCTATTTACTATATAAAAACACATTTTCATTGTCAGGATTCATCACACTATCGCAGTTCATAAATATGGCATGTATAGCTAGATTCACATACATTACGTTAGTCCTAGAATCGGCTAAATCGTAGCTTTGATGCCAACCAAATGTAACACCCCTAACCTGTATCTGTTGCCAGACTAGGGTTAAAGGCTTTACCAGACAAATCGGAATATTTTACGAACAATTCATATACATCATCCACAATTATATTCAAACTTTACTATAGAGTCCCTTATATAGGTCATCGAGGCCTTAAATATGCATTAGAAAGGGGTCCGGACTAAACTGAGCTCATACAAAATTTTTCAAAGTTGTACAGGTCACACGCTCGTGTGAACAGGCCGTGTGCTTTACATGGCTTTAGACACGTCTGTGTATCTAGGCCATGTCAAAACAGGGCATACATACTAACTTGTCCACACGACTACAAGACATGCTCGTGTGCCAGGCCGTGTAAAAATTGGGGAGGCTACTAACTTGGCCACGCGGCTGACCACACGCCCGTGTGTCTAGCCTGTGGTTGAGATTAACTTGGCCATACGGCCTAGCACACGCCCTTGTGTACGACCGTGTGGTCTGCTCAGGCTCATTTCGAAATGGCCCTCGAGTAAAATGGCTGAGACGCATGCCCGTGTCCCTGCCCATGTGGGCAAAAATAGGCCATTTGCAAGGCCAATTTGCTACCCATTAAGGATCTTCCCTAAAAGCATCAAATAGGCACCAATTGCACATCAAATTTCAACCATTTCATAATCAAAACATTCAACATTCATGTCATATCATTATCAACCAATCTCATCTTCATAACATATACCAATTCATGTTATTCCATAAGCCAAAAACATACCAAAACATATGGTTTATAACCTTGATACATTCCATTCATTCTCATACCAAATCTTCCCCAATTCTAAAATATGCACATACCAAAACTTACCAAATTGACCATTGCTTTTGGCCAGCCAAATACACATCACATACATCACATAATTCATAGAAAAAACTCATTTATATACACAACCAAACCAAGCCAAATCACATGGCTAGATATATAATTTATCAAACATATTCTCATACTTCTAGCCTATACATGCCATACTTCAATATACACATTTTCAAAAGATACCAAAATAAGGTTTGATAGTGTGGTGATGATCCTTGACAATCCTCGAGCTCTCAGTAGCTTCAATATCTATAAAACAATGCAAACACACACAAAGTAAGCTTTCAAAATCTTAGTAAGCCATATACAAATAAACTTATCAATTAAAGCATATAAGCATCATCTAATTACTTATACTTCATAGAAAAATACTATCACAAACCACATAATTCATATACATTTCCCACATACTCAATTTATTTACACATATAGCATACTCTGTCATACTTATATCACATAGCATCATTTGCTCATGTACTTACCTTTTATTCTCAAATATTGAATTACATTTCAAATGTAACTGAATCGGATACACATTTCATATATTCATTCTTTTCTCAGAATGCCTGTTGAGCCGTTCGAAATCAACAAGGACACTCGGATAGCTTAGAAAGCTTGTACAATGCCAACGTCCTAGACGTGGTCTTACATGTAAACAAATATTGATGCCACTATCCCAGACAGGGTCTTACACGAAATCAAATACGATGCCAACGTCCCAGACATGGTCTTACAGGTAAATCATAAGTCGATGCCAACGTCCCAGATGTAGTCTTACACGATAACACATATCGGAATCCTATGTCATGACATATGTATCTTAACTATTCCTATAGTTCGTACGGGGCTTTTCAGATGTCAAAATTTTGTCGATACTTTCTCGGATGTCTCATATTTCTCAACTTATATAGTCATCCATCATAGTTCAATAGCATATAATCAATAATAATTAAATTCAAAACACATTTATTTGTATATAAACTTACCTCGTACGGATATGAACAGAAACGAACAACTATTCGATGACTTTTGACTTTCCCTGATCTGATTCCATTTTATTTGGTTCTTGATCTATATAAATTCACATTTAACTCTTTCATTCAAAAAGTCATTCAAATCAATCCAAAAACACACATTTAGGGCATTTTACAAATTAGCCCTCACATTTTCACAATTTGACACTTTAGTCTCTAATTCAAAAAATCACAAAATACACAAAATTTCCTTACACATATGCTAAGCCAAATTTTCATAGTGTTCATATTAGTCCATATATTTCTTTTATTTTACATTTTCATCCCTCAAATTCTCCTTTGTACAATTTAGCCCACTTTACTCAAATTCATCAAAAATTCAAAGACAAAACATGTTAACCCAACATCAAGCTTCCATATACTATCATCAAACTTTATAAAACTCATAGTTTCATTAATGGCATATTTCAAAATCATCATAAAAATAAAAAATTTAGGCATGAGCTTGATAGAACACTAAGAAATGATCACAAAAAAGTAGAAATGATCAAAAACTGAACAAAAACGAACCTTGAATCAAGCTTGGACTATGACCAAATGCTTCAAACACTTAAAACCTATCTTTTCTTTCTATTTTCGGTGAAAGATGGATGAACTAAATGAATTTTAACCTTTTTTTATTATAATTGATTTAATAATTAGTTTACCATTTTCCCCTTACATTAAAACATTTATAAACCATTATATTAAGGCCATTAATGTCATTCAATACATTCCATGGTCAAATAACCACATAAGGACCTCAAAATTAAAAAGACATAACAATTAGGCACTTTAACAAATAGAATGCAAATTTTACATTTTACGCAATTAGGTCCTTTTCACAAATTAAGCACACAAATGATTGAATTTTCATACGAAACTTTCACACATGTCAATTCACATATTATAAGCACTGAAAATAATATAAAAATATTTTTTTGACTCGGATTTGTAGTCCCAAAACCACTATTCTGAGGGTCTAAATTGGACCGTTATAGATACATTAAATGTAAATAACGACAACATATGTTGTGGCTTTATGTTGCAATTTGGCTAACTCTTTTTTGTTCAACTACTGATTTTCCTGTTGTAAGGCTTGGCTTACGGGGGTCATCCATGTTTGTTCTTGATTTAGATCAAGCATTTGTTGACTGTTACAGCTTGGAGTGGCTTTATGCTCTAATTGGATCTTCCCTTTCTGCTCAAAAGTTATATAGGAAACTAACTTAGATGAAGTGTCAACTTTAGTGTTCTCTATCCTGGATAATAATCGGACTACTACTTTGTTAAATTGAGTGAGTAATTGAGTAGCTATAGCATGGTACTTCATCAAACTAAGTTCTTTTACCTCATACTCTTCGTTAATTTACTTTACTACCAGTTGAGAATCAATGTATTTTATCAATTCCCTCGCCCCCAGTTGTCGAGCTAGTTGCAACCCAAAAATTAATGCTTCGTGCTCCGAAGCATTGTTGGATGCTTGGAAGCCAAATGAGAGTCTGTATTGCCATTCATTCTTATTAAGGTCTATAAGGAGAACACCCACTCTTGATCCTGTCTTTGCTATTAAGACATCTACATATATTGTCTAGCATTTTGACTTTGCAGTTGGGCTAGTTTATCCCTGTGTTGAGCTAACTATTACACCTTGTATAATCAACAGAAAATTTTTTAAGAACCAAATGTATATTTGTAATTGAAATATCATAAGGAAAAGTGAATACTTGTCAAATAACATTTCAATAAAAAATGTGACATTCTATTATATCGCCTATGTGAGTAGTAGTGTTTTGAATTAAAGAGTTACCTTTAAGGTCTAGCAATTTATCAAAAGAACATTCCACCATAAAGTCAGCTAAGATCTAAGCTTTGATTGCTTTCCTTAGGTCATACTCTATTCCAAATTCTGCTAGCTTTTCATTAACATATCATTTGCATAAACCTCAATACTACGACCAATTTGCTCCTTAAAAATCTTATTAACTAGTTACTGATATGTTGCTCTTGCATTCTTTAACCCAAAAGGCATAACCCGATAGCCCTCCTTTGTGACAAAAGCAGTCTTGTCTTGGTCCTCTTGAGCCATGGAAATATAATTATACCATGAGAATGCATCTATGAAACTTATGAACGTGTGGCCTGCATGAGCATCTACTAATCAATCAATTGATGGCAAAGGAAAACTATCCTTTGGGCATGCCTTGTTGAGACTGGTAAAATCAATACACATTTTCCATTAGACTTTTTTTACCATGAAAACATTTGATACCCAGTCAAGGTATGCCACTTCTTGAATAAATCCTATTGAAAGTAATTTCCCAACCTTCTACTTGATGGCCTGCACAACCTATGGAGCGAACCTTCTCATTTTTTGCTTAATTAGATTGACTTCAGGAGACACATTCGACAAAATGATTATCACTTGTAGATCCACACCAGGCATGTCTACTATTAGAAATGAAAAATATCTGAATTCTCCCTCAAACACTGCACTAGGTCCTTCTTTTCCTCTTCAACCAATGTCGAAAAAATCATTACTAACCTTTATGTGTTATCATAGAATAATTTTAGAGTTTTTTTAACCTTTGCTGCCTCTAGCTTGCGAACTTTTTCCTCACTTCTAACATCCAAACTATCCAAATCTAAAACTTGACTATCCACCTCTACTTGCTGTGAACTCTAACTTTGTAGCTCCTGTTCACGAGTCTGTTTAACTGATAACATATGACACTATCTAGCTAATCGTTGCTTAGATTTCATGAATCCTATCTCGTCTTGGTAAGGAATTTGATCTTCATACAAAATGTGAAGATCATTATTGTAGCCATTCTTATAATAAGATGCCAAAAAAAGGCATTATAAGCCACATGATGGTGTACCATAAAGAATTGAATGTATTCTGTAGTAGTGTGCTCGCCATCGCCAAGGGTAACAAGCAGGGTAATATACCTTTTCACCTCAACTAGATGGTTAGTGAAGACATACAAAGGGCTTGCCTTCTTGAAGGCTTACTTTTTCAACCCAATCTTCTGATACGTGTTTCAAATTAAAACCTTTACATCAATTCCACTATCAACTAGAATCCTTTTAACCTCAAATCCAACAATATTTGCTGTCACGACCATGGGGTCATTTCCTTCCTCATTATACACTGAATCCTCATCTTCTTCATTAAACTCTACCTTCCCTTTCTCTTACTGACGCAACCTCTTTGGTGAACTAGCTGACATTATGCTCCTAAGATGAGCCTTTCTCTTCGTGTTGGAGGTCACTCACTCTTCATTTGTACCTATTATGACATTATCGTGCCTTTGACATTCTGTTTACCTTTATTAGCACCTCATAAGCTCTGACCTGACGTCAAAGCCTTTTAGGCTACAAAATTTTTTAGCTCACCATTTCTAATAGCCCCCTCTATGGCATCCTTCAAATAAAAGCAAACCTCAGTCTTGTGTCCCCTATCATTGTGGAAACTACATTTGTCTTTTACGTTGGACATCAACTAACTTGGTTGGATAGGCAGTGGACTTAACAAAATTCCCAAACTTCTAACTTGATTAAGAATGTAGGTATGCGAAGCATTTAAAGGAGTGTAAGCTTCAAATTTTCCATGGGGAACATACCTTCTTATGTGCTTACCCTAAGGCCTTTGTAATGTCTTTGGTGATTCATTTTGTGAGTAATTCCTTTACTATACCCCACCTTGGACCCGTAGACTCTAAGAAGAAGGAGCTTGCTAGCCACGAGCACTTTAACGACCCTTAAAACTATCATCCTTCTAAATGGTGTTGCAAGTTGCTCTTTTAATTTCCTCCACCTTAACAAACTTATATGCCCTCTCATATAAGTCTGCCAAACTTTGCAGTTTATTATCAGTAAATGAATACTGCATGTGCTCATTTTAAACTTCTATAATGAAGGCATCAATAGCCAATTGGTCCTCTGAATTCTTCGTGTTCAACGTGGCTGCATGAAAATGTTTCACATAATCCTGTAAAGATTCTCTATCTCTCTACTTTATTGACATTAAACCTATTGAAGTGCTCATTATCATTCTATGAGTATGGAACCCACCCAAAAACATCTTACCCAATTGTGAGAAGCTTTGAATGAAACCTTGTGGCAAAGATAAATACAAATCCTTTGCACTTCCCTTAAGAGTCATCGAGAAAACCTTACACTTCGCTGCATTAGAAGATCCTAACATATTTATGTAATCAATATATTACATGAGTGTGCTCTTGGGTCCCTTTTACCTCCTAACATTTCTTTTGATACCTTGAAATCCGATGGTAAGCTTATAGTTGCTACAATTAGAGACAAAGGGTTGTTGGAACAAAACAACCAATCCATGTCTTGTACATTAGGGTGTAATGCTTAAATGTCCCTATGCAAAGTGTTTATCTCATTTTTCCATAGCATTTCATGTGCTCCAATAGCCTCCTCTTGTAGAGGTGTGAAAATTTATTGGAGATTAGAATGGTTGAACTGCATCTTTCTCCTCAATTTATCATTTGTCTGAGCAGCTCCTGGTGAAAAAGCTGTTACTACACGAACTTGGTACTTTTTAAAGTCATTTATTCTTTCATTGACCTTATTTGTTCCTGTAAACCAAACAATTATTGTGACGATGCTCCTTAATTAGAAGGAAAGGACGAACCCTAACTAGAAGGAGCATTGAGATCGAAGGAATTAGAGTCACCTCATTGGCTGATTTGCCTAAATTTTATGACTGATTAGCAAAAAGAAAGGTGAAAAGACCCATCTCTAGGGGCTAATTTTCGATGTCAGAACCTCTAGCTTGGTCTGACGGGAAGTTGTTAGGGAAATTCTCATTAGGATGTGTTATCTTGGTTTTTTGATTTTTTTGATAGTCGGAAGTTTCTCCACGCTCATCACACCAAATTGTTTAGTTTTTTTGTGTTACTCTCACTCTCGGAGGCTAATATTTATATGGCATGATTCCTAGATATGACATCCTAGATAGACCCTATACATGCTAACACATACCCTATCCAAAGAATAACACGTGTTCTTAAGGTGGCCGTTTACTTGCATGGTGATGCGATCCCATCACGTGCGAGCTCATGAAAGGATACGAACTCACCATATGCATGCTCATGTAAGGATAAGAACTATGTAGGCTATGAGTCAGTCCTAGTCGGGTAATCGGGTAATTGGGCAACAGACCAGTAATGATGAACACCATAACAATATTAATTATTAATTACTTATTATTAGGTCAATATTTTATTTTAATTTATTAAAATTTCATTTAAAAGTAATTTTTCATCCAAAAATTAATTAGTTATCCAATAAAAGAAGTAACAAGAGTTATTGTGTGTCATATGTTGCGCATGGGAGCCTGCAATAATGGCACACTTGAGTGATCCATCATGTTCAAAGGAGGTCATTTGGCCCAACCAGATTGACCTATTTCTTGGAGAGATTGAAGGGCCATCTACAAAGCATGACAAAAATGGAATGTAATCTTTGATGATTTGCAATATTAGATATGATATGTAATATTAGAAGATATGACTTTAAAAATATTAGAGATTTGATTTTGTAGATAGCTTTTAATCTTAGATATTGATGTACTTTAATTTGTATCGTTGAAATTGGGGAGGCTAAACTATAAATAGAGGATTCTCCCCTTCATTGTAAGTCACTTCAGTTTTGAGTAATAGAATTCTTGAGAGCACTCACTTAATCATTGTCTCTAGTACTCATTTGCCTAACGAGAGGTACCATTTCTAGGCCACATTGTGGGAGGTGGTAAGATCCAGATGGATGAAAGTAAGATTCGAGCCATTTTTGAATGGGAACCATAAAAAAAGGTGACAAAGTTATGGTCTTTCCTTGGTCTGGTGAACTATTATCGACACTTCATCGAAGGCTACTCCAAAATCACCGTACCCTTGATGAATTTGTTGAAGAAGAGTAAGGTGTGGGATTGGGATCCTCAGTGTGAGAATACCTTTAACCAAGTGAATCAAGTAATGATAAGGGACCCTATACTTGCATTTTTGGATTATTCGAAGCCATACGAGGTACACACAGATACATCAAACTATGCGATTGAGGGAGTACTTATATACGATGGACATATGGTTGCTTTCGAGTGTCGAAAACTTATTGAGATGGAGCGATGATATACAGTCTAAGAGAAAGAAATGACCACTGTGGTGCATTGCTTGCGCACATAGAGACATTATTTGCTGGGTTCCAGGTTTGGGGTCTTTACCTAGAAAAAGTTGTCTCCCAAATAGGGTTGTTGGCAGGTTTTCCTAACCGAGTTTGACTTTAGCATGGAATATAAGCTGGGGAGTGCTAACACTATGGCTAATGCACTTAACTGAAAGATGAAGTTTGCAGCAATCAACCACCCTGATAGCTCCCTTTTGGAGCACATTCAAGAGGGATTGTCCCATGATCCCACATCAAAAAATTTGACGAGCCAAACAAGGGGGGAAAATGATGAGATTTTGTCTTAAAGGAGAGTTATTGTACACTCAGGGGCATTTCCTTTATGTGCCTCAATACGAGAAATTGTACAAGGAAGTCATGAAGGAGTGTCAAGACTCGAGATCGGTTGGCCATCCAGGTATGCACCTCAGTTTAGCCCTTTTGGAGGATCATTACTATTGGCCTCACATGGGTGATGATGTGGGGACCTATGTGGAAACTTGTTTAGTATGCCAACAAGACTAGGTAGATTTAAAGACTCTATTCGGGCTGCTATAACCTATTCCATTCCAGAACAACCATGGGAGAACGTATCTATAGACTTTATTGTGGGTTTGCAAGCATTTTTGTTGTGGTGGCAATTTTTTCGAATTTGGAAGGTTTATTCTAGTAACTAAGGAGTGCCTTACTTAGGAGGTAGCTTATTTGTTCCTTAGACATGTGGTGAAATATTGAGGAGTGCCATAGTTTATCATTAGTGACCGAGACAGGTGGTTGACAGGCTGGTTCTAGATGGAGTTGTTCAAGCTGATAGGCTAAGACTTGAATTTTTCCACTAGCATGCTTTTACAAACTGATAGGCAAACCAAATGAGTAAATGCATTGTTGGAGACATACCTTCGGCACTATATGAGTGTCACCTAGAAGGACTGGCCAAAGTTGCTGGATGTGGCCTAATTTTCTTACAATTTCTAGCAAATTGGGGCCACAAATCAAAGTCCATTCGAGATAGTGACGGGCTAACAACCACTCACACTCAATGCTATTGCGACCCCTTATGGAGGACTAAATCCAGCAGCTTATAGATTTGCAAAGAAGTGGCAAGAGCAGAATGACTTAGTTAGAGCTTGCCTACATAAGGCAAGTAAGCGCAATAACATGTAGAATTTTAGGTTGGCAGATCTGTTCTTGCAAAATTACATTTGATTTTGCATCACAATGGCTTGCATAAGGGGTTTGTGTGACGGTATGAAAGACCTTTCTGAGTGGTGAAGAGAGTAGGCAAGGTGGCCTACAAACTTGAGTTGCTAGAAAAACTCAAGCTTCATTCAATGTTCCATGTTAGTCTGTTTAAGCCATTTTATGAGGATCAAAAGGATTCAGATCGAGGCAAGTTTGAACGAGTGCCAATAGGGGTAAAGGTATCCTATGATCAGTCTGTGTGACCAGATGAAAGTATTATCGATCAAGACATGAGTACTTAGTACGATGGAAGGGACTTCTCGATAGTGAAGTAAGTTGGGAACCTACTGAGGCCTTATGGTATTTCCAAGCCAAGATAAACCAGTTTAATTTGGAGGACACAACGAAGGCGTCACTATAACAGGTGAGGGAGAATGTCATAGGATCCGCATGGGAGCCTACAAGTCATTTTCCCTTCACTGATTGACCTATTGCTTGGAGAGATTGAAGGCCCATCGACAAAGCATGGAAAATATGGAATGTAGTCTTTGAAGATATGCAATCTTAGATATGATATGTAATATTAGAAGATATGATTCTGTGAATCTTAGAGATTTGATTTTGTAGATAACTTTTAATATTAGTCATTGATGTACTTTAATCTGTATCCTTGAAATTGGGGAAGCTCAACTATAAATAGAGGCCTCTCCCCCTTATTGTAAATCACTTCAATTTTGAGTAATAGAATTTTTGAGAGCATTCACTCAAACATTCTCTCTAGTGATTTTTTTATTTTCTGTTGTTTTGTTCATCTTTCAAGTTCTTTCATCTTTGAGTTGCTTCCACTTTGCGTTGGTGCCTTGGAGGAATTCTACTTGAATAATTAATCAGTTGGGAGTTAGCTACTTAGACGGTTTTGAATCGAAGAATTTGTCTAAGGCTGTACAAATTGTGAGACTAAAATTCTTACCCCATGACATGTGCATACGGATAAAAAATTAAAAATAAGAAGCATAGTAGTCTGACACTACTTTGTGAAATCGAACCAAAAAAAATGTTTGTTTTTGGTTGAAGAGAAAACTGGTTTATAAGTAAAAAAATTAAGTTGGATATAAGACAACGAGAGAAAAAGCTTAATCAAGACAAAGCCTTTTTTAAAAATAAATAAAGAAGACAACTTTTAATAAATTAAGTTCAAATGAAGGAGAGTGAATTTGTTGACCAATATTAAGCAAAGCTTTAATAGCTAATAAACATAAAATCCGAGTTGGGAAAATCCGAATAAAGAAAAAATGAATTAATTATCCAAATTTCCACTGTTTTATTCATACAACAAGCAGAAGCCATGACAATAATGTTGTAATATAGTTTTAATATTCTATATTATCAAAATATTGTAATTAACCGGGATTATATTGACATTTTCTAACAGAGATTGCCGGTAGGTCAATTTGTAATACTGCTTGCATTAATTGATTTTAGGGGATGGATGAGAGAACATATACAATAATGATAATATATGCATACCTTTAAATATTCCATTAATGCACCTTATGATACTTAAAGTCCCTCCAGTAGATTGTTTCATCCCAAGTCACCATAAATTTTAAGCACATGTACTTTTTTTTTAGAAACTCCTTTTTTTCCTTTATTTTAAAAATTGATATGAATAGTATTACAAAATTGAGAAGAAAGGTTAAAAGGCATCTACTACAACAGAACAAATAAGTCCAAAGCTAATTATACAATAGAGATTCAGGATGGTTGCTTATCCCAAAATTAGGTCATATCCATCGAATAGAGCAAAGGTGAATTGTTGGCAGCAAAGTTTCAAGATATCAAATTCTACGTAAAGTGGTGTTAGCCTCCAATATCGAAAGCTCCTATTAAAAGTAACGTTGATAATGACAATATAAAATGATCACAAAGCAATAAGTAAAGAAAAATAGAACACACAATTTTTTTATGGAAATCCTTTTGAGAAAAAGACCATGGGCAGAGGAGGAGAAATTCACTAATGTTGAAAATTGAATGATACAAGAGGAGTTTCAACTAAAACTATTTAAAGATTGAAAAACCTTATTCTAATCAATATCAAATGAATAAGAGTAGTTCTATACGGATTCTACTTGTGCTGCCCTCAGCCTTAAGCCCTACACAGATCCCTTAGATTTACCACTATATTATTTCTTTAACAAGGATTTAGGTCACACAACTTTAACAATCTCCATCTTGACACATATTCTCATTGAAGAAGTTCTTTATCACTGGTGTCCACGAAACCAACTAAAAATACGATAAAGGCAAGTGCACCTATCGATAAATAGTATAGCTATGGTGAGCAAAGATATCGTTCCCATGAGAACTAAAAGTACTAGTAATTACTGTGTTCCTATTATCTAATTGAAAAATAGAAGTGATTGAATTAAACTAAAATTAACTAGATCAATTAACTTAGAACTCGGCAAAGAATAAATCAGGAAAATAATCGAATAATAACCAAAAAGAGAAACAATACCTAGGAAAGAATCCATCTAGATTGCATCTCTCATTATCAATCTGAATTAAACAATTTATTCACTTAATGTCTTGATCTATAGAAATCCCTAAATTATGCTAATATCTCTCTTCAAGACTAAGAGCAATTGACTCTAGGTTGATTAATTGAAATTTCTTTCTAATTAAAACCCTTATTATCGCATTAACTCGATCTATGGATTCCCCTATTAGATTTGACTCTAATCCGGTAGATTTATGTCATCCTATTTCTAGGATTGCATGCAACTCCACTCAATTATGCTAGATCTATTATTAAATAGGGTCTATTCCTCCTCTGAATTTAGCACATCGAACATGAATTAATAATCCAGAAATATTAAAACAAGAATTAAACAGACATAACTGAGAACAATATTCAAGTATTTATTGCGTAAAATAGAAATCAAAAGATGTAATTCATCATAAGGTTCATCTCCCCTAAGTATTTAGAAAATTAGTTCATAATCGCAAATATAAACATCTCAAAGTCAGTATAACCACAAGAAATAAAGAAACTCATAAAAACTTCAAAGAAATTAAAAAGGAGATCTTCAATCTTCGTAGAAATCTGCTTCAGAGTCGATTTTAATGGTGTTTTCCGAGTTGTTTTCTTCAATATTCTCTGACAGCTCACTTTCTTCTTATATTTGGTAATTATAGGTCTTAAAATGCTTGAAAAACCTAAAAATGTGTTTTTCCATGTATCTGGAGTGCGAATCGTGAAATCCACTGATTTGGTAGATAGTCGTGTGGTCCAGCCCGTGTGGCTTCTGAAATCTGCTCTAATTGTCTGATTTTTGCTTATTGTGCTCTCAAATGCTCTTCTAAGTATAAAAACATGAATTTAATGGTATAGTAGCATAAAATTCACCATTTTTCATTGATTAATCACCCAAAAATGCATTAAGAACGAGGTTAAAATGTATTACTTTTAACACTTATAAAATATCCGCACACTTAAGCGTTTGCTTGTCCTCAAGCAAAATCTTCAACCCACAATAAAGTTATCCTTTCTCAATTTTTCATTTTCGTCAATGATGTCTCAAAATAATTCGCAAACAATCATGCATTGGCAATTCAACTAAAAGGACATTAAAGATTTAAACAATCCAAACCAAAATTTTTAAAGCGCACAAAAACAAGAAGGTATCTCCCTTTATCCAAATAATTACCTTAAATTTAAAATCAATAAGAATTAACATCCTCACTAAAGATTCATTCAAAGCATTTAGTGTTTAAGGTTCAAATATTAAGCACTCAACAATCAAACAAGAAATGCCATTACTATAGTTTTGCTTGAAAATCAAATCTCTACCACTATAAAATGAGATGACACACCAATCAAGAGGTCTTTAAAAGGTTGTAATGGGGCTTAGGTTAAAGGTATGAAAAATGCCAAAAAAGTTAGTTATAATCGAGATCCATTTAATAAGTTATCAAACTAGAAAAATAAACAGTTGTTGAGTTAGCATAAATAACATCAACAAGACTAATCAAGAATAAAAATGAGTTTTCCAATAGAATATGCAACAAACGATTCAAGCTCAATCAAAGATATATGTGTTTTTTTTTTAACTAAGAATAGGAAGAAGAGCAACAAATCAAGTAAAATGAAACATAGTTAGGCAACTAACCAAATCAAATCTCGATAAAAAGAGAGTCAATAAAACAAGAAAATTTCAAAAAAAAAAAACATATGGGTTATGGGTTAACATTAATGGGTTAATTAAAGAAAAATGTGTTAGGATCTAAAGGGTTCACTAAGGGTTAATTTAATAGATAAGATTTTTAGAGGTTGAGTAGGTTAAAACCTAAGTGCCTCTATCATCTTAGTATATCAAATCAATAGTGTGTTCTCGGCATGCAAAATCAAATCAAGTTCTAGAATAGCAAAGCAAGTTGACACACTCATAACCAATAATAAAATGAGCATGAAAGAAAATATATGCTCTATAGGCTCAAAAACTCAAAAAAATTATGATTTTGATGTCAATCTTGCAAGTTTAGAATTTCATGATAATTCTTTAGTTTAGGGGGACAACCTAAAATATGATTTCTAAAAAATAGCTTATCGTGCTCGACTCTCTCATGTCTTAAAAACTGAATCAACTAATGCACAAATATCCACAAATAAATCCAAAACAACATTAACAAAAACTTTAAATTTTAAAACAATTCACTCTAATACGAGTATAAGAAAATTACTTAAACACAACAAATAATTTAGGGATTTTATCACAAATATAAACAATCTCCCCACACTTAAGATGTACATCCCTCAATGTACAAACATATATAAGCACAGAATAAGCGCAATATCAAAAGAGAGGGAGGGAATTGAAACTGCCTTGAATATGGATGAAATTGCCAGAATAGAGAAACCAGAATTGTGAGCAGAGCTAAATGTAGTGCATGTGTCTGAAAAACTAATAAGAAGATAAATACAAATAAATAATAAGATTTAGAGGTTACAAACTCTAACACAAACAACTATCAAAATAAGAAAAATAAAAGTAGAGTTCGAAAGAGAAAAGAACTAGAGAAGTCTACCAAATAAAAATAAAACAACCAAAAATAAGAAAAGAAGAAGTTCAACTATAAATAAAATAAATAAAACAATGAAAGTAGATCAATGATCGTCATCATGAGAGGCGTTGGGATCGTGAGGCGTAGGATCAGTTGGAGAAATATGAAGATGCTAACAGATCTGCTGTAAGGTCACATCAATATTGTCAAACCGCTCAAAGCATCGCTGCTTAAAACAAGTGGATAGTTAAAAAAGATCCTTAAGTGCAATGGTAGAATAGTGGTAGGGTGACTTGAAGGTGGAGAACAAGGTGGATCCTCATGGTGAAAAGGATCATCGTTGAGAAAGTCCTCATGCTTATCTTGAGGGTCAGAATGAGACAATCTACAATGAGAAGGACCTACTTCATGTTGCTGCTCGATGATCCTCATATGACTCGTAATCAATAATCCTTGCAGGGTCATCTACCCAACCAGTGTAAATAAGGATGATTGCTCCAGAGAATCAAGGAGTCCAAAATGTCATGCAAGATGAGTACATAAGGGCCCAAACAGATAGGACCCTTCCTATTGTGATCAAACTGATGGTGAAACGATAGGGCGATGAAGTAGACAAGATCAAAGGTACATTGCATCACCATGTTCCAAAGAAAATAAGCGTCGAATGTACCGATTCGGTGCTCTCACTCTAACTAGTTAACGTGCGTACCAAGATAGCATGAATATATTACAATGTCAGAGGTAGGGAATTCGCCTTCGATCGACTTGGGTCATATGGCATCGTACTAGCAGTAAGATTTTTCCAGCATAAAGGTGGTGAATTATGGATGTGTTGGTATAAGGTGAGGAACCCCTCGACACTTACAAACTCCTTAGAATATAGTCCTAAGGTAGCTCTAAATTCCAGGACGCTCAAATAACGTCTTGTACCTTTGAGTCAGAAAGAAATAGTTAATGGCTCATCTTGTCTTGACATCACATTCTGCAAAACAAATGTCAAACAAAACACTTGTGTAAGCTCCAAGTAAGTGGGCTCGACAATAGAGAAGAATTTGTCCTAAGGAGTTGTTTCGATTAGGGCGCTCACTCTGCTGACTAGATGTACTGTTTGTAATGCCTCCCATCGATGCAACACACTAAACCTAAGGGTCTTTGCCTAAGAAGGTGATATAGGCCTTCGTGAGGGCTTGGTGGAACCCATAGGCAAGGATGGCGTGCATCAAAGGTGGGGTTCGAGGAAGAGGTTGTGCCCAGAGTGTTTCGCTTTTTCAAAGCAGGGACAATGAATTTGGATTTGTTGCGTGAGTTCATCATGTTGTACATGAATGAAAAATATAACAACCCAATATCAGAGAAACGGTAAAGTACGCACCATCAATTAATCAAGGAAAAAAGCAGACAGATCGACAGATAATTAAAAACACATCGACAAAAACCCTCACATAAAAACATCAAATCTCAATAAGATGATAACGAAAATCTACTCCTAATATGACATGCAACCAAAACTAATCATGCAAAAAAAACTATTTAATTAATCTACTAACATTCACACTAACACAGGAATAAGAAAACAATATTGATAAGGAAAATAGTAACAAATTGAATCTAATACTAATAATAAAAAATAATAATAAGAATAATAAAATACAATAAAATAATAGTAATCCTAAAAAAATACTAAGAATACTAATGTTAATAATAAAAAGAATAATAATAATAACAATAATAATAGATAATAAAAGTAAAAAATATAATAATAAATGATAATAATAAATAATAAATGAAAAAAAAGAGGCAAACGGTGGATGGAGGGATGGCAAACGGTGGTGGAAATGGTGGATGGATGGTCGGTCAATGTGGCACGGGGCTCCGATGATGGTGAGACGGGTGGCGACGGTGACGTTTGAGGTAAGGAGAGTGAGGTTACGAGGATCGACAATGGGAAGGGATGGGGAAAAAGGAAGGGGCACGACGGTTCAAACGGAGAGAGGGGAAAGAGTTGTGTGTGTGTGGTTGGTGGTGGATTGTGACAGCCCTAAATTGACCCTAGTCGGAAAGCGGTTTCGGGACCGCTAAACCGAATCACCGAAGTATTTGAATATGATATTTATTGTCTAAAATGTGTGAATATGAATGTGTGAAAGTTTTAAGCTTCGATTTAGTCGATTGCATGTGAATTCAGCTAATAGGACTTATGTGTGACACTTTCAAAATGTGACAGGTTAATCTATAAGGATCAATTAATGCATGTTATAAGAATGATGGGTTTGCATGTCAAATTTCCAATTATAATGAGTAGTGGCCGGCCATGGATGGGTCATTGATGATAATATGAATTTTCTATTAGCATTATTAGTTTAGAAAATAAAATAGTGAATTAAGAATGATAAAACATGAGGTGAGTGGGAGGAGAAACCAAAGTTGTCTCACCCTTACTCCCCCATTACCGTGACTAGAGAAAGAGGAGGAAGAAAAATCTTTAGGGAAGAAATTCGGCCAAGGTGGATAGCAAGAGGAAGGTAAGTTCAATGCCATTCTTGAAAAAAAAACTTATGCACCATTTGGATGATTAGTTAAATTCTACCTATTTTATGGTTTGAAGATAGGTTTTGTATGAGTTAAGTTTCGGCTAAGGTGGATTTGTGTTGATGTCATTAGCATGCTAAGTGTGAAGCTTTGAAATGATACATCTGATGGTGGATTGATGATTCTTGGATTTTCTTTTTAGCATTTGTGAGTTAGTCATTAAGTCCTTTGCTTAACCCATGGCAAAATTTGAAACGGTGTGGTAGCTAGAGCATTCGGCCATGGTAGAAAATGGAAGAGATATATGGTTGTTGTTTCGTGTTAAATTTAGATGAATGATGGTAGATGAGTGTTTGAACTATACAAATAATCATATGTGAGCATTGGGTGCTAAGGGTAAAGAATCGGCTACCTTATTATGTGCCAAGACCGAATGTGAATTTGGTTATGTTTGCGTAATTTATGTGCTTAAAATTGATGTAGTATAAATTATCATGTCCTTGCCGAATATATATTTGATCAAAGAGGAGTTTGTTATTGAATATTGGTTCGGCTACTAAGCTAGGAAATAATTGTTGGAAACATGGTATCTAAGCACTTATGTAGATATATATATGGCACTTTAAGTAAAATTGTTCATTTGATAAAGTTGGCTAATAGTTCATGTAAGGATTACTCTATTTGAGAATGTACATGAATTAAGGGTTGATGTTTAAGTGAGGTAAGTATAGGTATATTCGGCTTGTAGTTTTATAAATGTGATATGAGTGTTTTGTTTTGTAAATGAGTAGTATGTTAAGAATGGTTCTAAAATATATATGGATGCCATGTGATTGTGTTTGATTGGGAAGCAAATTGTTTGATTTAGCTTAAGAGCTTAGAGGATCAAAGTTGGATAAGGGAAAGGAAAAAGTGATCGAATAGCCGTTGAAGTCGCTCGACAACATCCGAGGTAAGTTTTCGAGTAATGGAACTTAGATTATGATTCGATTAGATCATGTTATATAGCGAATCAAAACCATGCTCTTTGTATGTGGCTATTGAGCCGAAAATGGTAATGGTAGATAAGTGCCTTGTGTCTGAGTCCTAGTAATGGAAACGAAATAAAAATGTGTTATGATTTATGGACATATGAGCATGATTATTCGGATGATAACCGGACTAAGATCCGAAGGCATTCGTGCGAGTTGCTATATCCGGGCTATGTCCCGAAGGCATTTATGCTAGTGATTATATCCGGGCTAAGACCCGAAGGCATTTGTGCGAGTTGCTATATCCGGGCTAAGACCCGAAGGCATTTGTGCGAGTTGTTATATCCGGCTAAATCCCGAAGATACTTGGGTTTGTAAGTGAGCGATCTTGTTGTAATAATTTCAATTAATACGCTCATAAAATTCCAAACGATAAGGTATGTTTCGTATATGCATCGGAAAGTTCGATTCGTTTTAAATAATATTCGTTCAATTGATTAACGAATTTTCGGCCTTTAGTTAGGTTTGATACCTTGTGTATGAATATATTGATTGAAGCGTGAAGTAAGTATAATTATGAGAATGTGCATTTTATGAAGTTATTCATTTAGCCATATGAATGTTATACCTTAGCCGAATTAATTTCATTATTCAAAATTTACTAAGCATTAAATGCTTATTCCGTTTCTTTGATTCTCTGCTTTATAGATTTTGGTTCGTCAGCTATCGGACTCGGGATTGTCGAAGTCGAAGTCGTCCACACTATCAAAGCCCTTTTGTTACTCTTTTAGTTGAACTCTGAAAATAGCATGTATAGGACTGCCCTTTTGTTGTTGGTCATGTACCTTTTGGTATTGTATAAATTTGGATAGCCATGCGAAAATGGCTTATATATCTTGAGCATAGCATTATAATCATTTTGTATATTGTTCATTGAGTGGTATGGAAATGCTTGGTAATGATTAGCCATTGGAATGGTTAATCACGATCATTTTAGTGCTATGTACGACAAATGGCTAGTTGATCCATGGAAAATCATGAAATAGGTATAGTCTACCTTAAAAACAGATGCTGACAGCAGCGGTGATGTGAATGGAATTAAATAGTGAATAAATTATGTAATCGAACCTTGATGAGTCTATTTTCATATGGAAGAAACGAAACGATCATATGAGCCGTATTTTAAGGGATGTTTAAGTTTTCGTGAAACAGGGCCAGAGCGATTTCTGGATCCCCTGTTCTGACTTTGGAAATTCACTATAAATTAACCAGAGATAATTAGAAGTCATGACTTATATGTAAAAATTCCTCTTCGATTTTAGTTTCATTAGAAACAAACAGCATAAGTATTGAAGCCCTGTACAGGGAGATATCTAAGTCACAATGCATGAAGGTCAGAGTAGTCGAACCCTGTAATAGGGGAGACTTTAACTAATAAACTGTACTAATTGGCTTGACCAAAAATTCTAGAAAACAATTTGTAGACGGAAATATGAGTCTAGTTTCAGGAAAAATTTACGAAACCAGTTTTCGAGTTTTGGAACTTGAGATATGATTTTTAAGGTGACAGTGACGCAGTTAGCCAGCTTGTCTGGAAATTTTAAAATGGACTGTGCAAATAAGTGAATTAAGTCCGTTAACACCTCGTGTCCGACTCCGGCAACGGTCTCGGGTACGGGGTGTTACATGGGTCAAAAAGAGTAAAAGCTCACAAGACTGGTACAACGAGGGTGACGGTGATTAGACAACAATGAAAAGGGATGGGGGAGATGGGGGTGTTGGTCTCAATGAGGATGAGAGGGGGAAAGAAAGGAGAAAAGGGGAGGGTTGTGCATGGTGGTACGACTAAGGGTGGAAAGGGCAAAGGATCAGTGAGGGGAGGCCGCCGAGTGTGAATAAGGACGGCGTGACTGGAGTTTTTAATGGAAGGGGTTAGGGGAGGAAGAAGACAAAATAAAATAAAAAACAATTAGGGTTTTTGGATTAAAAATGAGGACATGGTTGTGTAAAGGCCCGTGTTGGGCCATACAATTGTGTCATATGCCCGTGTGTGCACTCTCAGCCTGTGTGTTAATTAAAAATCAAATAGAAACGAAGTCTAGTCTCGACATGGCCTACGAAACACTTGTGTATCACACACAACCATGTGCCAAGCCATGTACGATCATCTTTTGCTTTGCCCAAGCCCATGTGCAGGGCCGTACATGGCACATTGTCTCACACATGCCTGTGTGAAAGGCTGTGTGTCTCACACGACCGTATCTCTAGCCTGTGTAATTCACTGTTTGAAATAGAATTGAAAAAATTTGCTCCAATATGCACACGACTGGGATACGCCCGTGTGTCTAGGACGTGTGACTCACATAGGCGTGTCTTTAAATCGTGTAAGTCTCTGTTAATGTGTGCCGCAAAAATTAAAAAAAAATAGCTCCACTATGCACACGGCTTGGGACACGCCTATATGTGCAGGTCGTGTGTTACACACGGCTCTGTCACTAGGCCGTGTGTGCCACTCCCAGTCATGTGATCCACTTTTTTTTAACAAATTAAACCTGCTACAATGAAAGGAATTAACAAAATTGAAACACTCGGGTTGCCTCCCGAGAAGTGCTTACTTAAATTTGAAGCTCGACTTTCACTTTTTGCTCAAAGCTGATTCGAATTTTGGAGCTGGAGCTCCTCTCTTTTGATATTAATATCATCTCCAATATAAGATTTGAGTTTATGTCCGTTTACCTTAAATGTGCCATATTCAGGATGTGTTACCTCTAATGTACCATAAGGAAAAATGATTTTTACCACATAAGGACCTAACTATCTCAATTTTAGCTTTCCTAGAAATAATTTGAGCCTTGAATTATATAAAAGTACTTGATCTCCCACTGTGAATTGTTTGGGCTACTTTAAATGAGCGTCGTGGTGTTTCTTTGTTGCTTTTTTGTATAATTTTGAGCTCTCATAAGCATTTGCTCGTCGTTTGTCTAACTCATTTAGTTGCAATAGCCTCTTAATACCAGCAAGTTTGGGATCGAAATTTAGAAATTTTATTGCCCAAAATGCTTTATGTTCAAGTTCTACTGGTAAGTGACAGCTCTTCCCATAAACAAGTTTGTATGGGGATGTTATTATGGGTGTTTTATACGTAGTCCTATAAGCCCATAAAGCCTCATCTAATTTTAATGCCCAATCATTCCTATTTGTTTCTATGGTCTTTTCTAGGATGCGTTTCAATTCTCAGTTTGACACTTCAACTTGCCCACTAGTTTGAGGATGATACGGGGTAGCTGTTCTATGACGTACAACGTATTTCTTAAAAATCTTATCAAATTGAGCGTTACAAAAATGTTACCCCTATCGTTAATGATTGCTTGAGGTGTCCTAAAGTGAGTGAATAGTTTCTGAAAAAACCTAACGACCAACCTAGCATCATTAGTTGGTAAAGCTTTAGCTTCAACCCATTCTAATACATAATCGATTGCCATTAGTATGTATTTATTACCATAAGAGCTAGGTAATGGTCCCATGAAATTAATTCACAAGAAAGCATGTCAGTTTGAGGCATTTCATCAAGTTTGGAAATATTACCTATTCTTTGGAATCCATCACAAGAAGTAACAAACCTATTAGCATCTTTGAACAGTGTGGGCCAATAAAAATTTGATTCAAGTGTTTTATGTGTTGTCCTAATCCCACTGTAATGTCCTCCTGTCGGTCTTGAATGACAATGGTCCAGGATATCATTCGCTTTTGGTTTCAAAATACACCTTCAAAAAACCTAATTTGCACACACACGAAAGACAAAAGGATCCTCCCAAAAATTATTTTTCACATCAACAACGAATCGCTTCTTTTGATGATGAGTCAACCCTTTTTGTAGGATGTTACCAACCAAATAATTCACGATATCAGCAAACCAAGTGCCTTCAGAATCGGTTACTGCAAAATGTCATTCCTTAGGAAATAAGTCATTTATCTCTTTCTCATTAAGCTGCTCAAGATGGGATTCTCGAGTCTCGAGAGGTCGTCTGCTGCAAGATTTTTAGCCCCTTTCTTATCTTTAATTTCCAAGTTGAATTCTTGCAGTAATAGAATCCACCTGATAAGTCAGGGTTTTGCATTTGGTTTAGTCAAGAGGTAGTGAAGAGCGGAGTGGTCAGTGTACATAACAACTTTAGATAGTATTAAATAAGGTTTAAATTTATCGAATGCAAAAACCACAGCTAGCAATTCTTTTTTGGTAGTGGTGTAATTTCTTCTGTGTCTGTCAAAGTCTTGCTAGCATAATAGATTGGCTGAAAATGATTGTCTCTTCCCTGTCCAAGAACTGCACCTACTACAAAATCACTCGCATCACACATTATTTCAAAAGGTAAATTCCAATCAGGTGTGACCATAATCAAGGAATTAATTAATTTTTCCTTAAGAACATTAAACGACTCCAAACATTCTTGACCGAAATTGAATGACACATCTTTTTCTAGAAAATTAATTAAAGGCTTGCTATTTTAGAAAAATCTTTGCTAAATCTTCTATAGAACCCAATATGTCGTAAAAACTTCTAATAACCTTAACTGAATTAGGGGGAGGTAATTTTTCAATGGTTTCAATTTTCGCTTTATCAACCTTGATCCCTTTACTAGAAAATTTATGACCCAAAACAATCCATTCTTGAACCATGAAGTGACATTTTTCCCAAACAAGCAGAAAGTTCATTTCCTCGCATTTTATCAAAACTTGTTTTAATTTATTAAGAAAAAGATGAAAAGAATTACTAAATATTGGGAAGTCATCCATAAATACCTCCATAATGTCAGCTACGAGTTCATTAAATATGGTTAGCATACAACGTTGAAAAGCAGCAGGAGTGTTACATAATCCAAAAGGCATTCTTCAGTAAGCAAACACACCATATGGACATGTAAATGTCGTTTTCTCTTGATCCTCGGAAGCTATTTAAATTTAGAAGTGGCCAGAAAGCCCATCTATGAGGCAATAATGCAT
Organism: Gossypium hirsutum; assembly: GCF_007990345.1. Taxonomy (NCBI): domain Eukaryota; kingdom Viridiplantae; phylum Streptophyta; class Magnoliopsida; order Malvales; family Malvaceae; genus Gossypium; species Gossypium hirsutum. The sequence continues at coordinate 22,816,048 of NC_053436.1, forward strand.
GTGACTAGATAATCTTTCCAACATTTGATCCATAAACGGTAGAGGAAAGTGGTCTTTCCTTTTAGCATCAATCAACTTCCTATAATCGATACAAAACTCTCCATCCCGTGATTGTTCTTCCTGGAATAAACTCATTCTTCTCATTAGCCACAACAGTCATTCCTCTTTTCTTAAGAACAATCTGCACAGGACTAACCCAAATATTGTCTGAAATAGGATAAATAACTCCAGTATTTAGAAGTTTAATTACCTTAGTTTTGACAACTTCTTTCATGTTTGGATTTAACCTCCTTTGAGCTTGCACATATGGCTTATACTCATCTCCCATTAAAATTTTATGGGTGCAAAAAGAAGGACTGATTCATCTAATGTCTGAAATTTTCTAGGCTATAGCTTTTTTGTGATCCTTTAACACTTGCAATAATTTATATTTCTCATTCGACTTTAAATTTAAAGCAATAATCACCGGCAATGTAGAATTTTTCCCAAAGAATGCATACTTCAAATGGTTTGGTAATTGCTTCAGTTCTAATTTGGGAGGTTCCTAAATAGAGGGCTTCAATTTTAGTTATTTACTTAACTCAATGGCCTCATAATTTTTATGCCTCTGTGGAGACTCATTAGTATTTAGATCAATTTTCATCTCATTTATCACAACATTATCTCCATCGACCTCCTCTCCTTGAACAAGATACAGTTCTAACGTGTCCTTATGAATAATTTCCTGCAAAGAATCTTGAATAGGATGATTAATAAAATCTATAATATAACATGAATTATCTTGATCTCTAAAAAATCGTATGGCATCATAAATTTGAAAAGTGATCTCATCATCACCCATCCTAATCACAAGTTTACCATTACCCATATCAATAATAGCTCTAGCAGTGGCTAAAAATGGTCGACCTAAAATTAAAAGCACCTCAATGTCCTCATCCATGTCAAGTATAACAAAATCAATACGGACTATGAATTTATCTACTTTCACAAGTACATATTCAATAATACCCCTAGGATATTTAACAAATCTGTCAGCTAATTGAATACTCATCCTAGTGGGTTTTGGTTCCACAAGACCAAGTTTTTTGAACATTTTAGAAGGTATCAAACTAATACTAGCACCTAAATCAGCCAATGATTTTTCAATGTTTAAACTACCAATAAAACAAGGAATAGTAAAACTTCCTGGGTTGTTTATCTTGGTAGGCAGTTTATTTTGAAGAATGTCTAAATACTCCTCATTAAGTTCCATAGTGGATAGTTCTTCAAACTTCCTTTTATTTGTTAAAAGCTCTTTTAAAAATTTTGCATATATGGGCATCTGTGAAAGAGCTTCAACAAAAGGTAAGTTAATATGTAATTTTTTAAAAAGTTCAAGAAATTTACCAAATTGAACATCCATACGGCCTTTCTTTGACTTTGGTAGGTATGGTATCGGTGGTTTGTATTCTTGAAGTACCGCTGTTTGAATTTTTTCAGTTTTTACCATCCTATCATCTTTCTTATCAATTTCTTGTTTCAGCTTCTTTTTGGGTTTAGACAACTCCTTCTTATTCCTCAATGTAACTACCTTAATATGCTCTTTTGGATTCTTATTCCTCAATGTAACTACCTTAATATGCTCTTTTGGATTGGGCTTAGTGTTACTAGGTAAGCTGCCTTGCTGTCTTTCTGAAAACAGTTTAGCTAGCTGCCCAATCTAATTTTTGAGCCCATGAATTGATGCTTGCTTATAACTACCTTAATATGCTCTTTTGGATTGGGCTTAGTGTTACTAGGTAAGCTGCCTTGCTGTCTTTCTGAAAACAGTTTAGCTAGCTGCCCAATCTAATTTTTGAGCCCATGAATTGATGCTTGCTTATTTTTCAAAACTACCTTAGTGTTTTGAAATAAAATTTCTGACATCGAAATAAATTTGGCTAACATCTCTTCAAGGTTCAGTTTCTTTTCTTGTTGATAAGGTTGCTGAAAACCCAGAGGTGGTTGTGACCTTTGATTTCCTTGACCACCCTATGAGAAATTTGGATGACTCCTCCAACCTGTATTATACGTATTGCTATAACGATTATTTTGAGATCTAGAATTATTACCCATAAAGTCAACTTGTTCATGCTCCATGTTAGACTTGAAGGGTGAATACTCTGAATTAACCATCCCTGCTCCATTTGCATCGCACTGCATCACCGAATTCACTTGTTTAGACAAATTTAACCCATCAATTTTCTTATCAAGAGCTTCAACCTGATTAGCTAGCATAGAAACTACATCAATATCAAAAACTTTGGCTACCTTGATAGGTTTTACTCTTGTAACTTTACACTGATAATTATTCAGTGCCATCTCCTCATTAAATTTTTGAGCTACCTTAGGTGTTTTGTTATTTAAAGTTTCACCAACTGCTGCATCAATCATTTTTCTAGTTGAAGGGTTCAAATCATTGTAAAAAGTTTGAAGTTGGAGCCACAAAAGTAACCCCTGGTGAGGACACCTTCTCAACAAATCCCTGAATCTCTCCCATGTATCCTAAAGAGTCTCAATATCAAACTGAACAAAGGAAGATATGTCATTCCTCAACTTAGCTATTTTAGCTGGTGGAAAATATTTTAACAAAAAATTTTCAATTATCTACGCCTAAGTAGTCATAGAACCTTGTGGTAAAAAGTTTAACCACTGTTTTGCCTTGTTACTCAATGAGAATGGGAACAAACATAAGTGTATGGCGTCATCAATAACACCATTAATCTTGAAAGTATTGCAAATCTCCAGAAAGTTAGCCAAATGAGCATATGGATTTTCATCTTGCAAACCATCAAACTGAACATATTTTGCACCATTTGAATTGTGCTCAGCTTGACCTCAAAGTTATTTTCATTAAAAATTGGCCTAAGAATACTCGATTCAGCCCCAATAAGAGTGAGCTTAACATAATTATACATAGTATGAGGGGTAGGACCTATAGGAGGTAGCTAATTATTTTGATTATAACCCATCTCCATAGTATTGTTCTTTTCCTCATGATTGTCTACTGTACTCTATTGATTTTTCCCAGCTTCTCTAACCTCTCTACGATTTCTGTAAGTAGTTCTTTCAATCTCACTATAAAAAGTTATTGGTTCCAACGGGTTTCCTCTAGTCATAAAACAAAACAATAAACCAAAACAACCTGTCAAAATCAAACAAAAGAAAATACAAAAATATAAAATTTAATTAAACAAAAAAATAAAAGTAAAATAAAAAATGGCTAAATTAATAGAAATAAAGTTTTCCTAATATTTAAGTCCTCAACAACGGCACCAAAAACTTGGTGTCCATGAAACAAACTAAAAATATGACAAAGGCACTTCTATCGATAAATAGTATAACTATGGTGAGCAAAGATATCGTTCCCATGAGGACTAAAAGTACTAGTAATTACCGTCTTTCTATTATCTAACCGACAAATTGAAGTGATTGAATTAAACTAAAATTAACTAAATCAATTAACTAAGAACTCAACAAAGAATAGATCAGGAAAATAATAGAATAATAACCAAGAAGGGAAACAAAACCCAGGAAAGAATCCACCTAGACTGCATCTATCATTATCAATCTGAATTAAACAATTTATTCACTTAATATATTGATCCGTAAAAATCCCTAAATTATGCTAATATCTCTCTTCAAAACTAAGAGCAACTGACTACAGGTTGATTAATTGAAATTTATTTCTAATTAAGACCCCTATTATCGTATTAACTCGATTTATGGATTCCCTTATTAGATTTGACTCTAATCCGATAGATTTATGTCCTCCTATTTCTAGGATTGCATGCAATTCCATTCAATTATGCTAAATCTACTCTTAAACAAGGTCTATTCCTCCTCTGAATTAAGCACATCGAACATTAATTAATAATCCGAAAATATTAAATCAAGAATTAAGTACACATAATTGAGAACAAGATTCAAGTATTTATTATGTAAAATAAAAATCAAAAGATAGAATTCATCACAGGGTTCATCTCCCCTAGGTATTTAGAAATTTTTTTCATAATCACAAATAAAAATATCTCAAAGTCAGTATAACCATAAGAAATAAAGAAATTCATAAAAACTTCAAAGAAATTAAAAGGAGATCTATAATCTTTGTAGAAATCTACTTCAGAGTCGACTTTAATGGCATTTTCGGAGTTGTTTTCTTCAATAATCTCTAATGGCTTACTTTCCTCTTCTTATATTTGGTATTTATAGGTATTAAAATGCCTGAAAAATCTAAAAATTGAGTTTTTCTGTAAGTTCAGAGTGTGAATTACGAAATCCACACAGTCTGGCACATGGTTGTGTGGGAAGGCCTAGCTCGTGTGGTTCCTAAAATCTACTCCATTTTAGCCCATTTTACTCCTGAATACTCCCATATGTATAGAAACATGAATTTAAAGGATTAGGAGCATAAAAGTTACCATTTTCCATTGATTAATCACCCAAAAACGCATTAAGAATGAGATTAAAATGTATTACTTTTGACGCTTATTAATCATGAACTCTCAACGAACAAGTTCTCTACCTCTTCCACAAAACCCCTAAAGGGATATTATTCAATAATGAATTCCAACCAAGTCCAAGTAATACTCAAACTTAGTTATAGGAAATGACTTAGTCATCATATCTGCAGGATTATCATGAGTACTAACTTTTCTCACAACAATATCACCACGAGAAATAATATCACGCACAAAATGATACCAAAATCAATGTGTTTTGTTCTCTTATAAAACATTTGATCCTTCATAAGGAAGATGACACTCTAATTATCACAAAACACTGTATGATATGAAGGTCTTTATTGAGTTCACCAAAGAGTCTCTTTAACCAAATAGCTTTTTTGCAAGCCTTAGTAATCGCCATGTACTTAAGTTCAGAAGTAGACAAAGCAACTGTAGTATGCAAAGTGGCTTTCCAACTGATTGCACAACCCCTAATAGTAAAGACATACCTTTTAAGAGATCTTTTTTACTAAGGCCTCTGGCAAAATCAGAATCAACATACCCAATTTCTCCATCTCTAGTTCTTCCAAAGTATAACCTCGTAAGTATCTGAAAATCCACTGAACTACTTTTTAGTGTTCTTTATCAGGATTTGCCATGTATCTACTAACAACACTAACTGCATATAATAAATCTGGATATGAGCAAACCATAGCATACATGAGAGATCCCACTGCAATAGAATATGGAACACGTGACATGTAGTCAATCTCATCTTCTGATTGCAGAGACAAAGCCGATGAAAGTCTAAAGTGGGTTGCTAATGGAGTACTAACAAGCTTGGCACTCTTCATATTGAACATGCAAAGAACTTTCTCAATGTACCCTTCTATCTCTAAGAATCTCTATCCCAAGTATCTTCTTTGCTACTCCTAAATATTTCATCTCAAATTCCTTACTAAGTTGGGCTTTGACAGTTCCTATCTCTCCTTTATCTTTGGCTGCTATCAATATGTCATCAACATAGAGAAGTAGATATACAAATGAGCTATCACTGTTTTTCTTAAAATAAACACAAATGTCAAAGCTGCTTCTTTTAAAATCATGAGTAGTCATAAATGAACCAAACTTCTTGCACCACTACCTAGGTGACTGTTTCAGGCTATAAAAGGGACTTTTCCAACAAGCAAACATAGTCCTCTTTTTCTGAGACTATAAAACCCTCCAATTGTTGAATGTAAATATCTTTGTAAATTTCTCCATGCAAGAACTCTATATTTTCATCTAACTGCTCAAGCTCCAAATCATACATTACCACAATACCAAGCAAGGCTCGAATCGAACTATGCTTCACAACTGGAGAGAACACATCCGTGAAGTCTGCACTTAAAATTTGACTGTAACCTTTTGCTACCAGCCTTGCTTCATATCTGGGTTCTTTAACTCCTAGAGTCCTTTCTTTCTTTTTGAAAACCCATTTACAACAAACATTCTTTTTAACCTTAGGAAGCTTTACTAGGTCCAATGTTCTATTCTTATGGAGCGATTCCATCTCTTGCATGGAAAACATCCACAATCCTGAATCTTCACAGCTAACTACCTCAAAATAAGTAGATGGCTCTTGATTTGCATCTATATCTTTAGCTACATTTAGGGCATAAGCAACTAGATCAGCCTCGGTGAACCTATTTAGATGTTTAATTTTTCTTCTAGGTCTGTTCTTGGCAATAGAATATTGTGGTAAAGAAGCAGCTTTACTCTTACTAACTTGAGGGGTAGACTCTATTGTAGATCCTGGATCAATATAAAGCTCCACCTATTTCACATGTGCATTTGAACTTTGCTAGTATTTATTGGAAGAGTCTTGAAGAGATAAGTTAGACAGCATAAGATTTTCATAAAAAATAACATCTTTTCTAATTACAACTTTCCTTATTTCAGGACATCATAACTTATACCCTTTAACACCAGCCTTATAACGAAGAAAAACACATTTAATGGATCTAGGTTCCAATTTTCCATTATCAACATGAGCATATGCAGGAGACATAAAAATCTTCAAATCAGAATAATTAACAGGATTACCAGACCATACCTCTTGTGGAGTCCTTTTCTCAATGGTAATGGACAGGGACCGATTAATTAGAAAATATATAAAAGGGGCCGCTTCAGCCCAAAATGACTTTAGTAAACAAGCATTCAATAACATACATTGAACCTTTTCCTTGATAATTTTATTCATTCGTTCTGCAATGCAATTTTTTTGTGGAGTATGGCAAACTATCAAGTGTCTTAAGATCCTTTCTAATTTGCACAATTCATTTAACTTATCAGAACAGAATTTCAAGCCATTATCTATATAGAAGTGTTTTATCTTTTTTCCTGTCTGCTTTTCGATCACAGCGTTCCAAGCCTTAAATGTGGAAAACACATCACTTTTTTGCTTTAAAAAGAATGCCTAAATTTTTTTGAAAAATCATCAATTATAGTCAACATATAATTAGTGCCAACCCTTAAAGGCAATCTAGATGGCCTCTAAAGATTAGAATGAATATAACCCAATGTTCCCTTCATGTTACGGATTCCTTTGGTGAATCATACTCTCTTTTGCTTCCCCAAAATACAGTGCTCATATAAGTTCAGTTTATTAATTCCTTGTCCATCAAGAAGTCCTCTTTTGCTTAATTTTTCCATGTTGTTTTCACATATATGCCCTAGACGCATATGCCAAAGTGTAGTAACATCATCATCTAACAAGGAGGAGGAAGCAATGACTACATCACCAATAACAATGAACCCTGCAAAATGTACAATTTGGCAGTCTTCTACAACATCAACTTCACCCGATTGTTATGGTTGTTTTCTCTTTCGATTTGTTACCTCCCTTTTGATCATATTCTGAAACTTATAGCACTCAGACTTAATGTAGAGTTTACCTCTGTTTGAAGATCTCGATCTACCCTTAGATTTACTACAAGGATTTCATTCCTGTGTCCTCTCACAATTATTATCAGTAGTTCATTTTTGTCTCCCACGGATAATGAGACCCTCTCCTTGAGAGTTAGATCCAAACACAAGATGCTTCATCTTGTCATACGAGGTGAATGAAGCATAGACTTTATCAACTGTGAGAGATTCGCAACTATACAAAATCGTATCTATAAAGGTTGAATAAGATGGGTAAACGAACAAAGTAGAATTAAGCCTAAATCTTCTTTATCATTCTAAACCTCTATGGCCTCTAAGTTTAAGAGAATTCCTTTAAACATAGTTAAGTGTTCGTGGAAAGACACACCTTCCTCCAAACGATGAGCATAAAGGCACTCTTATATATGTAACTTGCTAGTTAGGATTTTTGATATGCATAGCTGCTGCAGCTTTGCCCATAATGTAGTGGCGATCTTCTCCTTCAACATATCCTATAAAATTTCATTCGAGAAATGCAGATGTAATTGTGTTAAAACTTTTCAATCTTTATGCTTCTTCTTTTCCTCTGTCAATGCCGAAAGCATCTTATTTAACCCTAGTAGGGCATCCTCCAAATCCATCTACGTAAGAACTGCCTGGATCTTTACATGCCACAATGAAAATATGGTGTTGTGATCCAATAATGAAATATCATAATTCATTTTCACCATTATCGTGATCAAGACAGGCAACCTGAAAAGCTTTGATATCATTTTGTTAAAAGTAACATCGATAATGATAATATGAAATGATCGTACAGCAGTAAAAAGAGAAAAATAAAACACAAAATTTTACGTGAAAACCTTTTCGAGAAAGAAACCACGGGTAGAGGAGGAGAAATTTACTAATGTTGAAAACTTAATGATACGAAAGGAGTTCTTACTTTCTTCATTCTACCCTCTATGTTGCGACATCGGATCTCCCATGTTGCGACATAGCTTCCAATATTTGCCCAAAATGCCTTCTAATGGTCTCATGTAGACTCACAAAGTACATTAGCTCTCCTTTAGGCCTCATTTGGTCCTTAAGGTCAATAAAAGACGTGATTTGCACTTTTTATTAAATGTAAGTAAAACTAAAGAAACTCAATTAAAACATAATGAAAATGCTTGTATTCAAGCTCCTTAAATGTGAAAACTAGTTTAATATGCTACACCGAATTACGACAGATCATATTCCTAATAATACCAAAAATAATCCTCATAGAGAAGGGAATGAGCATATAAAAGCAATAGCGATTCAATCGGATAAAGTATTTAGTAGTCCAGAGAACCCAATTCAAGAGATGCATAAGGAGAATACTTATGATATTCAGGAAGAGCCCTAAGAAGTTGATAATGAAATTGAACCAAAGGAAGTAGTTGCATCGATATTTGAGCCAAAGATAGAAACAATTAAAGACTCTAACGTTGCAAAAATATAGTTTCCTTCAAGTCTGGAAGAAAAGAAAAATTGGGATAAAGAAGATTTTAGAAGTTTTCTAAACATGTTCAAAACATTAAATGTTAATTTGCCTTTAATTAAATCGATTGAAAAATTTCCTAAGTACACTAAATTTTTAAAGGAAATTATGTCTAGGCATAGGAAAATTAAGGTAGGCGAACAAATTAATATAAGTGCTTTCTATAGTGCTATTATTTTGAGACAGGTACCTCAAAATTTGAAAGACCTGGGAAGTTTTACAATTCCAATAGAGATAGGGAGCTTTCATTTTAATAGAGCACTATGTGACCTAGGAGCTGGCATTAATTTACTGCCTTTATGCATTTATGAAAAAATCAGGTTAGGGGACCTCAAAAATACCTAGATAACACTACAGTTGGCTGACAGATCTTCAATGCATCTAAAAGGAGTACTGGAATATGTGTTAGTCAAAGTGCATAACTTTATCATCCCAGCAGACTTTCTAGTTCTAGATTTTGAAGAAGATAGAGAGATACCAATCCTGTTAGGGAGACCTTTCCTAGCCACTTCAAAGTCCACCATTGATCTGGAATATAATGAATTAATAATGAGGATTGATGGTGAAACCTAAATATTTAAATGTGGCCACCAACAGGGTGCGAAAGGTAGGAGAAAGTCAATGGAGCATTGCAATGAGTTCTCTATTTCTAAACCTAATCATCCCAAATCAATGGACGTACTTCCTTTAATCCATGCAAGTCGAAAAAATAGTTTCAAGGAAAAGGATAAGAAGACGAAGGTGGAATGGCACGACAGAGGATGAACTAATACTGAAGGAACTAGAGAATCGTCCTTGTGTGAACTAACGGACCTGTTTGATAAATCTGGTAGTAAAACTTGATTATTTAAATTAATGTTTAAACCTTTGTAAATTATTTTATATTTAGCTAACTGTTTAGTTTAGATTTTAAATTTTATTAAATTTTATGTTTTATAGAAATTGTAATACTCTAGAAATTGGAATTTTGGGTGAAAATAGAGCCAATGTCGCAACATGGCAACTCCGCGTTGCAACATCAAGGCTAGAACCGATGAAATTGAGAAAACCATTTCGATGTCGTAACACAGACTATTTGTCGCGACACTGAAGTCAATTTACCTAGAAATCCAAAATTCCAAAGTGTGTCACGAATCGAACCCCAATGTAGTCACATAGAACCTCTATTTCGTGACATCGCTGCAATTTTTTACAGGGTTGCCCCAACCCGATTTACTTATCCTAGTGGATTAACTATTATTAAACCTAGTTTGTACCCTTAAAAGTATTATTTTTTAACCTAAAAACACCATAATCTCACATTTTAACCTTTTTTTAACATTCTAAACATATCAAAACTCTCTCAACCCAAAACCCCTTTTGCATTAAAACCCTAAATCTACATATCTTCCTTGCTATTAGTTAAAATGCATAATTGTCACAACACGAGGAAAATGAACCACTAGAAGGAGCAACCACAAACGAATATTAAAAGGAATTTAACATATCTTCTTCTAAGGTTAAGGGTTCCTAAACTCCTCTTGTAAAGACCCAAAATCCGTGGGCACCAAAAAATTGTGTTATCGGGCCTCCGTCTTAGTAAACCGAGTTAGTAAATAATTATTAGGAGTAATTATGAGTCTAATAGTGTGTTTAATTAGATTTTTATTTAGTGAATTTAGCTTAATTTAAAGTAATTAGGAAAAAGGATTAAATTGAATAAAGGGTGAAAGTCTAATTATAGATTAAAAGAAAGTAAAAAGGGCTAAAATGGCAATTAAGACATTTAGCATAGTTGAAGCGGCATAAAGGGAATAAAATCTAAGATTTTATTTGTTTTAATTATATAATTAATGATATTTAAATATAATTTATATTATATGAATTTATGATAATTAAATTATAATGATATTATATTATTAAATAAATCAAAATATGCCAATTGAATGGATATGATAAAATACATGTGTAATAAATGTATTTGTACATTTGTAATATAATTGTATATATTTTCTTAAATTTTAAGTAAAAGATATTTATTAATTAAATTATTATATTATATGATTTTTTTATTTGATAAATTAGTTAGATTAAGACAAATGTAAGGTTATGATATGGTACAAATGTATTAATTATATTTGTTATTAAAATAGATATTTTATAATTATTAATTAACTTAAATATAAAATAAATTAAATGAAATAAAAAGAAAAGAAAACATAAAACAAAAGAAACAAAGCTAAAAGTTGATGTTTAAAGCTTGAAGAAAAAGGAAAGAAAGAAGAAAAGGAAAATTAAGGTTTTAAAGCCTGAAGTTTAATTGGTAAGTTTAATCAAGTCCTTTTTCTTATAAATCTGATGTTTTTGGAATCCTAGAGTGAAATACTCTTAGATATAAGTTGAAATTTTGAAAGTTAATAGATTTTTTAGTAGGGTTTATATGAACAAATGATGGAAATGGGGGTTTATTAGATAGAAATTTTGATTGGAATTGAATAAAGGATTGAATCGTAAACTAAGCTATAAGTTTGAGTTTTAGGGATTAAATTGAAATAAATTCGAAATTATGAAAATATGATAAAAATTAGATAGTTAAATGTGAGTTTGGCAAGAAATTGAGTAGCAAAAACGTATGAATTGAGAAAGAAAAATATAAAGATTTAGTTAGGATTAAATTGGAATTAAAGTAAAAGTTAGATAAAAATTTCAGCAATTAAATTGTGTTGTGTTAATGATTGTGAAAATATTTTAATTGTTCGTAGCTAATATTGAGTCTGAAGCATCGTCGAGGATTAAATTCGAAGAGAATTCTGGTTTGTATCATTATAATTCAAACTTTATCATTATTATGTGTTTAATTTACTAATTATGTGTGGTAAGTATTTTAAGGTAAGTATTTAGTAAAATGATAAATTTAAATGATAAATTTATGATTGGGTATTGAAATTGAGACTGATACTGAACTGAATTATGGAATGAAAAATATTGTTTTGAGTACTGAATTGAATTGTGAAGTTACAGAATATTGTTATGTGTACTGCATTGAAATGTGAAATTATAGAAGTAATGAATTACTGCAATACTGTGAAACTGATTGAAATAAGGAATTATATTTGATAGTGAATTGAGATGGAAGTTGTACTGAAAAGTGAATTAAATACCCTATTAACTAGTCGGACTAGTCGGATATAGTTGGCATGCCATAGGATATGGAAGAGTACGGGTTTTTGCCGACTTACTAATCAGGCACTTATGTGCCGACTACTGTTATTGTTACCGATTCGACATTTTGTGTGTCGAATACTGTTACCGTTATTGTTATAGATTCAACACTTAGTGTGTTGAATATTGTTACTGTTACTGCTACCGTTATTGATTATTGCTTAGGTATTGTGTACCATTAAGGCACAATGTGCCGTACTGGTGTATTAGTTGGAATTCGTGTATCCGCCGAGTCTGAGTCAAGTTAATAGGGACAAATGAAATAAATTTACTGATAAAACTAAATTTGAATGATGTGGCATATGTGAAAGGTTAGAATTGAAATAAGAATGGTATATATATAAATAATCAAATGATAACATAAAAAGATTGAATTGTTCATTAAGTGATGATAATTGTGATGTAAAAGTATGTGTGTGACTTAATGTATTTAATTATAAATTGAATTATAGTGATACCACTAAGTATATGTATACTCAGCGTATGGCTGTTTCCGTGTGCAAGTTGTAGAAGTCAAGTACTGAACCAGCATCCAAAGCTAGACCCGACTTCAGCAAACTTTTGGTGATGCATATTTTCTTTTGGTAATGTGGCATGTACATAGGATGTGCATAAAGGTTATTATGTTTTGATTATGAATGGTTAAAAATGTTAGTATTACAAGTCTAAGAATTACATTGAAAGAAGTTTATCCATTTCAATTTAATTAGTACATTGATAAATTTAAATTGATATTATATTGATTGAGTTTGATTTGTAGGTATTTAGAATAGAAAATAAGTATATGAAATGTAACACCCCTCACCCGTACCCGACGTCGGGATAGGGTTCGAGGCATTACCAGGACTTTACATTTTGAAACGTACCAAATTGGGTCACCAAGTTTTACTCAAATTTTAAGCTTTTCATTCGTGAACAACTCGTCCCTTATATAGGCCTTTGAGGCCTATAACATACCTAGAGGCAGTGCGGAACAAATTCGGGCACGTTCAATAAACCTTGGGCTCCTTAGGAAATTTTTCCTTATCATAAAGTGTCACACGCCTGTGTAGGTAGGCTATGTTGACTCACACGCCCATGTGACTTGGGGCATGCCCATGCCCTACAGTCGTGGGCAACACTGACTTATCAACACGGCTATGGCACACACCCGTGCTGCCTGCCCGAGGACGACACTGTCTTTTTAACATAGCCATGGTGCACGCCCGTGTGGCCTACCCATGTACAACTTTGAGCTAAAATTTTAAGTGCAGGGGACACACGGCCATAGCACACGCCCATGGGAGGGAACCGTGTGTCACACACGGCCTAGACACACGCCCGTGTGTCTAACCATGTGGACTCTAATAGGCTATTTTCCAAGCCTTTAGTCACCCCTTTCTACTACTTGTGCTTAGTGGTTACCAAATTCAAAGTAAAACACAATTATACACTTTTAAATAATCTTGATTAAACTAGATGTATGGAAACCTCAAATCATTGGTTTCACACATGATAGGTTATTTCCCATTTAGTGTCTATGGGTTCCCATGTCACTTTAATTCATCCAAAATTGGCTCGTTCATGTGACTCATTGCCAATTGGTAATGGCCCATCACTTGTAAATAAAACCATGCATAAATTCGTAGGTCATAGCCTACTTCAATTAAGCTAATTTTCATGGCCATATACAAAGAGGTAAACATATTCTTACATGCCTTCATTTGGCAAATCAAATGACACATATAATAAAATACTCAAAAATACTATACATGCCATTGAACAAAACAAACGTAGTCTTTATACCAAAGCTTGTTTAGTTGATAGTGTTTTGACTCTCCAATCGTCTTTCAATCCTTTCGAGTCGTCGAGCTCTGTGAGATAGGGAAAAAGAGAGGGGTAAGCATTTACATGCTTAGTAAGCTCGAATAATCAGAAAGTAAACTTACCGAGTAATTAGCATACATCTATATTTAAATCATGAAATCATCAATTATGAAACGATTCCCTATCACATGCACTTAATCAATGAGTAAGTTACGTAACAAAGCATCAAGTAATTTATTTAGATGAGCTCATCATTCATCATCTTATTGACATTCATCATATTAATCCCGTTGAGTTTCTAGGAAATTTCAATGGAATACCCATTATCCGTCAATTCTTACGAATGATCATTTCACATATATGCACTCCCGCGAACTTGACATCTCATGGTAGGATTACTAGTCCAGGCTAAATCCCCCATATCATGAACTCATATGGTGATGTCGAGATTACCAGTCCAGGCTAAATCCCTTATAACGACAAACACCCTTAATGAGCTCAGATCTGAATTACCAGTCCAGGCTAAATTCAGACCCTAATCGGATTACCCGTCCGGGCTAAATCCATAATGCTCATATATTCTTCAAGAGGCTTGATCATTCAAGGAACACCCGTCCGGGCTAGATCCTTGTCATACTTGAGATCACGAATTACCTGTCCTAGCTAAATCGTTACTGCAACACATGCAGGATCTCTTTATACATATTAATGTGGGTTTATCCATCGAATTCCCTTTGTCAACCTCATCCGAGACATTTTTCACATGTTACCATCAAATATGCATTTCTATGATATTTCATGCTAATAATAAATGCAATCATCTTGCATTCATAAATCATTCAATTATGCATATTAGCGGTGTACTATAAGTTAACCGAACTTACCTGGTATTCTTTTCAGAGTTGAGTTTCGGTTATTCTGAAACCTTGCGTTTACCTCGATCGACCTCCGAAATTTGTTCCTCGGGTTATATAACAACAAATTTATATCATTGATACCCCACATTATACATTACAAATCTAATTCTCACCCCCGATCCAAATGACAGTTTTGCGCCTAACCTTTAACATTTTTACGATTTAGTCCCTAGGCTCGTATAATGAAACACATACACTTTCTATCTTACCCAAGCCTAGCCGAACACTTTTCCTTCTTATGGTAGGCCACATTTTCCATTATTTTCTCATTTCTACCACACATTTACATCTTTTGCAAAATAGTCCCTATAAGGGTTTTTCATGAAAATCACCTAGGAAAATATGTTTAACACACATTCAACTTTCATATTCCTCCATAATCCATCAAAATACAAGCAACTCATGCATGGGTAAATTTTTAAACATGAACCCTAGCATGAAATATGGGTAGAAATGGAGAGAGCAAGCTATCGGGATTTCAAAAATATAAAGAGCATGAAAAACAGGGCTTGGGAGCACTTACTATTGAGTTTGAAATGTTTGAAAACCCTAGCTATGGTGACAAGAGAATTTCGACAGCTATGGGGAAGAAGATGGTTGATTTTGGCTTGATTTTTCCCATTTTATTTCATTAAAAAGCCGAATGACCAAAATGCCCTCATGCCTTTCTTTAAAATTTCATCCATGCAAGCCCATTTTTGTCTAAAAATTTAGAAATTGGGCAAATTACTCTCCAAGACCCTCTAATTCATAACCCAAAGCAATTTCATACAAATTCTTCTAGAATTCAAGTTTTGAATTTATTCAATTTAGTCCCTAACTTCCAATTGAACATCTTACTCAAAAAATTTCTTCATGAAACTTTAACACATGCATATACTCATATTATAGGCCTCATAATAATCATAAAGTAAATATTTAGATGTCAAATTTGTGGTCCCGAAACCACCATTCTGACTAGGCCCTATTTCAGGATATTACATTTCTCTCCCCTTAAGGACTTTTGTCCTCGAAAGTCTTACCAGAAAACATATTCAGATAATGACTTCTCATGGTTTCTTCTGGCTCCCATGTAGCCTCTTCTATACCATGTCGATGCCATAATACTTTTACTAGAGAAACATCGTTATTTCTCAACTGTTTAACTTCACGAGCCAATACCTTAATGGTTCCTCTCCATAAGTCATGTTCGGTCGAATTTCAATCTCAGTCAGTGAAATTACATGAGAGGGGTCTGATCGGTATCTCCTTAACATGGATACATAGAACGCGTCATGAATCTTTTCCAGTTCGGGTGGTAACGCCAAACGATAGGCTAACGGTCCAACTCTTTCGGTGATCTCGTACGGTCCGATAAATCGTGGACTTAGTTTACCTTTCCGACCAAATCTCAATAACTTTTTTCATGGAGATACTTTCAAGAATACTCTATCTCCAACTTGAAACTCAATTTCCTTTCTTTTCAGATTAGCATAAGACTTTTGCCTATCTGATGCCGCTTTTAAACAATCCCGTATCACTTTAACTTTTTCTTCAGTTTCTTTAATCAGATCAACTCTATGAATCTGATTTTCCTTAAGTTCTGTCCAGTACAATGGAGTTTGGAACTTCCTGCCATACAGGGCCTCATAAGGCGCCATCTTCAAACATGTTTGGAAACTATTGTTGTAGGCAAATTCTACCAATGGCAGGTATTTTTCCTAGCTACCCTGAAATTCGAGGATGCAACAACGCAACATGTCTTCGAAAATCTGAATCAGTCGCTCAGACTGGCCATCGATCTGAGGGTGAAAAGTTGTGCTAAAGCTCAACTTTATACCCAAGGCTTCTTGTAACTTCTTCCAGAATCTCGAAGTGAACCTCAGGTCTCTATCCAAAATAATCAACAGTGGTACTCCATGCAATCTTACTATCTCAGAAATGTACATATCGACCAATTTATCAAGAGAATAATCCGTCCTTACAGGGATGAAATGAGCCAACTTTGTCAATTTGTCCACTATAACCCATATGGCATCTTTCTTTTTCAGAGTTAAAAGTAATCCCGTTAAGAACTCCATGGTAACTTTTTCCCACTTCTATTCGGGGACCATTACAGGTTGTAACAAACCTGAAGGCACTTGATGTTCAGCTTTAACTTGCTGACATACCAAGCATTTCGATACAAATTCAGAAACATCTCTTTTCATGTTGTTCCACCAGTACATCTTCTTTAAATCGTTGTACATCTTGGTACTTCCCGGGTGAACAGACAAACGACTGTTATGTGCTTCTTGTAAAATCTTCCGAATAAGTTCATTATCTTTGGGTACACAAACCCTATCTCTAAACATTAAACATCCATCAAGACTAACTCAGAAATCTGACTCAACACCAGACTCACATTGAGCTCTTTTTGCTTGCAAGTCATCATCATTAAGCTGAGCATCATGAATTTCCTGCAGAAATGTTGGCCTAGCCTCTAGCTCGGCCAGAACTGAACCATCATCAAGAAATGTCAAACGAGTATCCATGGCTCTCAAAGCATACAGGGATTTTCTACTCAATGCATCAGTGTCCACTTTTGCCTTTCCCGGGTGATAGTCGATAATCATATCATAATCCTTAATTAATTCTAACCATCTCCGCTATCTCAAATTTAATTCTTTCTGAGTCATCAAATATTTCAAACTCTTGTGGTCCATGAATATACGGCAAGTCTCGCCATACAAATAATACCTCCAAAATTTTAAGGCAAAAACAATAGCAGCAAGCTCTAGGTTGTAGGTTGGATAATTCTTCTCGTGAGGCTTCAATTGTCGTGAAGCATAGGCTATCACCTTACCATCTTGCATAAGTACACAACCCAATCAATTTAAGGATGCATCACTGAAGACCACAAGCTCTTTTCCCCGTTCAGGTAGCACTAAAACAGGAGCTTCGGTCAGCAATGTCTTTAACTTCTCAAAACTTTGCTGACACTTCTTTGTCCATTCAAACCTTCCTTCTGACCTGGTAAGCATTTACATGCTTAGTAAGCTCGAATAATCAGAAAGTAAACTTATCGAGTAATTAGCATACATCTATATTTAAATCATGAAATCATCAATTATGAAACGATTCCCTATCACATGCACTCAATCAATGAGTTAGTTACGTAACAAAGCATCAGGTAATTTATGTAGATGAGCTCATCATTCATCATCTTATTGACATACATCATATTAATCCCATTGAGTTTCTAGGAAATCTCGATGGAATACCTATTATCCATCAATTCTTATGAATGATCATTTCACATATATACACTCCCGCAAACCTCACATCTTATGGCAGGATTACCAGTCCAGGCTAAATCCCCCATATCATGAACTCATATAGTGATGTCGGGATTACCAGTCCAGGCTAAATCCCTTATAACAACAAACACCCTTAATGAGCTCAGATCGGAATTACCAGTCCAGGCTAAATTCAGACCCTAATCGGATTACCCGTCCGGGCTAAATCCATAATGCACATATATTCTTCAGGAGGCTTGATCATTTAAGGAACACCCGTCCGGGCTAGATCCTTTTCATACTTGATATCACGGATTACCTGTCCTGGCTAAATCCTTACTGCAACATATGCATGATCTTTTTATACATATCAATAAGGGTTTATCTTTCGAATTCCCTTTGTCAACCTCATCCGAGACATTTTTCACATGTTGCCATCAAATATGCATTTCTATGATATTTCATGCTAATAATAAATTCAATCATCATGCATTCATAAATCATTCAATTATGCATATTAGGGGTTTACTTGAAGTTATCTGAACTTACCTAGTATTCTTTTTGGAGTTGAGTTTCGGTTATTCCGAAACCTTGCGTTTACCTCGATCGACCTCCGAAATTTGTTCCTCAGGGTCTATAACAACAAAATTATATCATTAATACCCCACATTATACATTACAAATCTAATTCTCACCCCCGATCCAAATAATCGTTTTGCCCCTAACCTTTGACATTTTTATGATTTAGTCCTTAGGCTCGTATAATGAAACACATACACTTTCTATCTTACCCAAGCCTAGCCAAACACTTTTCCTTCTTATGGTAGGCCACATTTTCCATCATTTTCTCATTTCTACCACAAATTTACATCTTTTGCAAAATAGTCCCTATAAAGGTTTTTCATGAAAATCACATAGGAAAAGATGTTTAACACACATTCAACTTTCATATTCCTCCGTAATCCATCAAAATACAAGCAACTCATGCATGGGTAAATTTTTAAACATGAACCCTAGCATGAAATATAGGTAGAAATGGAGAGAGTAACTACCGGGATTTCAAAAATACAAAGAGCATGAAAAACATGGCTTGGGAGCACTTACTATTGAGTTTGAAATGTTTGAAAACCCTAGCTATGGTGACAAGAGAATTTCGGCAGCTATGGGGAAGAAGATGGCTGATTTTTGCTTGATTTTTCCCATTTTATTTCATTAAAAAGCCAAATGACCAAAATGCCCTCATGCCCTTTCTTTAAAATTTCATCCATGCAAGCCCATTTTTGTCCAAAAATTTAGAAATTGGGGAAATTTTTCTCTTCCAAAGTAATTTCATACAAATTGCTTCTAGAATTCAAGTTTGCAATTTATTCAATTTAGTACCTAATTTCCAATTGAACACCTTACTCAAAGAATTTCTTCAGGAAACTTTAACACATGCATATACTCATATTCTAGGCCTCATAATAATCATAAAGTAAATATTTAGATGTCAGATTTGTGGTCCCGAAATAACCATTCTGACTAGGCCCTATTTTAGGATATTACATGAAATGAGTTGGTTGAATTAGTTATGTTTGAAATGGATAGGTTTCAATTGTAGGGGGTTTTATGTAAAAATAAGCAGAAATGCTGTCAAAATGAGTAAAAAAAATTCGGAGTACTTGAACGAGCCTCGTTTCACTTTTAATACATGTTTTAGACTTCGAGAGTTCATTATAGGGACTTAGTTATTAAATTATACTATGAATTTTATTTTATTTGTGAGTTATTCGTAAGTTGTCTAATATGTCCTGTAATGCCTTGTAACCCTGTTTCAGCGACGGCTCGGGGTTTGGGGGTGTTACACCTCTTTTACTATTCCATTAGAAACTTTGTTTGCTAGTTTATTAGTTTTTGAATTTAAACAATACTCAAAATGCCTCCACGAAAAGTTAGAAATACTAATGAACCAGGACATTTTACGGTTCTCAATCCGTCTAATTTTTCGAATCCAAACATTGAAAAATATTTTTTTTTGAACTTCAAGGAAAAACATTTATTCAAGTGAGGGGATTTGAACTGTTGATAGTTCTCTGTTAGGAGGTATGACCTTTATTTAGATATCATAGATGGTAACATTTTTGTACAATCCTAAAAGACTTTGTTGTAGTCCCTGTAGTTCAGGAATTTTATGCATCCTTACGGGACCAAGAGTCTAGAGAAACCGAAGGTCATACATGGGAATCAATACCTATGCAAGGGAAAAATGTATGAATTACCCTCAAGTTATTTGTGAATTTTATAATGCTCTATTTTATGAAATAGATTTTATGGAATAAGCTGCTTTGGAATACTTCTAAGACATAGATATGGATAACATTATAAACTTCCTAACCAAGGGAAGGGGTGAATGGAAATGTTGCCTAGGTATTGATATTCCAACCTTTTTTAATCAAACTATAATGTTTCTTGAAGCAAAAATGTGGGTCCAATTTTTGTGCACTAGAATAACTCATGCTTTGAATGTTTATAATGTTAATACTCAAACAGCTTTGCTTTATGCTATTTTGTAGAAAAAAACATATATGCATCAAAACGTGGATATACCAAAATATGAAGCGATGCGTTAATGGCTAGAGAGTGGGAGTCTTCTTTCCTTACTTAGTGATGACCCTATGTAAGAGAGCAGGTGTTCCGATGACATCTATAGAGCAATCAATGAAACTGTCTCGAAGCATAATTGGCGACACTCTATATACATAATACATTGAGCTACTAGTTAAAAAAATTAAATAGTGGAACAAACACTAGTAAGAGATGTTGGCCACTATGACTTAATCACAAAGAAAAGAAAAATTGATTGTTCAGTAGGAAATTGGCAAGTGCAGCCATCCCAAGCTAGACTGGATGATACATTGGATTTAGGAGTTGGCCCCGATTTTTCAGGAATTAGCACGGAAAAAAAATATTAGGGTACCTAATTGTACGCCAAATATGTTTGGGCCGACACATCCAAAGCAAGAAAAAGAGTAAAAGAAGAGTGAAGAAGAAGAAGGATCTGATAAGGGGGTGGAGGATGTTGAGATAGATTTTTAGGAGAATGACTGAACTTTTTATTTTTATTTTTGTTTTTAAAAGATTGTATTAAAATTTGGAATGATTTTGAATTTATTTTAATTGTTAGGAGTAGGAGTAATAATATATTATTTGTTGTTTTGTTTAAATTTCCTATGTAGGAACCCCATATGGAAAAAGCACAATGATTTTGAGCTTTCAACGATCAAAAGAGGAGGCATCCACCAATAGTTACCAGGATTATCACGATCAATCGGGTAACTTCCTTTCTTATCCTTTACTGAGCTACACATTGAGGACAATGTGTTTTCTAAAATGTGGAGGGATAACATGGAGAATTTGTTTGAAATTTTTACGCTTTTCTTTGATTTTTCTTGTATTTTTGTGCTTGAGCTTGTAGAAATACAAGTGATTGGTTGGGAGCATGTTCATAGGTTGATTGTATTTACAATAAATTTGGCATGAGAATAGGTTATTTTAAAAATTTTAATAATCAGACTATTAGGTTCTATATATTACACTATAAATAGGTATTAAGCAATCGAATGTACCAAATGATATAGATAATAAAAGTAAAACAAGCATGCTGCTATGAATGATAAATTGTTGAATCTGTGATTGTTTGGTTGACTAGAGTTGTGAATATTGAGATTCTTAGGGATGACCTAAGACATCGTTTGGCATACACCCAAAGAAAAAAACTAATCCTATTATTTATCTTTAGTATCTATTTTTTTTAGCCAGAAAACACTTCTTGATGAACCTTCATACAAAACTCGAGCCAAAATATCAATTTGTACTTACTGTAACATCCCAAAATTGGGTTTAGTCAGAATAGTGGTTTCGGGACCACAAATCTGATGTAGAAATATTTATTTTATGATTATTATGAGGCTTAGAATATGAAAGTAAGAAAGTGTTAAAGTTTCATGAAGAAATTCTTAGTGTAAGGTGTTTAATTGGAAATTAGGGACCAAATTGAATAAATTGTAAAACTTGGATTCTAGAAGCAATTTGCATGAAATTGCTTTATATTATTAATTAGAAGGTCTTAAAGAGTAATTTTCCCAATTTTTAAGTTTTTGAACAAAAATGGGCATGCATGGAAAATTTTGGAAGTTTAGTAAGGAAGGGCATTTTGGTCTTTTGGCAATAAAATAAATAAAAAGGGAAAATGAAGGAAAAAATCAGCCATTCTTCTACCTCTTACTGCCAAAATTTCAAAGGATGCCATAGCTAGGGTTTCTTCACTTTCCAAGCTCAATAGTAAGTGACTCCTAGCCCCGTTTTTAATGTTCTTTGTATTTTTGAGATCTTTTCTCTCCATTTCTACCCATATTTTAAGCTAGGGTTCATGTATGCAAAATGACTCATGTGTAACAAGTTTGTTCTTTGATGATTTATGGGGGAATATGGAAGTTAGATGTGTGTTAAACATCTTTTTCTAAGTGATTTTCATGAAAAACCCCAAAAAGGACCTTTTTGCAAAAGGTACAAAATATGTGATAGAAATGTGAAATAAAGAAAAATTTGGGCTAGTATAAGTTTATAATACATTTGGCTAGGCTTGGGTAACCAAGGAATTGCATGTATTTCATTTTACGAGCCTAGGGACTAAGTTGTAAAATTTTGAAATGTTAGGGGCAAAATGGTCATTTTACCCAGGGGTGAATTTTAGGTCCGAAATAAATAACATGAGGTATTAATAATTTATTTTTACTGATATAGACCCTGAAGAACTGATTTCAGAGATCGATCGTGGAAAACGGAAGGTTTCGGAATAACCGAAATACGAAACCTAAGCAATTACCAGGTAAGTTCATGTAACTCAAATGTAAACTATCTTTAAAATACATTAAAGATGTATGTACATGTATGAATTATAATAGTAATATTTATTGTATGAAAACTCATGAAATATTAATGTTATGATGAAATGTCCCAGTTGAATAAAAGGGGATATCTGCTGGATTACTCGAAAACAAAATAATGGTATAAAGGATCTAGCCCAGACGGGTGATCCTATAATGATCTAGCATCCCAAAAAATATGTGAGCTTTGACGGATTTAGCCTGGACGGGTAATCCTAATAGGATCTTAATTTAGCCTGGACTGGTAATTCAGACTTGAACTCGTAGGAGTATATGTCATTGTAAGGGATTTAGCCTGGACTGGTAATCTTAACATTACTCTGTGAGTTATGTTGTGGGGGATTTAGCCTGGAATGGTAATCCCGCCATAAAAGTGAGGTTCACGGGAGTGCGTATTTAAAGGATCACTTGCATGATTTAATGGTAAACGAGATATCCATCGAGATTCCAAGAAATTCAACGGGATTAAAATGTTAAATGGGAATAGACATGTGTGAATTGATGAGCTCATCTATGAAAGATGTTACATTGTACTGGCATGAGCCTAACTTGATGGTTGAGTACATGTGATAGGAAATTTTACTATGAAAGTTTGGCCTAAATGTCTTGTATGATTGCATGTTAAATACCCGGTAAGCTTACTTTCCCGTTATCCGGACTTACTAAGCATGTTAATGCTTATCCCCCTCTCATTTCCCTATTTTACAAAGCTCATGGACTCATGAAGATTGGAAGACGATTGGAGCATTGTCAACACTATCAACTTGTTTTTCTTTGGTATATAGATACTTTATTTTGTCTCAATGGCATGTATAGATTTTTGTTATTTTGTGGTATGTGTCATTAGTTGGCCTATGTAATGGCTTAAATATTAAACTTACTCTTTTTGTATATGGCCATAAGACATGGCTCATTTTGATGTAGGCAATGACCTACTAATTGTGCTTGTTTGTGGTTAAATGTTCTGGTGATGATTAAATGTGATATATTATAAATAGACATATGAAATGTGGCCAAACCACTTGGGATGGTTAGGTCATAATTGGCAATGAGTTATAATAATGAGCCAAGTCTAAATGTGTTCTCGAATGAGATGTAAATCCCAAATACAAAGAGGATAAATTAGCATGTACATAACCGATGAGATGAGGTTAACATGCAATAGACCATTTATGGTAGTACTTGGGCATATTTAGGCCATTTTAATCTTCATTAAGATTCACTAATATGAGTGGTTATTGAGGGTGACCATTGGCTTAGATTTGTAGTCTCCAAAAAGGTCCACACGGATAGATACACGGGCGTGTGTCTAGGTTGTGTGTGACATACAGTCAGCCCCACAAGCGTATGGTATGGCTGTGTGTCCCCTACACCTAAAATTTTTAGGTCAGTATGCATGATAGTAAACACACGAGTATAGACACAGCCGTGTGTCTGAACCGTGTGGAGGACACAGCTTAACACACGTGCGTGTGTCCTGACCATGTGACCCTAAATACATGATGACATCATAAACATAATGCTCAAGTTTTTGGGCACGAGGGACAACACGGGCGTGTCTAGGCTGTGTGAAGTACACGAGCCAGGGACACAGGCGTGTGCTCGGCCATGTGAAAACCCCTGTGGGTTCAAAATGGGAAATAAATTTAATTAATTCCACACGGGTAAAGGACACGGGTGTGTCCCAAAGCACACGAGCGTATGCATTCCCTTCACACGGGCGTGTGTATTGCGTCCACATGAGCGTATGAGGCTTAACCTAGGAAATTTTCCAAAAACTTTCTTAAGTTCTTGGTTTAGTCCAGGACCATTCTCAATGTATGTTTTGGGCCTTGTAGGTCCATAATAGGATATTATAAATATGATTGATTGGTTTTAATTTGGAATGAAATTTTTTAGCTCGAAATTTTTTTAGAAATGTCATGTTTGTGCACAGTAGTGCCTTGTACCTTGTCCCAGTCTCGGGTACGGGTAAGTGGTGTTACATTTAGTGGTATCAGAGCTATGATTTAGTCAACTCTAGGACTAACGTAGCATATGTCGAGTATATCTATACATGCCATTATACAAGTTATGATAATGTGACATCTCCTAACCATTTTTAATTGTATTTGAACATAGTAAATGTCTTCCAATCAAGCTCAAGATGAGTCTGAGGGCGACGAGAGCGATGCTCCAGCTTCCGTTCAATGAGCTACTACTACTAGTAGTAGAAGACCTGTGTTTGAAGACCGAAAAGAGGCAAGAGCTGCCTTCTTTAAGATGATGGATGAATGGTTTGAGGATTATTTGAGAAACCGCTCCAATATACCATGACCTCTTCCACCCCCTGCTCGACTTGAAGGAGAAGTGCCACAGGGTGTGTTACCCGTGAGAATTGGTAACGCCTCTGTGGACAAACTTAGGAAATACAGAGCCGAAGAGTTTAAGGCCACAATTGACGACAATCCGAAATGTGCCAAATTTTGGCTTGAAAATACCATGAGAGTTCTCGACGAACTGTCATGTACTCCTGAGGAAAGTTTGAAATATACGGTGTCGCTATTGAAGGACACATCATACCATTAGTGGAAGACCGTATCCTTAGTAGCACTTAGAGAGTGTGTCACATGGGAATTCTTCTAAGCTAAATTTAGGAAGAAGTATATCAGCCAAAGGTTCTTGGACCAAAAGCGAAGGAGTTCCTGGAACTCAAACAAGGGAACAGAACCGTGTCAGACTACGAAAGAGAGTTCGTGAGACTAAGTCAGTATGCAAGTGAGTGGGTCCAATCGGAGGCGAAAATGTGTAAACGTTTCGAAGAAGATTTGAATGAAGAAATCAAACTTTTAATCGAGATTCTTGAAATAAGGGAGTTAACTACATTAGCTGATCGAGCCAAGAAGGTTGAGGAATTGAATAATGAAAGAAAGTAAACAAAGAGAGAAGCTAAAGCTTCAAGTAACAGATCTAGCGGCAGAACGCACTCCTTTCTTATGAAGAAATCTAAGAGTCAACAAGAACGCTCCACTGCATTGGTGGGATATTTAGGCAAAACAAGAAGCTTTAAACGACACAACCCAAAGTCTTCCTCCCCTAAGGTAACTAGTGTGGGAAGTGTAGATGATAAAAAGTTGAGATGTAAAAGTTGCAACAAGTTTCATTCTGGGGAATGCCAAATGAAGATTGGGGCATGTTTTAGATGTGGTTCCCTTGACCACTTCCTTAAAGATTGCCCGGAATGAGCCGATAAAGAGGTGGATTTAGCCCTAAAGTCTAATGTTCCTAATCCTCGAGGTAGACCACCACGAAATCCTGGAAGTGCAAGTGGTAGTCGAACTATTGTCAAGGATATGACTACAAAATCTGAGGCTTGAGCCCCAGCAAGGACTTATGCAATACGCGCTAGAGAGGAAGCTTCAACTCCAAATGTCATTACCGGTACATTTTCTCTTCATAATACTCATGTCATTGCCTTAATTGACCTGGGATCGACCCATTCCTACATATGCATGATATTGGTGTCTAGCATGAACATGTTTGTGGAATCAACAAAATTTGTAATTAAAGTGTCGAACCCTTTAGGCAATCAGTATTAGTAGATAAAGTTTGTAAGAATTCTCCTTTGACAATTCAAGGACATTGTTTTCTGGCAAATATTATGTTTTTTCCATTTGACGAATTTGATGTAATACTTGGTATGGATTGGTTGACCATCCATGATGTCAGAGTAAACTGTGGTAGCAAGTACATGGAATTAAAATGTTCAGATGGTGACATTCTTTGGGTTGATTCAAATGAGTTGAATACACTGCCGGCTGTGATTACTTCAATGATGGCTCAAAGGTATATGAGGAAAGGATATGAAGCTTACCTTGCGTTCATATTGAATACTAAAGAATCTGAATTGAAGATTGAGTCGGTACCGATAGTCTGTGAACATCTAGACGTGTTCCCAGAAGAGTTTCCAGGGTTACCTCCTGGTAGAGAGGTGGATTCAGTATTAAGCTAGTACCGGGAACGATGCCAATTTCTATTACTTCATACAGAATGGCACTACTGAGTTGAATGAGTTAAAATCATAGTTGCAATAATTGACTAACAAGGGTTTTGCAAGACCAAGCTCTTCACCTTGGGGTGCTTCCGTTTTATTCATGAAAAAGAAAGATGGATTGATGAGGTTGTGCACTATCGGCAACTCAGTAAGGTAACTATTAAGAATAAGTATCCCTTGCCAAGGATTGATGACTTGTTCAATCAGTTGAGGGATTTTCAAAAATAGATTTGAGATCTGGCTACTACCAGTTACGAGTTAAGGAGGTAGATGTGCCTAAGACTTCCTTCAGGACAAGGTACGGCCACTATGAGTTCCTTGTCATGCCTTTTGGTCTAACAATTGCCCAGCTGCATTTATGGATTTAATGAATCGTGTATTCCGACCGTACTTGGACAAGTGTGTAGTAGTATTCATAGATGATATTTTGATCTATTCCCGGAACGAGTCCAAACATGCTGAACATTTGAAGACTGTTTTACAGACTTTACGGGAGAGGCAACTCTATGCTATGTTTAGTAAGAGTGAGTTTTGGCTTCAAGAAGTCAGATTTCTCGATCATATTGTGTCGGGTGATGGCATCCGAGTTGATCCAAATAAAAATTCTACTATTATCAAGTGGAAGCCGCCAAAGAATGTAATAGAGGTTAGAAGCTTTTTGGGCTTCACCGGTTACTACCGACGCTTTGTGAAAGGATTTTCAATGATTGCAACTCCCTTGACGAGGTTACTGCAAAAAGATGTTAAGTTTGAATGGTTAGAAAAATGTCAGCAAAGTTTTGATAAATTGAAGACGTTACTGACAGAAGCTCCAGTTTTGGTACAACCCGAACCGGGAAAAGAATTTGTGATGTACAGCGATGCGTCCTTAAATGGACTTGGTTGTGTTCTTATGCAAGAGGGCAAAGTGATAGCTTATACCTCGAGGCAATTGAAACCACACGAGAAAAATTATCCGACTCATGACTTAGAGCTAGTTGTTATTGTATTTGCCTTAAAAATTTGGAGACACTATTTGTATGGTGAAACTTTCCGTGTATTCACCGATCACAAGAATCTGAAATACTTGATGACTCAAAAAGAATTGAATCTGAGACAGCGAAGGTGGCTAGAATTGATTAAGGATTATGAGCTTGTGATCGATTACCATCTTGGTAATGTGAATGTAGTCACCAACGCGTTGAGCAGAAAGTCCTTGTTTGCTCTGAAGGTTATGAACACACATTTGGCATTATCTGATGATGGTTCAGTTTTGGCAGAGTTGAGAGCCAGACTAACATTTCTCCAAGAGGCGCAGCTCAGATCAATCATAGTGACTAACAAGCCAAAAGAGCACAATGTGAAACGGGAGTCGAATCAGATTTTCGGATTGATCCTAATGGTTGTTTAATGTTTCGAGATAGGGTCTGTGTACCCAAAGATGATGACCTTATTTGGAAAATTTTGCAAGAAGCACATGATAGTTGTCTGTCAATTCACCCGGGAAGTACCAAGATGTACAATGATTTAAGGACCATGTACTAGTGATGGATGAAAAGAGATATCTCTGAATTTGTGTCAAAATGCTTGATATGTCAGCAGGTCAAAGCTGAACACCAAGTGCCTTCAAGTTTATTACATCCTATAATGGTTCACGAATGGAAATGGGACAGGATCACCATGGACTTCGTGATTGGGCTACCGTTAACCCCGAAAAAGAAAGATGTTTTTGGGTTGTAGTGGATAGACTAATGAAGTCAGCTCACTTTATTCCTGTACAGACAGATTACTCTCTTGATAGATTGGCCGACTTATACATATCCGAGATTGTGAGATTACACGAAGTACTGTTGTTGATCATTTCAGATAGAGACCCGAGATTCACTTTGAGATTTTTGAAGAAACTACAAGAATTCTTGCGTACAAAGTTGAGTTTCAGCACGGTGTTCCACCCACAGACCGATGGTCAGTCTGAGCGGATGATTCAGACCCTTGAGGATATGTTACGATGCTGCGTCCTTGAATTTCAGGGTAGTTGGGAAAAATATTTACCATTGGTGGAGTTCGCCTACAACAACAGTTTTTAGACGAGTTTAAAGATTGCACCTTATGAGGCGTTATATGGCAGAAGTGCCAAACTCCATTGTATTGGACAGAACTCAAGGAACACCAGATTCACGGGGTTGATTTGATCAAGGAAACTAAAGAAGAGGTTAAAGTGATCCGCAATTGTTTAAAAGCGGCATCGGATAGGCAAAAGTCATATGCTGATTTAAAAAGGAAAGAGATTGAGTTTCAAGTCGGAGATAAAGTATTCTTGAAAGTGTCTCCCTGGAAAAAGGTTTTGAGATTTGGCCGGAAAGGCAAATTGAGCCCACGATTTATTGGACCATATAATATTACTGAACGAGTTGGGCCTTTAGCCTACCAGTTAGCCTTGCCAACCGAAATGGAAAAGATTCATGATGTTTTCCATGTGTCCATGTTGCGTAGATACAGATCAGATCCCTCACATGTGATTTCACCATCGAAATTTGAGATTAGACTGGACATGACCTATGGTGAAGAACTGATCAAAATTTTAGCTCAAGAAGTTAAACAATTAAGGAACAAGAATATAGCCTTGGTAAAAGTTCTATGGCATAGATACGAAGTGGAATAAGCCACATGGGAACCTAAAGAAACCATGAGAAGTCAATATCTAAACTTGTTTACTGGTAAGACTTTCGAGGACGAAAGTCCCTAAGGGGGGAGAAATGTAACATCCCAAAATTGGGTCTAGTCGGAATAGTGGTTTCGGGACCATAAATCTGATGTCAAAATATTTATTTTATGATTATTATAAGGCCTAGAATATGAAAGTAAGCATTTGTTAAAGTTTCATGAAGAAATTCTTAGTGTAAGGTGTGCAATTGAAAATTAGGGACCAAATTGAATAAATTGCAAAACATGGATTCTAGAATCAATTTCCATGAAATTGCATTAGATTATTAATTAGAAGGTCTTAAAGAGTAATTTTCCCAGTTTCTAAGTTTTTGGTCAAAAATGGGCATGCATGGAAAATTTTGGAAGTTTAGTAAGGAAGGGCATTTTGGTCTTTTGGCAATAAAATCAATAAAAAGGGAAAATGAAGAATCAGCCATTCTTCTCCCTCTTGCTGTTGAAATTTCAAAGGACACCATAGCTAGGGTTTCTTCACTTTCCAAGCTCAATAGTAAGTGACTCCTAGCCCCGTTTTTAATGTTCTTTGTATTTTTAAGATCTTCGTAACATGTTCTCTCCATTTCTACCCATATTTTAAGCTAGGGTTCATGCATGCAAAATGACCCATTTTTGAAATGTTTGTTCTTTGATGATTTATGGGGGAATATGAAAGTTAGATGTGTGTTAAACATCTTTCCCTAAGTGATTTTCATGAAAAACCCCTAAAAGGACATTTTTGCAAAATGTACAAAATATGTGGCAGAAATGTGAAATAGAGGAAAATGAGGGCTAGTATGAGTTTATAATACATTTTTCTAGGCTTGGGTAACCGAGGAATTGCATGTATTTCATTTTACGAGCCTAGGGACTAAGTTGTAAAATTTTGAAATGTTAGGGGCAAAATGGTCATTTTGCCCGGAGGTGAATTTTAGGTCCGAAATAAATAACATGAGGTATTAATTATTTATTTTTACTGATATAGACCCTGAGGAATCGCTTTTGGATATCGATCGTGGAAAGCGGAAGGTTTCAGATTAACCAAAATACGAAACCTAAGCAATTACCAGTTAAGTTCATGTAACTTGAATGTAAACTATCTTTAAAATACATTAAAGATGTATGTACATGTATGAATTATAATAGTAATATTTATTGTATGAAAACTCATGAAATATTAATGTTATGATGAAATGTCCCAGTTGAATAAAAGGGGATGTCTGATGGATTACTCGAAAACGAAATAATGGTATAAAGGATCTAGCTGGGTCGGGTGATCTTATAGTGATCTAGCATCCCGAATAATATGTTGTTTTGACAGATTTAGCCTAGACAGGTAAACTAAATAAGATCTAAATTTAGTCTAGACTGTTAATTCAGACCTGAACTCGTAAGAGTATATGCCATTGTAAGGGATTTAGCCTGGACTGGTAATCTTGACATTACTCTGTGAGTTATATTGTGGGGGATTTAGCCTGGGTTGGTAATCCTGCCATAAAAGTGAGGTTCATGGGAGTGCGTATTTAAAAGATCACTTGCATGATTTGATGGTAAACGAGATATCCATCGAGATTCCAAGAAATTCGACGAGATTAAAATGTTAAATGGGAATAGACATGTGTGAATTGATGAGATCATCTATGAAAGATGTTACATTTTACTGGCATGAGACTAACTTGATGGTTGAGTACATGTGATAGGAAATTTTACTATTAAAGTTTGGCCTGAATGAAGTATGATTGCATGTCAAATACCCGGTAAGTTTACTTTCCAGTTATCTTGACTTACTAAGCATGTTAATGCTTATCCCCCTCTCCTTTCCTTATTTTACAGAGCTCGTAGACTCGTGAAGATTGGAAGACGATTGGAGCATTGTCAACACTATCAACTTGTTTTGCTTTGGTATATAGATGCTTTATTTTGTCTCAATGGCATGTATAGGTTTTGGTTATTTTGTGATATGTGGCATTGGTTGGCCTATGTAAGGGCTTAAATATTAAACTTATTCTTTTTGTATATGGCCATAAGACATGGCTCATTTTGATGTAGGCTATGATCTGCTAATTGTGCTTGTTTGTGGTTAAATGTTCTAGTGATTATTAAATGTGGTATATTATAAATAAACATATGAAATGTGGCCAAATCACTTGGGATGGTTAGGTCATAATTGGCGATGAGTTATAGCAATGAGCCAAGTCTAAATGTGTTCTTGAATGAAATGTAAATCCCAAATACAAAGAGGATAAATTAGCATGTACATAACCGATGAGATGAGGTTAACATGCAATAGACCATTTATGGTAGTACTTGGGCATATTTAGGCCATGTTAATCTTCATTGATATTTACTAATATGAGTTGTTATTGAGAGTGACCATTGGCTTAGATTTGTAGTCTCAAAAAAGGTCTACACGGATAGATACACGGGCGTGTGTCTAGGCTGTGTGTGACATACGATCAGCCCCACGGTTGTGTGGTATGGCCGTGTGTCCCCTGCACCTAAAATTTTTAGGTCAGAATGCATGATAGTAAACACACGGGTAGAGACACGGCCGTGCATCTCAACCCTGTGGAGAATACGCCCTAGCACACGGGCATGTGTCCTGGCCATGTGACCCTAAATGCATGATGACAGCATGAACAGAATGCTCAAGTTTTTAGGTACAGGCAACAACACGGGCGTGCCTAGGCCGTGTGAAGTACACAGGCCAAGGACAAGGGCGTGTGCTTGGCCGTGTGAAAACCCCTGTAGGTTCGAAATGAGAAATAAATTTAATTAATTCCACACGGGTAAGGGACACGAGTGTGTCCCAAAGCACACGGGCGTGTGTATTTCCTCCACACGGGCATGTGAGGCTTAACCTAGGAAATTTTGTAAAAACTCTCTCAAGTTCTCGGTTTAGTCTCAGACCATTCTCAATGTATGTTTTGGGCCTCGTAGGTCCATAATAGGGATATTATAAATATGATTGATTGGTTTTAATTTGGAATGAAAATTTTTAGCTCGAAGATTTTTTGGAAATGTCATGTTCATGCACAGTAATGCCCTATACCTTGTCCCGGTCTCGGGTAAGGGTAAGAGGTGTTACCCTTTTCTTTGGTCCTAAAATGCATGACTATAGACGTCTGGCCATATGTATTGAGGGTTAAGTAGATACATTATGGTAGATTTTGTAAAAATAAAGTGAAATAGGAGGGATCGATGTGATATGTGATTATAGGTTAGCCAATATGTCCAACAAAAGAAAAACTCAAAAAGAAAATCAAAACGAGAAGAAACAGTTCTTGAAAAGTAAAAGCATTTGTGATTGAGATGTATTGAAAAAGAGGGAAAAAATGTGACAAAGTCCAAAAAGTAGAAAATCTCGTTCATTAGTGCACAAAAACTTGTTAGCTAACTGTAATTGTTGATGCGTGATATTTGTAACAGGTTTTAAAGATTTATAAATGAAACGTTCTTGAGACTAACTTATTATCACGATTAAGGCAAGTGTACCTATCGAACAGTAGTATAGTTCAGCAAGACCATATTGTCTAACCCAAAGGAGCTACGAGTACTAGTATTTACTTCTTTTTTATTATCTAGCCTAAAAATTAAGAGGTTGGGTTATCTAAACTAATTACTAAGTAAGAATGCACAGAAAGAAAACTCAGGAAAATACTTTTGGGAAAATCTGATTGATTGAAACAATACCTAAGGTAAAATCCACCTCGACTCACTTGTTATTTGACTCTGAATCAGATGATTTATTCATTTGACTTGATCCGTAGAAATCCCTAAGTTATATTATTATCTCTCTTGAGACTAATAACGTGTAACCCTAGGTTGAATAATTGAAATCTTTTTCTAATTAACACCCTAGAACTGCATTAACTCGATCTATGGATTCCCTTATTAGGTTTCACCCTAATCCGGCAAAATCTTGTCACCCTATCTCTAAGCACGCAATCAACTCTGCTTAATTATGAAAATTTTACTCTTAGACAGGGTCTATTCCTCCTTTAAATAAGAGCGTTAACTTGGATCAATATCCTGAAATATTAAAACAAGAATTAAGAACACATAATCAAGAACAAGTCAAATATTTATCATACAATTCAGATAATAATAACAAGATCTTAGGTTTCATTCCCCTTAGGTATTTAGGGGGTTTAGTTCATATTTATGAAAGAAAACATCTCAGAAGCATAAAGATAACAAAACATAAGAAAACCCAAAACTCCTGAAGGAACTTGAAGGGAGATCTCCAGTCTTGATGATGAATCCGACTCTTAAGATGGATCAATCGGCTTTCCTTGAGTAATTCCTTGCTTCTTCCTCTGTGTCCCCCTCCTAAGTGCCTCTTCAAGTGTTTAAATATACTTCTGATTGCCTAAGAGCCCTAAAAATTGACCTTTTTCGAATAGGACTAAACTTAGGCTCGACAGGGACACGCTCGTGTGACACGCCTGTGTGCGATTACTCCAGCCATGGTCAAGGCTGTTAAATAGGCACGGGCGTGGGGTCTACCCATGTAAGTCGTGCTTCAATCCTGCCAAATTGACACGACCGTGTGACACGCTCGTGTGAGGAAGTCCAAGCCGTGTTGTTTTCCCATGTGGGTCCATTTTCTCCGTTTTCGGCCCGTTTCTCGATCTTTTTACTCTCCTATGCTCACCTAAGTATAAAACATGAAATTAAAGGATTAGGAACATCGAATTCTCCAAATCTAAGGAGAAATCATCCATAAATGAGCTAAGCATGGGATAAAAATATGTATAAATTACGGTTTATCAAATACCCCCACACTTAAGCATTAGCTTGTCCTCAAGCAAAATCCTCAACTCACGATCAAAATAAATTCTTCTCAATTTATAATCCCTATCAATAATATCTCAAAATAATCCATAAGTATTTATACATTGAAAATTCAACTAAAAGTACATCAAAGTTCCAGACATTCTAAGTTGAGCATTTTATCATGAAAGCATAGGTGTCTCATTTCATCTAAGTGATTACCTTGATCAAAATATCACAGAGTTTAACATCCTCACTAACGATTCACTCAAATCACTTAAGGTGTTTAAAGACATCAATTAAAGCACTCGTTAGTCAATATGAGAAGTTATTACCATAGGCTTGCTTGAAAATCAAATCTCCACCACTATATATTGAGATGATACCTCAATCAAAAAGGTCTGTAGAGGGTTGTAACGTGGCTTTGGTTAGGGGGTGTAGTCATAAGCTTGAAATAAAAGGTTAGAATCGAGATTAAATTAAAAAATTACCTAACTAGAAAAATGACTAGTCATTAGTTGAATACAAGTGAGCTTCTTATCAGAATATGGAATTAACACTCAAGCTCAAAAAATGGCGAATTACTACTAATATGTATGTAAGTATTGTTGTTGTTGTTTTTTTTTGTTTGTTTTTCTTAAGAACAAGTCAAATACATAGAAGAACAAAACGTAGCTAAGCAATTAGTTCAAATCAAATCTCGACAAAAGTAGGGATCAAATTAAGGGATTTCAACAATAATGGGTTATGGGTTAATACTGAGGGTAAATCAATTAATGGTTTGTTAGGCTCAAAGGGTTCACTAAGGGTTAATTATGAAGGTAGGCTTTTGTGGTGTGAGTGGGTTAAACCTAAGTGCCTTTATCATCTTGACATATCAAATCAAATGGTGTGGTCTTGACATGCATGATAAGCAAGTTCTAGAATAACAATTCAATACTGATGCACTCAAAGCAACAATAAAAGTGAGCATGAAAGAAATAATAGATGCTCGAAAGGCTCAAAATCTCACAAAAATTATGGCTTTTTGATGTTTAAACCTGTGAATTTCAACTCAAGATAATACCTAAGCTTGGGAAAAACAACCTAAAAGTTTTTAATTCTTCAAAAATCAACTTATCATGCTTGATTCCCTAATGTCTTAAAGTTTAAACACTCAATGAATAAATGCCTATGTTTTAATTCAAGACATATCAATAAAAATCATAAATTAATTAAAATTCATTCTAATAGTGATATGAGTGATTCATGTGAGAATAAGACACAATTTAGGGATTTCTAATGGTGATATAAAAGACCCCTCACACTTAAGATGTACATTGCCCCCAATGTACAAAGGTAGATATATTGAAAAAGATAGATTTATAATCATAAGATAGGGAGAGAAGTGAAACTTCCTGAATGATGAATGAACTCCTTGAATTGGAGTGATAGAGAGTAATCGGTCAAAGCAATGATGAGAGTGGAGAAGGATACTCTGGTGGTGGTAGAGGTTCATTAGTCTATAAGTCCTGCGCCATTTGAAGTTTTTAGTTCCTGTTTGATGATGAGCTTTGGAGCTCTTTATGTCTGTGAAAAAATTAGGAACTCTTTAGGAAAAATAATGAAGCATAATTACTAGTAATGAAATAGCTGAAAAATAAAAATTGTAAAAAATCAAGATAAAATAGTATTAACAGGAAATAAAAAGTAATTTCAAAATATAAGGATAAAGCTAAGATATAAAATAGGTGTTTATAGAGAAATTGGCGCACACGGCCGTGGGGCACGCCTGTGTGCCTTTGTTTCAGCCCGTGCGTTTCGTGGTTTTTGAAATTGGGCGCATCGGTGTACTCGGCCATGTTGCACGACCGTGTCAATCTTTGTTCGCTTCTCCCACGCCTGTATACATAGGTCCACGCCCATGTTCATTTTGACAGTGTCGACCACAGGTGGAGGGCACGGGCATGTCGCAAGCTCATGTTACATTCCCAGTTTCAACCACGATTCCAAGGCACGGGCGTGTCTCATGTCCGTGTTGTTTTGCCAGTTTCGACCATGGCCATATCTCACAGCCGTGGCAACTTATCGCATCCCATGTTGGGGAAAAATCTTGCCCTATTTTCACACGACTGTATCGCACGACCGTGTCTCCACCTATGGTGTGAGCACGGCCTAAGGAACATCCGTGTGCCTGGCCGTGTGGATGGGAAAACCCTGTGTTTCAAGACTTAGTTAATAGGTTAGATATGAAAAACTAGAATTTTAATATGTCATTATTGTTAATGCTCGGGTTACTTCCCGAGAAGCGTTTATTTATAGTCTTAAGCTAGACTTACCTCTCTTCTGCATGATCCAGGTGGTGCAAGGAGTTTACACTCCTCATCCCTGCTATCAACTTTATCAACATAAGGTTTAAGACGAGTATTGTTTACCTTAAAAATACCAAATTTGGGATGAATTACTTCGACTGTACCATATGGGAAAATACTGAGTACCGTAAGAGGAATTTCTTCATTAGGTTCAGAAGTGGTAATGTGAGGATCTGCTACATCTAGTAGTACTTTGTCTCCAACCTTAAGTGGATTTGGTGAGGTATTGAGCTCGTCTTGGCTTGGTTTCGATTTATCGGGTGTTCTCGGTTCTGTGTCTGCCATTCATCTAACTCCTCAATTTGTAGCCTTTGTTCTTCATAGATAGGTCCTTTGTTGTTGTTTGAACCTCGCTCATATGCATTGTTCGTAACTATTTCCTGCACAGAGGGTTTCACCACATGATTAGTACTAGTAGAATGATTTATACAACCACCTTCAATTTTTGATGTGTTACTCGAATTACGAGCTTGAAGGGTGATTGTTTCATCTTCCACACGAAGTGTGAGTTCACCTGTGCCAACATCAATAATGGTTCTAGCAGTCGCTAAAAAGGGTCGTCCTAAAATTAAATGTGCGTTATTATCCTCTTCCATGTCTAGAACAACAAAGTCTACTGGGTATATAAATTTATCGATCTTAACAATAACATTTTCAATGATACCCCTAGGAAATCTAATGGTTTTATCAGCCAATTGAATGCTCATCCTAGTATCTTTGGGTTTCCCAAGACCTAGCTGTTTAAACATTTTATAAGGCATAACATTAATGCTTGCCCCTAAGTCAGCCAATGCATTATGAGCATCTAAATTACCAATTAAATAAGGAATCGTAAAACTCCCTAGATCTTTCAATTTGTTGGGTAGCTTATTCTGTAATATGGCTGAGTAAACTGCATTGAATCCTGCATGCGAAGCCTCATCCAACTTCTGTTTATTTGTTAAAAGCTTCTTTAAGAATTTGACTGCGTTTGGCATCTGCGAAAGAGCTTCAATAAATGGTAAATTAATATGTAACTTTTTAAATAATTTATGGAATTTACCGAATTGTTCTCCTGTGTGGTCTTTACTTGTCACGTTTGGGTATGGCAGATGAGGTTTGTATTCTTTACTTACTGGTTTCTGGTCATTGTGGTCTACCTCACGCTTACCTTTACTTACCATAGTTTCTTGCTTCGGTTCTAGTTCAGGTCCAACTAACCCTTCCGCATCTTGAATGGTAATTGCATTGATTTGCTCCAATGGGTTAGATTCAGTGTTACTCGGACTACCTTGTGGTCATTCAGAAATCAGTTTGGCGAGTTGGCTTATCTGAGTTTTGAGCCCTTGGATTTACGCTTGTTGATTCTTAAGAACTATTTCAATATTTTGGAAACGAGTTTCTGACACCGAGATGAATTTTGTTAACATCTCCTCAAGGTTCGGCTTCTTTTCTTGCTGGTAAGGTGGTTGTTCAAAACCTGGAAGATGTTGTGGCCTTTTATTTCCTTGACCGCTCCATGAGAAATTGGGATGGTTCCTCCAACCTGCATTATAAGTTTTACTATATGGGTTATTTTGGGGTCTAGAGTTATTGTTACACATATATTGGACTTGTTCCTCCTCGATGCTAGGGTTGAAGGGTTGATATTCTATGCATGCTCCTCCTCCATTCGAATCGCACCTCATCACTGGATGTACCTGAGTAGAACCACACAAACTATCAATCTTTTTATTTAAGAGTTCTACTTGCTTAGATAGCATAGTAACCGCGTCGAGGTTGAAAACACCAATTTCTTTCGTTGGCTTTGTTCTCATAACTTGCTATTGATAGTTATTTAGTGACATCTCCTCAATAAATTCGTAAGCCACCTCAGGTGTCTTATTATTGCTAGTTCCTCCAGCGGCTGCATCAATCATCTGCCAAGTCGAAAGATTCAGGCCATTATGAAACGTTTGAACCTGTAGCCAAAGCAGTAACCCATGGTGAGGGCACATTCTCAAAAGGCCCTTGTATCTCTCCCATGCATCGTAGAGTGTTTCTAAATCCATCTGCACAAAAGAAGAGATATCATTACGTAATTTGGCTATTTTAGCCGGCGAAAAATATTTTAATAAAAACTTTTCGGTCATTTGTTCTCAAGTAGTGATTGACCCTCGTGGTAACGAGTTCAACCATTGTTTAGCCTTATCCCTTAACGAAAAGGGAAACAACCGAAGGTGAATGGAGTCATCAGAAATGCCATTAATTTTAATGGTATCACAAAATTCTAGGAAATTTGCAAAGTGAGCGTTGGGATCCTTGTCCTGCAAACCGTCAAACTGAACAAACTGTTGTATCATTTGAATTGTGTTAGGTTTCAGTTAAAAATTATTTGCAGCAATAGCAGGTCTAACTATACTTGACTCAGTTCCTATTAAATTAGGTTTAGCATAATCATACATAGGGCGTGGAGTAGGATTTTGATTTACTGGATCAGCAGCAATCGCATGAGGTAGCGGATTTTCTTGGTTTTCAGCCATCTCCTCGGTTGTGGTTGAAGTATCATCCTCTTGCTCGTCCTCTGTGTATCTTAGGCTTTGCCTTAAAAGTAAAATGGCTAAAGTAATAAAAATCGAGTGTTCCTAATATCCTAGTTCCCCGACAACGGTGCCAAAAACTTGATGCATGATATTCGTAACAGGTTTTCAAGATTTATAAATGAAACATTCTTGAGACTAACTTATTATCACGATTAAGTCAAGTGTACCTATCGAACAGTAGTATAATTCAGCAAGACCGGATTGTCGAACCCAAAGGAACTACGAGTACTAGTATTTACTTCATTTTTATTATTATCTAGCCTAAAAATTAAGAGGTTTGGTTATCTAAACTAATTACTAACTAAGAATGCACAGAAAGAAACTCGGGAAAATACTTTTGGGAAAATTCGATTGATTGAGACAATACCTGAGGTAAAATCCACCTCGACTTCACTTGTTATTTGACTCTGAATCAGACGATTTATTCATTTGACTTGATCCGTAGAAATCCCTAAGTTATATTATTATCTCTCTCGAGACTAATAACGTCTAACCCTAGGTTGAATAATTAAAATCTCTTTCTAATTAACACCCTAGAATTGCATTAACTCAATCTATGGATTCCATTATTAGGTTTCACCCTAATCCGGAAAAATCTTGTCACCCTATCTCTAGGCGCGCAATCAACTCTGCTTAATTATGAAATTTTACTCTTAGACAGGGTCTATTCCTCCTCTGAATAAGAGCGTTAACTTGGATCAATATCCTGGAATATTAAAACAAGAATTAAGAACACATAATTAAGAACAAGTCAAATATTTATCATACGATTCAGATAATAATAACAAGATCTATCTTAGGTTTCATTCCCCTTAGGTATTTAAGGGTTTTAGTTCATATTTATGAAAGAAAACATCTCAAAAGCATAAAGATAACAAAACATAAGAAAACCCAAAACTCCTGAAGGAACTTGAAGGAGATATCCAGTCTTGATGATGAATCCGGCTCTTGAGATGGATCAATCAGCTTTCCTTGAGTAATTCCTTACTTCCTCCTCTGTATCCCCCTCCTAAGTGCCTTTTCAAGTGTTTAAATAGGCTTTTGAATGCCTAAGAGCCCTAAAAATTGGCCTTTTCCGAATAGGACTAAACTTGGGCTTGGTAGGGACACGCCCGTGTGCGATTACTCTAGCCTGTAGTTAAGGTTGTTAAATAGGCACGAGCGTGTGGTCTACCGTGTAAGTCACCAGGCCGTGTTGTTTTCCCATGTGGGTTCATTTGCTCCGTTTTCGGCTTGTTTCTTACTTTTTTTACTCTCTTATGCTCACCTAAGTATAAAACATGAAATTAAAGGATTAAGAGCATCGAATTCACCAAATCTAAGGAGAAATCATCCATAAATGCACTAAGCATGGGATAAAGATATGTATAAATTACGATTTATCAATTGTTATATTATGTTGTGAGTTTCTATGTGGAGAAATAAGGTGGTAAGTAAGAAAGGGTTACTAAGGGGAGAATGGGGGACAATATGATGTGACAAACTATTTTCGTACTTGAAACTATTTGATGCTTACTATTATTGAAATCCTACCTGTCCTAAGCTTCAGAATGTTACAAGCTGAAAAAACCTATGTGATCTAGGTAGACTTATTAACAATTCGAAATCATACTGAATAATTGCACTTATGATTGTTTGTATTATATAGGATAATCTAAATTACTTGTATAATTTATGGATGGATTCTTACATTCGAGACCCTTAATGCTTGTATACTTTGTAATATACTGAACTTAGGTGCTTGATATCAAAAGTGGTAAGTTAGTTATATCCCATGCCAAGATTATGTGTGAATGTAAAATGCCTATGCATGTGCTTCAAAGCTAACACTTGTATCATACTTGTTCAATGATTGTCTTTTTATTTACTTTTTTTTTTTGCTTGAGGAAAAGCAATGACTTAAGTGTAGAGGACTTTGGTTTATTGTAATTTGTTGTAATAGATTACACTAGTTTTCACACTTTAGGAGCTTGAACATAAGCATTTTAGTTAAGTTTTAATTACATTTTTGTAAGTTTTACTAAGTTTAATAAAATGTGTAATTTGAGTCTTTTATTGACCTTAAGGGCCGAATGAGGCCTAATGGTAAGCTAATATACTTTGTGATTGTGCAAGAGACCATTAGGAGGTGTACTAACTTGATGTTGGTCGTTATGTTGAAGCACGAAGCATTGGATGTCGCAAACATAGGGAACAAAATAGAAGAATTCTAAGACTACCTTCATGTCGTGACATACCCCTAAAGACACCTTGAAGATAAGCATACTCCCCTCAATGTTGCAACATATGACCTGGTATGTCATTAACTGCCTCCGGACATACTCACGTCCAGAGTGTAAATACTGTAGCAAAAAATATAGATATATGAGGCGATATTCGCAAGTATACGGGTCCAGTTGTAATATAGTTACAACAGAGTAGGTGAGTACTCCAAGGATCGTACCTAAAGGAGGTGGGTGTTAGATTAATTTTAACCTAAACATCGAAAGATCCAATTAGTACTTTAATTTATTTATAGTACGATGGTAATAAAAGAGAGTTTTTAAGATTTTTTATAATAACAAAATAAAATAACATAAAGAAATAAAATTCAAGAGATTAGAGAGTAGGATAAATCAAATTTGATTATGGGTGATTAGCTAGTTTCGGGTTCCTCGTCAATCAACTAGTTGCTATCTCAGTAGGATCTTCTGATTTTTGACTCATGTAACGAGTCAGAAAGAACTACTTATCTTCTGGCCTCACAGTCCATATTGGTTTGGGGTGAAGATGTTAACGGATAGGCCATACCAATTTTAGGTTAATTCCCACCTTTATTATGTAACACCCCAAACCCGGCGTAGACATTATGGTTCAATCTGGCATGTCATATCGAAATGTCTTCCAGTCCGTTACTGAATTTTTAAAACCTTTTATTATTATTTAACAAAAGTTCTCGTCAAGCGGTTAACTTATTAACCGTAAATGTTATATTAAATTGATTTAAAAACGCAGAAACTTTTCAAGTCGATGAAGTTTAAAACACGTGTTTTAGAAAACAATAATTGTTTTAAAAACTCGTCTTTACCTAGACTAGCAGTTTAAAAATGTATAATCGAAAGCGAAATTAAAACTTAAACCTTCAAATGGCCTTATTAAAAATCAAAAACCCAATATGAAATTTAAAATAGATAAAGTCAAGTTGCAGACCAACTGCAATCGTGTGGCCACCTCCGAGTCCCTCGCAGCTCCGAATCGTCTAAGGCTGGGGATTACCTGCGCAGTTAAAAGAAAGGGTGAGTTTGTGAAAACTCAGTGTGTATCAGTTAGATAGAAAACAGTGCATGTAGTAACAGTCTGGGCCAGAGCCATATTCAACAATAGTACAGCCTGGGCCTTGGCCCTATACAGTAACAGTATAGTGCAAATATGCAATTATGCATTCCACCAAAATGCAGCCAGCACACCACCTGTAACGCCCTGATTTTTGGGCCTAGAAGTATTGGGCCTTGAGTCTGGATTGGGGCGGAAAATGGTCCGAATAATTTGGATGTTATTATTATTTCATATGTTTAGTTTAGTAATTAAATAAATTACGAAGGGTTTATGGTGTGGAAAAAAAAAGGCCCAAGAGTAAATTTAATTCGAGGCAATTCCTGAATTTTAATTTTGGGAGAGAGGGTTCTGGCGATATGGGCTTTTAAAGTTGAGGTGGTAAAATAGGACAAAAATAAGGCCTTGGTAAAGTGGCAAGGTGGCGCCACTAAGTTCCTAAAAAAATGGCATCTGGGAAGGAATTAAAGGTCCAGGGTTCAAGTTGCAAGATAGGCATATTGTTACTTTTTAATTTTAGGCATGTGCCGGGCATGTGATCACTTAAGTGAATTTCGGCAAGGGCCTTAAAGAGGTTGGCCCGATTGTTTTAGTTGATATTAGGGTTAGGTTCTTTTCTATTTTTGTCTTGGAGAATTAGGGTTAGCCACCTGAAAACTTTCACTGTCATTCATCCTTTCTGAGTTCTCACAAAAGCCGAAAATGCAAATTCCTTCTCCTTGGTGTTGATTTCTTCTTCCTCTCTTTTTCCTCCATTTTCTTTCTTCCTTTTTGCTTTTTCTTCTCGCCGAAACCTTTTGATCACCTTACTCACCGCCTCTGTTGATCCCATCCTCCAATAAACCTCTATAGCCGATTACCATAAAAGCCGAAATCCTGAAAACTCACTTCTCGTGCCGATTTCTCCAAGCCAAAATCCTTCAGTTATTTTTGTTCATTTTGATCAACTTTCATCTTCTCTAAATCCATAGTATCTGTCGGCAACATTACTTCAAAGTTATAGCCTCAAATCGTCATCTTCTTCATCACTTAAAAAGCCGAAATACCATAGATTTAGGGACTTATAGCCGAAACTTCAGATCTCCTGGATTCGAGTTCTACTATCGTTTAGAGGATAGATATGCATCAGATCTACGTAGAAATCAAAGAGGAATAAGTGGTAAGTGCTCATCACCTTAGATCTAGTCTTATTTTACAATTTAGAAAAGCCGAAGTCCCTAAGATCTAGGGAGGCTGTCGATTTGGGCATAGGGCCTTAAGGGTCTTTGACCGACGATTTCTTTTGGTGATTAGTGTCTTCTAGAGGTTTGATCGAAGGCTTTGATCTTTGGAACAACTAGACTTAGATCTAGTCATTGGTTTTCGGTAAAAAGGTAAGATTCTAAAGGCTTTAGGGGCATGGTTCGAATATGGGTAGGTGAATTTTGGGATTGGTTGTTGTGGGTTGCAATCTAAGAATTGTGGTAATCAATTGTAGGACATCGTAAGGGATCTCAGTAGCAGTCTTCGTGAAACAGGTGTGTATTGAACACCCTCTCATAGTTCAATTCGGCAAAAGCCGAAATGCCGAAATTCCGACATTTCGTAGGCTTGTGAGTGTGCGAGTGCTCAAAAGACATTTAGAAATCATTAGATCTTAAATTTCAAGTGGTAAGTTAGTCGTGTGTGAAGTTTCGTGCACTTCGGTAATTGGGCCTCGATAGGCTAAAACTGGGCCCAATGGGCTTACGGGCCCATACGGGTAATAATAAAAATATTTATAATATAAAAAATAGGCGATAAGTATGTTCTGTTAGATTGTAGAATTGAAATTGCTTAAACCGGTAAATTGGTCATAAAACTTGAATTAAATGGGCTTAAATTGCTAACGGACACTGTAGGGCCCATTAGGGGTTTTAGGGCCCACTGGCTAAAATTGTGAAATTGAGATAAATAAATTACTGCGATGACAAATGGGCTAGTAAGGACCGTAACATTCATGAAAACCCTTAAAACTGATAAAATTACTGAAATACCTTTATAGGTGGAAAGTTTACAGATTTACCCCTAGGGGCAAAATTACTGATATACCCCTAGGGTTAAGGTTGACCTGAATGCATGTTTGACTGTTACTATTTACTGCATGCTATGTTATTATTATCTGATAAGGTTGACCTGAATGCATGTTTGACTATTACTATTTACTGCATGCCATGTTATTATTATCTGATAAGGT
Source organism: Gossypium hirsutum (assembly GCF_007990345.1). Taxonomy (NCBI): domain Eukaryota; kingdom Viridiplantae; phylum Streptophyta; class Magnoliopsida; order Malvales; family Malvaceae; genus Gossypium; species Gossypium hirsutum. The sequence goes on from NC_053436.1 coordinate 22,860,973, forward strand.
TGACTTGAATGCATGTTTGACTGTTACTATTTACTGCATGCTATGTTATTATTATTTGATGCGTGGGACTGGGTTATTGATGGAGGAAGTACTGAAAGTGGCTTGACCACGTACTGGAGGCTTTGCCTCAACTTACTGATATCTGAGCATCAATGCTGCAACTGTGGAGTGTAGGGCTGGGTGGGTTGAGCTATTCCCCACATGGGGTGTAGGGCTGGTACGGGTGGAGTGTAGCAGTTGGTTATAGGCTGGGTTGGGCTTGCATACATGAATATGTCTATTCTGTTATGGAATGGGCCTATGGGCCATACTGTTATCAAGAAAGGGGCTAAGGCCCAATTTACTATATTTTGAAAAGGGCTTCGGCCCAATACCCACTGTTATCTGAATAGGGCTTAGGTCCAATGGGCTTGAGCTGACTTGGGCTTTGGATGGGTTTTCCATACACACTGAGTTTTCCAAACTCACCCCCTTTCTCTTCCATCCTTGCAAGTGAGCCCTAGTTGGTGGACTTGGAGCTGGGTGGGATTCAGAGTGGACACGAAGATTAAATTTCTGGTTATTTTTAAATAAGTTTTAATTAGCTTCCTTTTAAATTTTGCATTTATTTTTGATTATTTCTATTTTGGTTAAAGTTGTAATAAGTCCACTCTATTATTTTTATTTTGGGTTTTTAAATTGGTTAGCTCTAGGGCGCGTTTTATAAAAGTTACTTATTTTCAAAATATCACGATAACCGAGCAAAGCTTCTGCAACGTAAATGTTTTCAAAGGAAATAAATATTTTAAATAGACTTAAACTTAATTTGTTGTTCGTGGACAAGTAATAAGCTTAAAGTGTGGCAATGGAGGTGTGCATGTCTAGGTTTGGATCATGGAAGAGCTAGGTACTTAAGTAGTCTAATTGACTCACCTCCTCTTTTCTTGAATCCTACCTGGTGCGCAGCTTCCATTCACTTTAATTTAAAACGAAAATGTTCTTTAAACACTAAGAAAGATTTTAGATAAAACATGACTTCTCTAATTAAGCTTCAATGTGACACGCCAGATTCGGTCGTAACGTCTAGGCCGGGTTTGAGGTGTTACATTTAGTGGTATCAGAGCCAAGTTACAACAACTCGGCTGTGGATCAGGGTCCGAAAATTTTTTCAAAAAACTTTGCTAAACTTAGGCCCAAAAAGGGTATTTTGGAAACGGTTTTGGAAAATTCTTTTCAAAGATATTTTATAAGGTATACATGTTTTAAGGTTCAATCTTAAAATGGTTTAAGTTTTTCTGCGTTTATGAAATTTGATAACTGAAGAAGTGGCACACTGAATCCCCGGCACCAAGTCTATAAGTATTTTTATTCTGTACTGTACTGAAATATTGTTATACTACTATAGATAGTACTGAGACCCTACTATGATTCTGTAGTTAGGGTAATACTGAAACTGTAGAAACTGAGACAGTAGGGAAAACTGAAAACTTTAGAAGACTGAGACTGTAGCTAGGATACGATACTACAAAAACAAGAACTTTGAAATACTATTTATGCATAGGACATCTGTATAAATACTGAAATTTTTGAATCTAGATCTTGGTAGTTATTGTTATGCATGCTGATAATGTAGAGTATTGATATGGATTTTGAGGGTAAGCAAAGTCTGCCAACTTTGGGTAGCGGTAACTTGGAGCTTGGGACTGAGGCACTGGTCGAGTTAGTAAGGAAAGTGGTAGAAGAAGTATTGAAGACCAAGGTTAAAGAAATTAGGGAAACGCTTTAAGCAGGGTGCTTGGAGTGTAAGAAGAGGAAGGATTCTAGTTCTCAGAAGACTGAGCCTCGTTCTGTGAAACATGTTAAGACACGACCAAACTTTCCAACCTGCAAGAACTACAACGGGCATCATCCGGGTGAGTGCCATAGGAAGACAGGAGCATGTTTTAGATGCGGGTCACGGGAACATCGAGCTCAAAATTGCCAAGCTTATTCTAGTTAGGAGTGCGTGATGTTTGGGTACGAATTGTATACGTGTGCGATAAAGTGATTATTTATTTTGGTAATTAGATGTTCTAGGTCGTACTAAGAATTATTTTTAATTAGAGTGCACAGCAGAAGCATAGTGGTTTGACTTGAGTAATACGGTTAGTTGATAGTTTGAGAATTTTGAGGACGAAATTTTTTTAAGGGGAGTAGAGTTGTAATGCCCCAATTTTTGGGCTTGGAAGTATTGGGAAGAGTTGTAATGCCCCAATTTTTGGGCTTGGAAGTATTGGGCCTTGAGTCTGGGTTCGGGTGGAAAATGGCCCGAATAATTTGGATGTTATTATTATTTCGTATGTTTAGTTTAGTAATTAAATAAATTACGAAGGGTTTATGGTGTGGGAAAAAAAAAGGCCCAAGAGTAAATTTAATTCGAGGCAATTCCTGAATTTTAATTTTGGGAGAGAGGGTTCGGCGATATGGGCTTTTAAAGTTGAGGTGGTAAAATAGGACAAAAATAAGGCCTTGGTAAAGTGGCAAGGTGGCACCACTAAGTTTCTAAAAAAATGGCGTCTGGGAAGGAATTAAAGGTCCAGGGTTCAAGTTGCAAGATAGGCATATTGTTACTTTTTAATTTTAGGCATGTGCCGGGCATGTGATCACTTAAGTGAATTTCAGCAAGGGCCTTAAGGAGGTTGGGCCGATTGTTTTAGTTGATATTAGGGTTAGATTCTTTTCTTTTTCTGTCTTGGAGAATTAGGGTTAGCCACCTGAAAGCTTTCACTGTCATTCATCCTTTCCGAGTTCTCACAAAAGCCGAAAATGCAAATTCCTTCTCCTTGGTGCCGATTTCTTCTCCTCCCTTTTTCCTTCATTTTCTTTCTTCCTTTGTAACACCCCTATCCCGTAACCGTTGCCGGAATAGGTAAGGGGCATTACCAGACTTGTAACTCATGCCAGATCATTAAAAATTTTGAACATTTTCTTGAAGTAAAGATCATTCAATTGGATAATTGCTAGACACAACCAGGGATAAAATTTTAAAAAAAACTTATAAAAGTAAACATTCAAAAGATGTCATATTCGCATAGCTTATATACATTAACCAAAATATCCTCCCACTACTAGTCTATTCTATACATGCCATAAGATAATCCAAAACATAGCAGTACCAAACAGTGGATAGTGATAGTGTGACTAGTTGCTGACGATCCCCGAGCCTGTAGCTTCTATAAAACAGAGGAAACAAAGTAAACGGAGTAAGCATTACAATGCTTAGCAAGTTTTAAGCAGTGTCAACAGATAACAATCAAATTATAACATAGTTGTTTGTATTTTTATTTCGCTCTTCCTTCGGGCATACCATCCCTTTACCGAATATGCACATCTCATCATATATAATAGGTAGATAAATTCTCACTTGATAGTGATCTCTTATAAACATAGGTACATTACATATTTTCACCTAACTTTCCACATTGACCAAACGCACAATAATCATAGAACAGTCTTATTGCTTTACTCACATATGCATCACATAACGACCTTGTGATTTAGTCCAAATCAAGCTTAAATATAATCTCAAAATACATACCTGACCAACTTAACGCATTGAACGTATTTATTACCAATTGTTACTGTGAAGTCGTATAATCTTATGCTTTACTCGAATCTTCAGCGAAACCTTTAGGTCGAATAGTCCCCACACGTAGTTATCGGGTCTTACCCAGACAAAATCTCCACACGTAGTCAGCGGGTCTTACCCAGACATAATCTCCACACGTAGTCATCGGGTCTTACCCGGAATATATTTCCAAGTTTCATGTACATTTAATCACATGTTACAACATTCACATCGACTGTCATATTTGTAATTCATTTGCCTCATCAAATATCTAATAATACACACCTTTCACATTTGGTCATTCGGCCACAATATACACACATCTCCTACATATTTCACACTAGCCATTCGGCTTTACCACATATACATATCTCATACATATTTCACATTAGCCATTGCTTTACCACATATACATATCTCATACATATTTCACACTAGCCATTCGGCTTTACCACATATACATATCGCATACATATTTCACACTAGCCATTCGGCTTTACCACATATACATATCTCATATATATTTCACACTAGCCATTCGGCTTTACCACATATACATATCTCATACATATTTCACACTAGCCATTCGGCTTTACCACACATATATATATTTATCTTTACATCAATTTCAGCAATAGCTTATAAGCAACTCAAATAGTTTCATCAATGTTTACAACAAATTCACATATTCACTACAAGCTATTTTCCTGAGCAATAGTCACTAAATTATTTATAACTGGAGCTACAAAACTCAAAATCAATTGCCGTTAATTTTCTCTGAATATAGACTCATATATCTTCCATACATAAAATTTTAAGAATTTTAGGTTTGGCCAATCAATACCAGATTTTTCTTAAAGTTTCCCCTGTTTCACTGTTTGACTAATCTGACCACTCTTCACTACGAATCAAATTTCTCATTGTACAGAATTCAAAATATGTTCTATTTGATTTCATTTGAAACGAGACTCATTAAGGAGTCTAAGAATATAAATTTTATCTTATAACCATTTTTGTACAAATTATAATGATTTTCTAAAAACAGAACAGGGGATCTCGGAGTCATTCTGACACTGTCTCACACAACTTTAAATATCTCTTTATAGGAAATTTCTTTGCTTACACGGTCTCTTTTATAAGAAACTATACTAATGAAGCTTTGATTACATATTTTATTCAGCCTATAATTCCACACCAACAATTTATAGTGATTTTCTAAAATCACGTTACTGCTGCTGTCCTAAGCAAATTATTACAATTTGCTCTTAAATTTCCAAGTCCAAACACTTATGAACTTACCATTTGAGTTTAAGACATATCATGGCCACATCATATCTTATTAAATCAACTCATTATGTCCTATTATGATTGAATTTACTCAACGTTTAATCACTTAAAACTTACCTCGGAAGTGGTCGACGACTAGATATCCACGGCTATTCGTTTACTTTCTCTTTTCCCCTATCCGACTTTGATCCTCTTTGCTCTTTAGCTTAAGTAAAACAATAGATTTGCTTAAGTACTTAACTAATATTATTCACTTAACAATCACATTTGGCAATCACATATCATTTAATCTATATCTAAAACAATAGATTTCAATATGTATCATATTTAATAAAACATGCCATGACTCGATTTCATGCTTATTTAATTTATATCTAATTCACATTCACAAGCAAGGAGTCACTTAATTTATCATGCTTCCTTATACATGAATTTAATCATATTGCCGAATGTCCTTATGTGTACATGGTACATACATAAGGCATATATATATACCTATATATGACCATTACAATTTAAACATTTAATCATAATCGGCAAGCTTTATTTCAACTATTTAAGATGCAAACCAATTATGTTAGTCATTAACATTTCGTCATATTAAATCTTTGATTAACCAATTTAACACATACCAAAATCCAATCATACATCTAACCTTTATCTCAATACTAAACCGAGTTACAAGATTATACATTACACTAAGCATATCATTAAACATACCTATTCAATTTAGCTAATTTCATAGCCGATTAATCACCTTACCCCACATTACTCAATGCCGAATATTAACCCAACATCACAAGCATAATCACCATGAAACTTACCTTAATACACATTTTATCCCATTGCCGAATACATATATATATCATCAAACAAATATTTATTCACATAACAACAATTCATTCACATCTCTATAAATGATCATAATCGGACATTATAAACAAATCAACTAGTTTAGCATTCAAATTCTTCTAACCATTCCTCAATCACTTACTCAATGAACAACAATCCAAGCACATCAAAGCATAGTCGAATGTATCATTCTTCTTAAATTCATATTCGAACACTCAATTATACCTTAAATTATCCATTTCTTTCATTTAAACAACCCACATAACTTATTCATTCATGAACACATTCGGTACTATGCATGTTTACAAATATTTCTTGGCACCTTTATCACATTTTCACAATCGGCATAACCATGTTACCAATCTAATACATCAAAATTTACTTATCCAAGACTACATTCAGCATATATATATTCACATAAACACAATAGCCGAACTCTTCATGAAGTTACCGAGACTCATCATTTGCCATTTCACACACACTCACATCCAATCCTTTTTATTAAACATTTAAAATAAACCATCTTCATGCCTCATCACAAAAACATCAAAACACCCACCAAGACACTCTACAACCCATAGCCGAATGCATCACTTCAAACCAATAACAAAAATTGAGTCATGGGCTATGAAAGGAGCTTAGCAATTAACTCAATTTCACATAAATTATCAAGAAATAAAATTAAACATACCTCCAATTAGAATCACCAAGGCAAAATATCAAAGAGCCCTTTTGTTCTACCTTAGATTTTGAGCTTGCTCCATTGCCGAAATCCTCAAAGCATTTTTCTCCATTCTTTCTCAAACATTCACATGAACAAGGCAAGGATGTATGGCCTTCTTTTTTTTCTAATACTTATTTCCTATTATAAAACCATGTAGTCATTATAATATTAATACAAAATGCATATATTTTGTATCCCATACCATCATGGCCAGCCACTTCCTCTAAAGTGGGGAATTTGACATGGAAGTCTACATTTTTTTCCACCATGCATTATTTGCCCACTACCATTTAACCTATCACATTTCCAAAGTTTCACACATAAGTCCTTTCTAATTAATTTCACATTTAAAAGACAAAATCAAAACATAAAATTTTCACACACACATTTTCACTTATAATAGGCATAAAATATAACATTTAATTATTCTTGTGACTCGATTTTGTGGTCCCGAAACCACTTCTCGACTAGAGTCAAATTAGGGCTGTCACATCCTTTTTGCTTTTTCTTCTAGCTGAAACCTTCTGATCACTTACTCACCTCCTCTGTTGATCCCATCCTCCACAAAACCTCCATAGCCGATAGCCGTAAAAGCCGAAATCCCGAAAACTCACTTATTGTGCCGATTTCTCCAAGCCAAAATCCTTCAGTTATTTTTGTTCTTTTTGATCAACTTTCATCTTCTCTAAACCCTTAGTATCTGTCGGCAACATTACTTCAAAGTTATAGCCTCAAATCGTCATCTTCTTCATCACTTAAAAAGCTGAAATACCATAGATTTAGGGACTTATAGCCGAAACTTCAGATCTCCTGGATTCGAGTTCTACTATCGTTTAGAGGATAGATCTGCATCAGATCTGCGTAAAAATCAAAGAGGAATAAGTGGTAAGTTCTCATCACCTCAGATCTAGTCTTATTTTACAATTTAGAAAAGTCGAAGGTTTTAAAAGCTAGGGAGGCTGTCGATTTGGGCATAGGGCTTTAAGGGTCTTTAACCGATGATTTCTTTTGGTAATTAGTGTCTTCTAGAGGTTTGATCGAAGGCTTGGATCTTTGGAACAACTAGACTTAGATCTAGTCATCGGTTTTTGGCAAAAAGGTAAGATTCTAAAGGCTTTAGGGGCATGGTTCGAATATGGGTATGTGAATATTGGGATTGGTTGTTGTGGGTTACAATCTAAGAATTGTGGTAATCAATTGTAGGACATCGTAAGGGATCTCAGTAGCATTCGTAGTGAAACAGGTGTGTATTGAACACCCTCTCATAATTCAATTCGGCGAAAGCTGAAATGCCGAAATTCCGGCATTCGTGGGCTTGTGAGTGTGCGAGTGCTCACAAGACGTTTAGAAATCATTAGATCTGAAATTGCAAGTGGTAAGTTGGTCGTGTGTGAAGTTTCATACACTTCGGTAATTGGGCCTCGATAGGCTAAAACTGGGCCTAATGGGCTTACGGGCCCATACGGGTAATAATAAAAATATTTATAATATAAAAAAATAGGCGATAAGTATGTTCTGTTAGATTGTAGAATCAAAACTGCTTAAACCGATAAACTGGTCATAAAACTTGAATTAAATAGGCTTAAATTGCTAATGGACACTGTAGGGCCCATTAGGGGTTTTAGGGCCCACTGGCTAAAATTGTGAAATTGAGATAAATAAATTACTGCGATGACCAATGGGCTAGTAAGGACCGTAACATTCATGAGAACCCTTAAAACTGATAAAATTACTGAAATACCTTTATAGGTGGAAATTTTACAGATTTACCCCTAGGGGCAAAATTACTGATATACCCCTAAGGTTAAGGTTGACTTGAATGCATGTTTGACTGTTACTATTTACTGCATGCCATGTTATTATTATCTGACAAGGTTGACCTGAATGCATGTTTGACTATTACTATTTACTGCATGCCATGTTATTAATATCTGATGCATGAGACTGGGTTATTGATGGAGGAAGTACTGAAAGTGGCTTGACCACGTACTGGAGGCTTTGCCTTAACTTACTGATATTTGAGCAGCAATGCTACAACTGTGGAGTGTAGGGTTGGGTGGTTTGAGCTATTCCCCACATGGAGTGTAGGGCTGGTACGGGTGGAGTGTAGCGGTTGGTTATAGGCTGGGTTGGGTTTGCATACACGAGTATGTCTGTTCTGTTCTGGAATGGGCCTATGGGCCATACTGTTATCTGAAAAGGGGCTAAGGCCCAGTTTACTGTATTTTGAAAAGGGCTTCGACCCAGTACCCACTGTTATCTGAATAGGGCTTAGGCCCAATAGGCTTGAGCTGACTTGGGCTTTGGATGGGTTTTCCATACACACTGAGTTTTCCAAACTCACCCCCTTTCTCTTCCATCCTTGCAGGTGAGCCCTAGTTGGTGGACTTGGAGCTGGGCGGGATTCAGAGTGGCCACGAAGATTAAATTTCTGGTTTTTTTTAAATAAGTTTCAATTAGCTTCCTTTTAAATTTCGCATTTATTTTTGATTATTTCTATTTTGGTTAAAGTTGTAATAAGGCCGCTATATTGTTTTTATTTTGGGTTTTTAAATTGGTTAACTCTAGGGCGCGTTTTATAAAGTTACTTATTTTCAAAATATCACGATAACCGAGCAGAGCTTCTGCAACGTAAATGTTTTCAAAGGAAATAAATATTTTAAATTGACTTAAACTTAATTTGTTGTTCGTGGACAAGTAATAAGCTTAAAGTGTTGCAATGGAGGTGTGCATGTCTAGGATTGGATCATGGAAGAGCTAGGTACTTAAGTAGTCTAATTGACTCACCTCCTCTTTTCTTGAATCCTACCTGGTGCGCAGCTTCCATTCACTTTAATTTAAAATGAAATGTTCTTTAAACACTAAGAAAGATTTTAGATAAAACATGAATTCTCTAATTAAGCTTCAATGTGACACGCCAGATTCGGTCGTAACGTCTAGGCCGGGTTTGGGGTGTTACACCACCCGTACCAACCAACACACCATGTGGGGATTAAATTGACCCACCTAACCAACACACAAATATCGCAGCGAAGCTGTTAATAGTAACGTAGCAAAGCTGCTAATAACAGTAAACTTGGCGTAGCCACTATTATCAGATTACATGGCAAAGCCACCAGAACAGTAAAAACATGGCAAAGCCACTAGTACAGTACTTCCTCCAAATTAAAATCCCAACCCCATACAGTATGTCATGTCATAAATATTACATATATGCAAATTCATACTCAGTACAATCATATATGTAAATCATAAACACATCAAACATACGGAACATAAGGGCATAATTGTCATTTACCCTACAGGGGCATTACGATCATTTTACCCTACAGGGGCATTACAGTCATTTTGCACTACAAGGGTATTTCGGTAATTTTACAAATCGGGGGTATTTTAGTAATTTTACAAATTAGGGGTACTTCGGTAATTTTACAAACTAGGGTCTTAACGCCCGAACAGATAGTCCACCGTCGCCTCGAGCGACTTAAGCAACCTAAACAGACATAACGGTGGAAGTGGCCTAAGGCCCATTACTAGGCCCAAATGGGCCCACACGCTTGTGTGGCCTATTTAGCCCAAATTAGATACGGCTATGTGTACAACATAACCCAGTTCATTAATAGTCTCTTACCACAGATTTTATTCGTGTGGGCCCACGAGCCCATTGGGCCCACATGGCCCATTTCGGTCCATCGAGGTCCAAGACAACCTAGGTCATATGCACAACATGACAAGTCTATCTACTTCCCGTTAACTGCAAATTTTACCCATGTAGGCCCACGAGCCCATTCGGCCCATTCGGCCTACTATGGCTTAAGCCCATGAATTCATTCATAGCAGCCTCTTCTACCGTACACCTATGTTCCATGAGCTCAGTTCGCCACACGTGCGATCACACGCTAGTGTGGCATCATACGCCATGCTTCCGGCTTTTCGGCATTATGCCATTTTACAGTTCAATAGGAGTGTGATTACACACCTTTTTCAACTTTTCGATAGTAATGGTTTACGGTGTACAGTTACACCTCTTCAAGCAGAATATTCAATTAGTCCTTAAATCGTTAACAATAGGATTCACAACCCTGAATCTCTATACTGCCCATGCCACTAACCTTGATAAACAGAAGTGTAGTCTTAAACCCTTAAATCGCTTGGCTAGATTCCCACACTTGTCGATTAACCACCAACTCCATAATGACTGATCTCGTTAGAGGGTTGATTAAGGGTGTAGTTTACACCCATCAATAACAACTTGAGCAAGACAGAGGACAACTTACCATATTCCTCAAAATTGAATATTAACTTAAGGAGCGGCACACGTGAGTGGAATAAGGCGTTCGATCTAAGAGAGTAACCTATGGAAGATCATTAGATAGAAGTAACGATAATATTAGAAAGGAAAACCGCAAAGTAACCAAAAATACCACTTAATTCCTTACCACCAATATTTGGCTTGGTATCTACGAGAAAGGTCATGGTAGATTCGCAACAGAAATGGAGTGACAAGAAGAGAGTATGTGACACCAAAGTTATGGTCAGCTTGTTAGAGTTTTTAGAAGGTGTGAAGAGAAAAGATGTTCGGCTATCACCTAGGAAGAGAGGGATAGGCGGAAGCAGAGTTGATCCCCAGATAGAATATTCGGTCAAGCACCAAGAGAGAAGTTGAAGGTCTTAGGTATTCGGTTTAGAAAAGGGAAGAAGAAGAATCGGCAAAGAGGAAATGTGAAGAAAAAAGGGGAAATGTAGTCGGTTTAGAAAAGCCCTCTTCCCTCTATACCTATTCGGCACCACCCAATGAAAAGAGGAAATTCCCCCAAAGTGCTGAATACACACTCTAAGGAGTCTCAAATTCGTTTAACACCACCTCCAATCAAACTCCACGACTTTCTCCACATAATCCTCCCCTTATCTCTCCATGATCCACTCCCAAGATCATTCCTCAATTCTCTCCTTAACAACCTCCTCCATTTGAATTCCACTACAACTCAACCACTGGCCGAACCCAAATACAAAATAACTTTTTTGTGTTGTGCAATGCTCGAACCTCAAACCTTAAGGTTCCCTGACATGCCACCTTGCCACCACACCACAGGCTTCTCTTGTGATAAAAACGTCCATAATTAACTTTAAGGCATATGTGCCAGCATCCAGATTCACTTAAGAGAAAAAACAAAATAAATTGCAAGAGCCAAGACTTGAACCCAAGCTCGCTTACAACCTTAATGACGCCCCAACCACTAGACCACATGCTTCCTTGTGTCATTTATTTACCACAATAATTTAAATAGCCTTCATCCAAGCATCGAGGGTTTTATTCACTTAAGACCAAAATTTTTGCTAAAGTCTAGGTTTGAACCCAAGATTTCTCCAACACTTCTCAGGGCCGTTAACCACCAAAGCAGACATTTAATTGTGTCATTTCCTTGCATAATTAAATAGTTATATACAACCTCCTTATGGACCCATACTCAAGGCCTAATACTTCTAGCCCCAAATTCAAGGCGTTACATATTACTTCCTAAGGTTTTCAAGCCTAGGGTTTTAAGTTCTTTCTTTCCCAAATAGATGACCTATTAAGTAACCCTACAAAATAGTTAATGGATTATACCTCCACTCGCTAATCCCAAATAGAAGGATTAGCTCCTTATTGTTTTCATAAATAATATGGAATTGATGTAAAGAGAAAACACGATAAATGAATTTAAGAGTAGAGTTTAAGAAAACACTTGATATGTATTAAGAATAAATTGAATCCACAGAATTTGACTGTCTCCACAAATTAGATCTTTCAAGATAAACAAGAAAACTTGAAAATAAATCTAAAACCTAAAAAGGAAGAAAAACTAAACTGAAATTAAAAGCATAAAAGTAAGCTAAGTAATTGGTGTCTTTTACATGTCAAAAAGGAGCCTATTTATAGATTTCGGGTGGTCGTCGTCCTTAACCCTAGGTTAGCTAAAATTCCAAAGCTTTAAGTTTGATTGTGCAGACCAAAAATACTTCCTGGCTCATGTTATTTGCCATCCACAGTTGATTGTGAGGACCAAAAATACTCCTTGTGTTGTGACATAGGAGTCAGTATAATCCTCTTTGAGATATCTTTAGGGGTATGTTGCGACACTGTAGGCTACATCTTAACATCGGAGGTAGTTTCGAGATTTCTCCATTTTTCTCCCTATGTAGAGATATTGAGCATTCCGTGTTGCAACATAGCAACCGATATTTTTTTTGTATGCCTTCTCATGGTCTGGTGCACACTTATAAAGTTCATTAGCTCAACCTTAGGCCTTATTCGGCCCCTAAGGCCAATAAAATATTTAATTTAAACATTTTATTGGATTTAACAAAACTTATTAAAACATAATAAGATCTTAATGATAATATTTAATTTCTAGCTCCTAAAGTGTGAAAACTAGTTTAATCCGCAAAATCAAACTCCCTCACATTTAATTCATTGCTAGTCCTCAAGCAACATGAACACAGACAAGAAATAAAAGACATCTCTTGAGTAGATATCATACAAGTATTGAATTTGGAGCACCTGACTAAGTGTTTCATATTCACAAGTAACTTTAACATGATGAATAATTGACTTACCACTCTTGATTACAAACATCTAAGTTTCGTATATTACAAAGTATACAAATACTAAAGGTCTCAAATGTAGGGATCCATCAATAAATCATACAAGTAATTTGATTATCTGAGTAGAATACAAATAGTCGCTTATGCGATTGTTTAATTTAATGTCCATTCATACATAAGGGTATTTAGGTCACATAGGACTTTTAAACTTGTAACATTTTGAGGCTTAGGACAGGTATGGAATTAAAAAACAATAAATATTAAAAAGGTTACAAATACAAAAATAGTTTGGCACATCGTATCGATCCCTATTCATCCTCGTTAGTGACCCTTTCCTGCTCACTATCTTATTTCTCATTCTCTCATCTTCCTTATTTCTCCACATAGGAAGTCATAGCATGACATAATCACAATAGCTAGCGTACGAGTTTTTGTGCACTAACGAATGAGTTTTTCTTATGCTTATGACTTTGTCACTTTTCTATTTTTCAATGCATCTCATCCATGAATGTTTTTTTTTCTTTTCAAGAACTTTTTCTACTCGTATTAATTTTATTTTTGAATTTTTCTTTTGTTTTGCACTTTTAGGCTAACATATAGTTCCTATAACACACCAATCTTTCTTATTTCACTCTATTTTTACTAACTCTGCCTTGATGTATCTTCTTAACTCTCAATACGTATGGCCAGATGTCTATAGTCATACAGTGCAAGACCAAATAAAAAGGACAATTTACAAATTAAATTTTTAAGCTCGGGGTTTGTAATGAGGTTCAACAAGAAGTGTTAACATGCTCAAAAAATTGGTACTAAAGGTGAAATACAAATAGGTCAGCTTTTTAGCCCTAGATGTGTTCCAAACAATGCCTTAGGTCATCCCTTAATATTTCAATATGCACAAATTTAATCAACCAAACAAACTCAAATTCAACCATTTATTATTCATACTAGCATGCTTGTTCACTTGTATTTTCTATATCTTTTGCTATAGTTGATTGCTTAATGCCTATCTACAGTGTAATATATAGAACTTAGTAGTCTAATAATCAAAAATTTAAAATCACCTATCATCATGTCAAATTTATTTGTAAACACAAGCAACCTATGTATATGCTCCTAACCAACCACTTGTATTTCTACAAGCTCAAGCGCACAAAAGACCAAAAAAAAAAGAGTAAAAACTTAACGGAAGTTATCTATGTTACCCCTTACACTTTAGATGACACACTGTCCTCAATGTGTAGCCCAAAAAATATAAGGAAATAAGTTATTGTAATAGTCGATTTTCAATGAAATCGGAATGGTGGTTTCGAGACCACAAATTCAAGCTGAAAATAAAATTTATTTTAATTTTATTGCATGGTTCATATTATGATAGAGATGTCATGTGAAAATTCTGATAAGAAAATTTTATTGATTATGTGCTTCATTACGGAAGGACCAAATCGCATAAAATGCAAAAGTTGAATTCTAGTAGCTAGAAGGATTAAATAGCTATGGGATTCAAGACCTGAGGTCCTTATATGGTAATTAGACCATTAATCAAAAGTTAGTTGATATTTTTGATGATTCATCCATGGAAATTTAGAAAAAAAGACAAGGACTAAATTAGAAATATAAATAATTAAAGATGATAAATAATTAAAATATAATTAAAATCATTTTATATCATAATTTTCCCTAAATATTCCATGAAAACCCTAGGAAAAGAAAACAATCTTTCTTTGCTTAATTAGGTAAGTTTTCTTGTCCCGTTTTTAGTAATTTTCATATTTTTGAAATCGGGATAGTTTAATCTATATATTTGGGGGATTAATTTGAAACTTTATCAAAGTATAGAAGTTTTGCCATGAATGAATATGCTAAAAATTAAAAATTTATGGTGGAAAATGAAAGATTGTTGATAGATAAACATTTTTACAAAGTAAATTTTCATGAAAACATGATTTAGGGACTAATTTGTAAAGTGGTGAAAATTGAAGAAAAATTCTAAAATTTATGGAATACATATGTTGTAGATTGTATATTGAAATTTTGGTTAGGCTTGGAATAAGGAGTAAATTGCATGAATTTCATTTTTCGAGCCTAGGGATGAAATTGGAATTTATGGAAAGTTTAAAGGAAAAATGGTAATTTTGCCTAGGATGTAAATTGAGTCCAATTGATTATGAAATGTGATAAATTGATGATTAAGTTCATTTATATAGATCTGGATAACTCAAATTCAAAGTTAGAACGGAGAAAGGAGAAAGTTTCAGATTAGTAGACCTATATACGTGAACAAGTGTCGAGTGTAACTTAATTGAGCATGTAAATATGTTGAATTGGATGTTGTATTTGTATGGATTGTGTTTTATTTGTATGTGAATTGTTTGGATGTTACAATATAAGAAATGAATACATGCTTGAAATTGTTTAAAAAGGGTTAAGTTTCATTTGAATATTGAATTTCAATGGATAAATGTGATTTCCCTTATTGAATGAGGTCTTGCATTTGTTGTTGACGAGATTTAGCTCAGACAAGTAATCCTATTGACCTCATTGCAGAAAAGATTTAGCCTGGACTGGTAATCCTGATATAAGCCCTCTTGAGCATATGTTATAGATAGGATTTAGCTTGGACAAGTAATCCTGTTGTATGATATGTGGCTTGAGAGTGTTCTCACTGATTATGTGCCGTAATGGGTACTCTTGAATATGAATTGACAGGTTATTGAATTGTACACCTTGAGTGTACTATTTGAGAATCGATCGGAATTTCAACGATTCAACGGATAAAATACTTGACATGTTATGAGAATTTTGAGACGAAATGGATAATTTCTTGAAAGAATATAGTATGATGAGCTTATCTATGTTTTCTTGATGTATATGAGAATTAAGTAACTAACTTGTTTTATTGAATGCATGTGTTTAGGCAATTTTGCCAAGTTGGTGGAAACATGTTATTATATGCTTAATTTTAATAAAGAGATTGGTAAGTTTAATTCCAGTTATACGAACTTACTAAGCATAATATGCTTACTAGGTTTACTTTTTTCTATTTTATAGTGCTCAGAAGCTCGCAAAGGTTGGTGAACGGTTGGAGCATTATCACACTATCCACAAGCTTGTTTTGGTATAAATAGTAACCTAATTTTTGTATCCTGGCATATGTAGGTAACTTAGCCAAATGTTGATATATAAATGTTGTTTGTAATCTATCTATTTGAAATGGCTAGTAATGATTATATTTTGGGATACCTTTTAAGGTAATCTTATGTTATTATCATGAGTACATATGTTATGGTTTGATTGAGCAATGCTAAATGAATATAACTATTAAAGGTAAAATCATAATAATATATGCAATGATATATCATATTAGATGTTAGAATTTGCTTGAAAACAATGCTTGAATTGGTTGGTATTTGGATATAAGTTTTGGTGCAAGAAATTGGAAAATTTTTGGGTGAGAAATAAAGCTAGAAATAGCTTTATTTTGTCCACACAGGCAGACACAAGGGCTTGTGTCTAGACCGTGTATGACACACAGCCTGGTACATGGGCATGTGGTTAGGCTGTGTGTCCCCTGCATCTTAAATTTGAGAAACAGAATGCTCAGAATCGAGCACATGGGTAGAGACACAAGCGTGTGTCTCAAACGTGTGTGCTATACGGCCTTGAACATGAGAGTGAGTCCTGGCCGTGTGAACCCTGCACCTAATTTTTGAAAATTAAATTGATCACACGGTCTAATCACATGGTCATGTGGCTGGCTGTGTGGCAAAAGTTAGAGAGTTACACGGGGTCGAACACGGTCTGCTGCACGGGCGTGTCCTAGGGTCACACGGGCATGTCCCTTGGACCACACGGGCGTGTGAGCCCTGTAACTAGGAAAATTTTAGAAATTTTGTGAAAAATTCTTGGAGTTCTCGATTAAGTCCCAACTCAATTCTAATACTCAATTTGAGCCTTGAGGGTCCATTTAAGAGACGTTAAGAATAATCTCAAAAAATGAATAGTAATTATTATGAAATATTTGTGAATGTTTTGTAAACCTGGTAATACTTCATAACCCTGTTCCAGCCACAGATACGGGTTAGGGGTGTTACATTTATTGGTATCAAAGCTACTGTTTAGTTGATTCTCAGATTGAACGTAGCAAGTATGAGTTTAGCTATACATGCCATTATATAATTTATAATAGTGTGATCTCTCCTAACCATTTTAAATGTGTTCTCATATAATAATGTGATCCAACCAAGCTAGAGCTGAATCCGAGGAAGCTGAGAGCAATGCTTCAGCTTCAGTTCAAAGAGCTGCAACTAGTAGTGAAAGGCCTGTATCTAAGGGTCGAAGTGAGGAGGCAAAACAAGCCTTCTTTCAAATGATGAATGAGTGGTTCACCCAATATATAAGATCAAATCATGTTGTACAACAAACTCCCCCACCTACTCTTCAACCAATTCCTGAGGTACCACAAGGTGCTGAACATGCTAGAACTAGCAAGCCTTCAGTAGATAAAATCCACAAGTATGGGGCAAAGGACTTCAGAGCTACTATAGATGATGATCCATAACGGGCTGAGTTTTGGTTGGAAAATACTATTCGGGTTTTAGATGAATTCTCTTATACACTCAATGAATGTCTGAAATGTGCATTATCGTTACTGAAAGAAACAACTTTTGTTGTACCAAGAGAAAACGTTACATGGGAGTTTTTCTAGACTGAATTCAGAAAGAAGTATGTTAGCCAGAGATTTATGGATCAGAAAAAGAAGGAATTTTTAGTGCTCAAACAAGGAAACATGACTGTATCTGAGTATGAGTGGGAATTTGTTTGGTTGAGCAAGTATGCCAGAGAGTGGGTTCCAACTGAGGCTAATATGTGCAAACATGTAACGCCCCTTACCCGCATTCAACATCAAAACAGGGTACGAGGTATTACCAGAACATAACACATACCATTAAATAAAAGCGAGACAAAAATATGGCATCCAATTAGATCATGAATCGTTATAACATATGCCTTTAACAATATTAGCCAACTTCAATGGCTTTGTACAAAATAATCGGTCAAATACTATAACCAATATTTTAAACCTAGGCAATTATGACACGTAACAAAATAACTAAGCCTACTATACATGCCATAATTCAAAATGTTTAGTTCAAATACCAAAAGTATTGATAGTGCGGGCAGATCTTCAACGATCTCTAACTCCTGTGCTAGCTGGATGACACTATAAGACAAAAGAGATAAAAGAAAATAAACTTATAGCTTAGTAAGTAAGTATATAAATAATAAATAAGGAATCTAATATGTTTACAAAATAACTCAATTATATCTATTTTTAATTTCACTATTTACTCCAATTTGATCAAACTGTCCCTCCTGCGTCATGTTCACTGAATAAATCATAACTCGAGTTACGAAACTCAAAATTAAAATCCGTAAAATTTTCCTAAAACTATACTCATAATAATTATTACTAAAATTTTTATAGAATTTTTGGTCCAGCCAATTAGTACAGTTTATTAGTTAAAGTTTCCCCTGTTATACAGCTCGACTGATCTGACCTCTGTTCACTACGAATTAATTTTCTCCCTGTACAAAATTCAAATAGCCATGAAATTTGTTTCATTTAAAACTATACTCAATAAGGAATCTATTCATATAAACTATATTTCTTAATTACTTTTTTATAATTTTTAATGATTTTTCAAAATTAGAATAGGGGACCACATAGTCATTTTGAATAAGTCTCACATAAATATAAATATCTCAAAATATACGATTCCTTTACTTGCTCTGTTTCTTTTACATGAAAATAGACTCATTAAGATTTAATTTCATATCTCATTCAGCCTCTAATTAAATTCATACTAGTTTTGGTGATTTTTCAAATTCACGTCTCTGCGACTGTCCAAACAGTTTTATTATCAATTTTGATCTTTCACACTTTGGTTGCATTCTTTGCTTATCCTTAACAATTTTTCCAACTTCCAGTCACATATCGAGCTTATTACTCATACATAACACATGTGTATTCTTACACTTGTCATTACAAGGTCATACATAATTTCATTTAGTCGATTTTCCCGTTGAACACTTCAGATCGAGTCTCCGATACTTGGTGGTTTCAGCGCGTAGTTCCACCCATCACATAGTTCGGCTCTCTTGTACACATGGTGAACATGAACATTTAGTACCACCCATGTGACCTAGCCATTTTATCTCGTAGCTCTCTTGTCTACATGGTGTCCTTCACCTGGAACCACACATGCGACCTAGCTACATTTATCCCGTAGCTCTCTTGTCTACATGGTATACATCCCGTATCACACATGTGACCTAGCTACATACCATCTATATCTTTCGATTTCGAAGGTTCAACCAGGAAGTATTTCACTTTCTAATACTTATTTCCATTCTTCCAATAGTCAATTATAATTCAAAATCAGCTACAATATATAAAATATGCTGAAATATAAAAACATAAATAAAGATAATGTATTATTTACATACAAAGTTACCTCGGTGCAAAATATGGAAATTTTGCAATTTAGTCCAAAATCTTTTCCTTCCCCCGTTCGAGGTCGATTCCACGCCTTTCTTGATCTATAACAACACATTTACCTCATTTCACACTCATACTATCTATTTCAATTCAAAAATCACATTATGGAAAAATTACGTTTTTGCCCCCTAACTTTTACAAAATTATGATTTTGCCCCTAGGTTCAGAAATTTAATTTCAGCCCTTATTCTTATTTTTTATGACATGCTGAACATTTTTCTCTTCTATGACAATATCAGATTCTCACTCTAACATGTACTTATGAACATTAGGTATTTTTACCGATTATGTCGTTTTGCTCGTTTTCGCTAAAAATCGCTTAGAAAAGATCGTTCTCCTAACTTAAAACATTCATATTCTACCATCAAACATCAAAATACATGCATATTACCATCAAACATCAAAATACATGCATATCATTCATGTGTAAATTTTTAAACATAAACCCTAACTCGAAATAATGGTAGAAATAGATAGACCGAGCTATGAGGATTTCATAAATGTAAAGAACATAAAAATCGAGGCTTGAATGCACTTACTATAGAGCTTGAAATCTTGGGAAAAACCCTAGCTATGGTGTTTGTGAGAGTTTTGGCCAAGCTGGGTGAAGATGATACCAATTTTGGCTTTGTTTTCCCATTTTATTATTTTATTTACCAAATGACTAAATTGCCCTTCATTAAAAACTATGGTGTTTTATCTTCCTTTAGGTATTTTTGTCGAAACTAGTATAATGGTCTAATTTTTATTTAAGGACCTCTACTTAAAACCCCTATTTCAATCAAGTACTTTATGAACTAGAACACACATTTTTCACCTATTTCAATTTAGTCCTAAACATCAAATTAAACACCCAATCATAAAATTTTCAACCTCGGATTCGTGGTTTCAAAACCACTATTCTGTTTTGGCCCTAAATCGGGCTGTTACAACTCTCCCCCCTTTATGGATTTTCGTCCCTGAAAATCTTACCGGTAAAGAGGTTTGGGTACTGTTTTCTCATGGCTTCCTCTGGTTCCGACCTAGCTTCTTCTACTCCATGTCTTTGCCATAACACTTTCACTAGAGCTATGCTTTTCTTTCTTAACTGTTTCACTTCTCGAGCCAAAATTTTAATCGGTTTCTCATCATAGGTCAAGTTCGATCGAATCTCAATTTCTGTTGGAGAAATCACATGTGAAGGATCAGAACGATAACGTCAGAACATTGATACATGAAACACGTTATGAATTCTTTCTAGCTCTACCGATAAAGCCAACTGATATGCCACTGGTCCAATCCTTTCAGTAATCTCGTATGGCCCAATAAAACATGGACTCTACTTGCCTTTTCGGCCAAATCTCAGAATCTTCTGCCATGGTGACACCTTCAAGAACACTTTATCACCCATCTGAAATTCAATCTCTTTTCTTTTTAAATCTGCATATGACTTTTGTTGATCTGAGGCAGCTTTCAAGCAATTACGAATTACTTTTACTTTCTCTTCAGTTTCTTTAACTAGATAAACTCCGTGAATCTGTTTCTCACTAAGTTCAGTCCAATATAAAGGAGTCCCACACTTGCAACCATACAAGGCTTCGTATGGTGCCATCTGTATACTCGACTGAAAACTATTATTGTAGGCAAATTCAACCAAAGGTAGATATTTCTCCCAACTGCCTTCAAATTCTAAAACACAGCATCTAAGCATATCTTCAAGTACCTGGATTACTCTTTCTGACTGACCATCTGTTTGTGGATGAAACACGGTAGTAAAATTCAATTTTATACTTAAAGCTTCTTGTAACTTTTTCCAGAATCTCGAGGTAAACCTCAGATCTCTATCTGATATTATAGATATAGGTACCCCGTTCAACCTCACAATTTTAGCAATATATAATTCAGCTAATTTATCAAGTGAGTAATCGGTACGTACCGATATAAAGTGAGGCAAATTTGTTAACCTCTCAACCACTACCCAGATAGCATCCTTCTTTTTAGGAGTTAAAGGCAACTCGGTTACAAAATCCATGGTAATCCTATCCCATTTCCACTCAGTTACCATCACCGGTTGGAGTAATCCTGAAGGCACTTGATGCTTAGCTTTTACTTGTTGACAGATCAAACACTTGGTTACAAATTCAGAAATGTCCCTTTTCATGCTTGGCCACTAATATAACTTTTTTAAATCGTTATACATTTTTGTGTTACCAGGGTGTACTGACAAACAGCCACTGTGCGCCTCATGTAATATTTTCTGAATCAATTCATCATTTTTCGGTACACATATCTTGTTTCGAAACATCAAATAGTTATCTGATCCAACTCAAAAATCTTAGTCGTAACCCGATTCGCACTGAGTTGTCTTGGTTTGCAACTCACTATCGTTCTTTTGTTAGTTGGAGAAATAACGGTTTAGCCCTCATCTCTACCAAGATTGACCCATCATCAGACAATGCTAACCTCGTATTCATGGCTCTCAAAGTAAAAAGAGATTTCCTGCTCAAGGCGTCAGCAACTACATTTGCTTTCCCCGAATGATAATCAATCACTAGCTCATAATCTTTCAATAATTCAAGCCATCTTCGCTGTCGCAGATTCAAATCCTTTTGATTCATCAAATACTTCAAACTTTTGTGATCAGTAAAAACTTAGCATTTTTCACCATACAAACAATGTCGCCAAATCTTCAAGGCAAAGACAATAGCGGCCAATTCCAAATCATGTGTAGGATAGTTCTTCTCATGCGGTTTTAACTGTCTCTAGGCATAAGCTACCACTTTACCCTCTTACATCAGCACACATCCAAGGCCTGTCAATGATGCATCACTATAAATTACGAACTCCTTCCCTGGCTTGGGCTGTACTAAAATCGGTGCTTCAGTCAATCGTGCTTTTAGCTTTTCAAAACTCTGCTGATATTTATCAGTCCATTGAAACTTAACATTCTTTTGCAGCAACTTATTCATAGGAAAGGCAATCATCGAAAATCCCTCGACAAAACGTCTATAATACCCGGTCAAGTCTAAAAAGCTTCTAACCTCGGATACATTCTTTGGCAATTTCCAATCAACAATCGCAAAAATTTTGCTCAGATCCACCCGAATACCATCACCTGAGACTATATGTCCCAAAAATCTAACTTCACGAAGCTAGAACTCACTTTTGCTAAACTTAGCAAACAATTTCTTTTCTCTCAAGATCTGTAATATGGTTCTCAAGTGTTCGACGTGCTCAGACTCATCCCGAGAATAAATTAGGATGTCATCTATGAACACTACCACAAACTTATCCAAATATGGTCGAAAGATTCGGTTCATCAAGTCCATAAATATAGCTGGAGCATTTGTTAAGCCGAAAGGCGTCACAAGGAACTCATAATGTCCATACCTTGTCTTAAAAGCGGTTTTTTGCACATCTAACTCCTTAACTCTCAACTGGTAGTAATTGGACCCCAAATCGATCTTTGAAAACACTGTTGCCCCCTTCAACTGATCAAATAAATCGTCAATCCTCGGTAACGGGTACTTGTTCTTTATAGTCACCTTATTAAGCTGACGGTAATCAATGCAAAGCCTTATTGAGCCATCTTTCTTCTTTACGAGCAATACAGGAGCACCCTAGGTAGAGAAACTCAGTCTCACAAATCCCTTGTCTGTTAACTCTTGCAACTGAGCCTTCAATTCTTTTAATTCAGTCGGAGCCATTCTATATGGAGCAATCGGGATCGGTGCAGTCCCCGGCAATAAATCAATGGCAAACTCTATCTCTTTGTTTGGAGGCAGCCTAGGCAATTCCTCTAGAAATACATCTGGAAATTCATAGACTATCGGCAATGATTCAAGCTTCAATTCAGACATCTCAGTATTCATTACGTAGGCAAGATAAGCTTCACACCCTTTCCTTGTGTATTTCTGTGCAGACATGTGCAAATCACCATAGGTAATTTATTTGATTCATCTGTTTCAACCCACAGAATTTCACCATTTTCACATTTCAACTTTAGTGTTTTCTGTTTACAATTTACCTTGGCATCATATAATGTCAACCAGTCCATTCCCAAGATAACATCGAACTCATCACATTTCAACTCTAGTGTTTTCTGTTTACAATTTACCTTGGCATCATATAATGTCAACCAGTCCATTCCCAAGATAACGTCGAACTCATCAAATGGTAACAGCATTAGATTAGCCGGAAAACAGTGACCTTAAATCATTAATGGGCAATTCTTGCAAACCTTATCAACTAGCACATATTGTCCTAAGGGGTTCAACACTTTAATCACAAACTCAGTACACTCACCAGGCAACTTCTTATTAGATACTAAATTCACACAAATATAGGAATGAGTAGACCCGGGATCAATTAATGCAATAACAATAGCATCATAGAGAAAAAATGTACCAGTAATCACATTAGGAGATGATGCATCCTCTCAGGCACGTATCGTATAAGCTCTAGCAGGCGCTCTAGATTCTGATCTCGCTGATGAATCTTTCATCACAGTTTTACTGCTAGCTCCACTTCCAGTATTTCTCGGTGGTCTATCTCTGCTAGCGATAGTACTCTGTCTAGCACTCTGAAATTTTTCTTCTTTAACTTTCTCCAGACAGTCTCTGATGAAATGCTCGCGAGAACCACACCTGAAACAAGCTCGCTCGTTTCCCGAACACTCACCAAAATGTTGCCTGCCACATTGCTGATATTCAGGTTTTCTAGACCGCACATTACCCATACTTGCCACTGAACTAGCTTGAGCTTTAGATCCTGAATATGCTTTGCCACGATCTCTCTGTGAATCCCCAGCTAAAACTACCATTCGAGGGTTTGTCTATTTGGACCTCTTTGATTGAGATTGAAATGACCTACTTATTAGCCGCTTTCTGGCATCTCGGGCCTCAATAGCAGCTTTTCTTCTTTCTTTGTTCAATTCTTCGGCTTTAAGAGCTCGGTCAACCAATACTACAAATTCTTTCAGCTCCAGAATTCCCACAAGCACTTTAATGTCCTCATTAAGCCCATCCTCAAATCTTTTGCACATAATAGCCTTAGTGGACACACATTCCTGAGCATACTTGCTGGGTCTTACAAATTCGCGTTCATACTCTGCCACAGACATCTTGCCCTACTTCAATTCAAGGAACTCCTTTTGTTTTTGATCAATAAATCGCTAACTTATGTATTTCTTTCTAAATTCTTCCTGGAAGAAATCCCAAGTAACCCTTTCTTTTGGCACCACTGCTACCAAAGTCTTCCGCCAATGGTAGGCTGAATCTCTTAAAAGTGATACAGCATACTTTAAACACTCCTTGGGTGTACATGAGAGCTCATCAAATACACGGGTAGAATTTTCAAGCCAGAACTCTGCTTTCTCGGGATCATCATCGATCTTTGCTCTAAAATCTTTGGCCCTTTGTTTTCAAATCTTGTCGACCGGAGGCTTGTTCATTCTTACCAAATCTATGTCTTGAGCAGCTATATGAACCGTCTGAGGTTTGGAAGGGGGTGGAGGAGGTTGAGCATTTGGGTTTGCTCGAATAAACTTAGTATACCAATTGTTCATCATTTGGAGAAAGGTATCCCGAGCCTCATCTCCCTGTCTCAATGTCTCAGATCTACTTTCTACAGGCGTGGTCCCTTGCGCGGGAGCCGGCGCTTTACTAGCAGCATCATCAGCCGCAGTTCCGTCAGGATCCATTACTATATTAAAACAAAACACAGTTTAGAATAATCAGGAGTCACCACACTATCACAGCATATTTATGGCATGTATAGCTAAACTTTTACACATATTATATTAGTCCGAGAACCGACTAAACCATGGCTCTGATACCATTAAATGTAAAGCCCCTTACCCGCATTCAACACCGAAACAGGGTATGAGGTATTACCAGAACATAACACACACTATTAAATAAAAGCGAGGAAAATATATGGCATCCAATTAGATCATGAATCGTTATAACATATGCCTTTAACAATATTAGCCAACTTCAATGGCTTTGTACAAAATAATCGGTCAAATACTATAACCAATATTTTAAACCTAGGCAATTATGGCACGTAACAAAATAACTAAGCCTACTATACATGCCATAATTCAAAATGTTTAGTTCAAATACCAAAAGTATTTATAGTGCGGGCAGATCTTCAACGATCTCTAACTCCTATGCTAGCTGGATGACACTATAAGACAAAAGAGATAAAAGAAAGTAAGCTTATAGCTTAGTAAGTATGTAAATAATAAATAAGAAATCTGATATGTTTACAAAATAACTCAATTATATCTATTTTTAATTTCACTATTTACTCCAATTTGATCAAACTGTCCCTCCCGCGTCATGTTTACTAAATAAATCATAACTCGAGTTACAAAACTTAAAATTCAAATCCGTAAAATTTTCCTAAAACTAGACTCAAATTAATTATTACTAAAATTTTTATAGAATTTTTGGTCAAGCAAATTAGTACAGTTTATTAGTTAAAGTTTCCACTGTTATACAGCTCGACTGATCTGACCTCTGTTCACTACAAATTAATTTTCTCCCTGTAAAAAATTCAAATAGCCATGAAATTTATTTCATCTAAAAATAGACTCAATAAAGAATCTATTCATATAAACTATATTTCTTAATTACTTTTTTATAATTTTTAATGATTTTTCAAAGTTAGAATAGGGGACCACGTAGTCATTCTAAACAAGTCTCACATAAATATAAATATCTCAAAATCTAGGATTTTTTTTACTTTCTTTATTTCTTTTACATAAAAATATTCAGCCTCTAATTAAATTAATACTATTTTTAGTGATTTTTCAAATTCACATCTCTGCGACTGTCCAAATAGTTTTATTATCAATTTTGATCTTTCACACTTTGGTTGCATTCTTTGCTTATCCTTAACAATTTTTCCAACTTCCAGTCACATATCGAGCTTATTACTCATACGTTACTCATGTGTATTCTTACACTTATCATTACAAGGTCATACATAATTTCATTTAGTCAATTTTCTCGTTGAACACTTCGGATCGAGTCTCCGATACTTGGTGGTTTCAGCGCGTAGTTCCACCCATCACATAGTTCGGATCTCTTGTACACATGGTGAACATGAACATTTAGTACCACCCATGTGACCTAGCCATTTTATCTCGTACCTCTCTTGTCTACATGGTGTCCTTCACTTGGAACCACACATGCGACCTAGCTACATTTTATCCTGTAGCTCTCTTGTCTACATGGAATACATCTCATATCACACATATGACCTAGCTACCACATAGTATCTCGTAGCTCTCTTGTACACATGATGTGCACTTGGCACCATATATGTGACCTAGCTACATACCATCTATATCTTTCGATTCCGAAGGTTCAACTAGGAAGTATTCACATTTTAATACTTATTTTCATTCTTCCAATAGTCGATTATGATTCAAAATCAGCTGCAATATATAAAATATGCTGAAATATAGAAACACAAATAAAGATAATGAAATATTTACATACAAACTTACCTCCGTGCAAAATATGGAAATTTTGCAATTTAGTCTAAAATCTTTTCCTTCCCCCGTTCGAGGTCCATTCCATGCCTTTCTTGATCTATAACAACACATTTGGCTCATTTAACACTCATACTATCTATTTCAATCCAAAAATCACATTATAGAAAAATTACGTTTTGGCCTCCTAAATTTTACAAAATTACGATTTTTCCCCTAGGCTCGGAAATTTAATTTCAGCCCTTATTCTTATTTTTTATGACATGCTGAACATTTTTCTCTTCTATGACAACATCAAATTATCACTCTAACATGTACTTATGAACATTAGATATTTTTACCGATTATGCCGTTTTGCTCGTTTTCGCTAAAAATCGCTTAGAAAAGATCGTTCTCCTAATTTCAAACATTCATATTATACTGTCAAACACCAAAATACATGCATATCATTCATGCGTAAATTTTTAAACATAAACCCTAACTCGAAATAATGGTAGAAATAGGTAGACCGAGCTATGACGATTTCAAAAATGTAAAGAACATTAAAAACGGGGCTTGAATGCACTTACTATAGAGCTTGAAAGCTTGGGAAAACCCTAGCTATGGTGTTTATGAGAGTTTCAGCCAAGCTTGGTAAAGATGATACCAATTTTGGCTTTGTTTTCCCATTTTATTATTTTATTTACCAAATGACTAAATTACCCTTCATTAAAAACTATGGTGTTTTATCTTCCTTTAGGTGTTTTTTTCCAAACAAGTATAATGGTCTAATTACTATTTAAGGACCTCTACTTAAAACCCCCATTTCAATCAAGTACTTTATGAACTAGAACACACATTTTTCACCTATTTCAATTTAGTCCTAAACATCAAATTAAACACCCAGTTATAAAATTTTTAACCTCAGATTCGTGGTTTCGAAACCACTGTTCTATTTTGGCCCTAAATCGGGTTGTTACAAAACATTTTGAAGAGGGTTTAAATGAAGACATTAAGTTGTTGATTGGTATTCTTGAATTAAGGGAATTTGCGGTAGTGGCTAATTGAGCTCATAAAGTGAAGAATTGAGCAAAGAAAAGAAACAAGCTGAAAAAGAAGCTCAGGTTTCTAGTAAAAGAATTATGAGTAAGTTACAATCATCTGCTTCTAAGAAATTAAAAAAGTATTATAATTATCTTACCACCTCTATAGGATATTCTGGAAAAGAGCGAGGCTCTCAACGCTCTAACGCGAGGTCTTTATCTCCATCTATAACCAGTGTTGGTAGTGTTGGTAATCCCAAACCGAAATGTAAACACTGTAATAAGTTTCATTTTGGAGAATGTCGTTTGAGAAGCGGGGTTGTTATGGATGTGGTTCCCTTGACCATTTTCTCAGAAATTGTGCAGAAAGGGTTGATAAAGAAATTGAGCCGGCTTCAAAGCCTAGTAATCCTCTTTCAAGAGGCAGACCACGCTGTTATCTGGGCAATGTCAGTGTTAGCCGAGGTACTACAAGAGATACAATAGTTAAATCTGAGGCACGAGCACCAGCAAGGTCATATGCTATTCGTGCAAGAGAAGATGTCTCTGTACTAGACGCCATTGTTGGTACATTTTCTCTACTTGATACTGATATTACTACTTTGATTGATCTTGGTTCTAGACATTCATATATATGCACAAATTTAGTGTCTGTTAAAAATTTACCGGTTGAATTTGTAACAGCCAATTTTCAGTGAGATCGGAACAGTGGTTTCGGAACCACAAATTTGAGCCAAAAATAAAATTTTATTTTATTTTAGTTTATGGTTAGCATCATGATTGGAAGGTCTTATGAAAATTTTGGTACGGAAATTTTACCGATTGTGTGTTTAATTAGGGAAATGACTAAATTGCATAAAATGCAAAAGTTGAGTTCTAGTAGCTATAGGTACCAAATAGCTATGAAATTCAAAAATTAAGGTCCTTATATGGTAATTAGACCATTGAAGAGTAGTTAGTAGATATTTTAATGACTTATCCATGGAAAAATTAGAAAAGGGTAAGGCTAAATTGGAAATCAATAAAATTAATAAATGATAATTAATTAAAAAGAAAAATCATCTATTTCCATATCATCTTTCCCAATTTTTCTATGGAAGAAAACTTTTCAAGCTCAATAAGGTATGAAATCAAGTCCCGTTTTTAGTGATTTCTATATTTTTGGAATCGGGATAGTCTAATCTCTCTATTTAGGGGATTTATTAGAAATTTATGGTAGAAAATAAAAAGTTGTTCATAGATAAACAACTTTTACAAAGCAATTTTTGATGAAAGCTTGATTTAGGGACAAAAATGAAAAAGTGGTAAAACCCATGAAAATTTCTAAAATTTACAGAAAATAAGTGCTGTAAATTTTAAGTTGAAATTTTGCTTAGGCTTGGAATAGGGATTAAATTGCTTGAATTTCATTTTCTGGGCCTAGGGACGAAATCAAAATTTTTGAAAAGGATAAGGGCAAAATGGTAATTTTTCCTAGGATGTAATAAAATGCAAATGTAAATGAAATGTGATAGATTATAGTTAAATTTATCTATATAGATCCAAAAAGACCAACTACGGGACTAGATCGAGCAAAGCAAAAGGTTTCAGATTAGTTGATATCCAAAAATGAACCATTTTCAAGGTAAGTTCGTGTAACTTAAAAATGTATGTTAATCTATTTGAATTGAATTGCATGATTGTGTTGGTATGTGTAAGATGATATATACATAATGAAATAGCCTTAAGTTGTGTTATATGGACGAATTATCATGTTCCAGTTGAATGTTGAATTTCGATGGATTAAGAATAATAGTGCACATGTTGCAGATAGAATTTAGTCTAGATGGGTAATTCTAATGTTATCCCTCTTGAGCTTAGGTTATAACTTGGATTTAGCCTGGACGGGTAATCCAAATTAAGCTCTCAAGAGCATATGCTACGGATAGGATTTAGCCTGGACTGGTAATCCTACTGTAAAATGTACGGCTCAAGAGTGTGCCTTATTATTATGTACCCTAATAGGTACTTTTTTACATATGTATATTACCCGAACATCCATTGAGATTTCAATAGTTCGACGGAAAAGACTCTTGAAGTGTGGAAAGGTGAAATTATTGAAAACTTGTAATGTGATGAGCTCAACTATGTTTACTTGATATTCATGTGGGATTATGTGACTAACTTGTTGAATAAGTGTCTGTGTTTAGGTAACTTACCCAAAAATCGATGGAATGTAAATTTATGTATGCTTATATTAATAAATATGACCGGTAAGTTTATTTTCTGTTATACGAACTTACTAAGCATAAAATGCTTACTTCGTTTAATTTTCCCTGGTTTATAGTGCTCAAAGATCGCGAAGGTTGGAGGTCGGTCGGAGCAATCATCACACTATCCACTATCTTATTTAGGTACAAATAGAAATCTTATTTTGGTATAATGGCATGTATAAGCTTAATTGGCCAATGATGGCTTGTAATTGTTGTTTCGTAATCTAGCCATTGGAATGGCTAGAAATGGTCTAAGTTTAACTATATTTGAAGCAATATTTTGGTAATCACATAAGTGCTTATTATGTGTTAGTTTAATGGAATTATGTTAGCATATAAGTTTATGATAAGAGTAACTTTATACCATTTTGATACATGAAATAATACCATATGATTGATGTCAAATTTTATGTGAATATGAAGTTGGATTGGTGGATATATGTTTGTAAGTTTTGGTGCAAGAAAATGGTAAGTTTTGTGTGAAAAATGAGGCTAGGAAATGGCCTTATTTTGTCCACACAGGTAGACACACGGGCGTGTGTCTAGGCCGTGTAACATGGGCATGTAGCTAGGCCGTGTGTCCCTTGCATCTTAAAAATGAGAAACAGAATGCTCAAAATTGGGCACACAGGTAGAGACACAACCGTGTGTCTCAGTTGTCTGGTTGACACGGCCTTGAACACGGGCGTGTTACATGGCCGTGTGAAAACTGCACCTAAATTTTGAAAATAAAATTCGCCACACGGCTTAGCACATGGGCGTGTGACTTGGCTATGTAACTTCAATTTCTTCATGCCTTAAAAGTCAAAGAGTTACATGGGTTAGGGACACGAGTGTGTGTAGTACATGGCCTGACCACACGGGCGTGTCACCGTGCAACCTTGGGAAATTTTTGAAATGTTGCGAAAAATTTTATGAGTTTTTGATTAAGTCCCGACTTGATTCTAATGCTCGTATTGGACCTCGAGGGTCCAATTAAGGGACGTTTTGAATGATCTCGGTAATTTAATAGTAAATTATGTAAATAAATTTGTAAAGTGTTCTGAATGTTCTAGTAATGCTCTAAAACCCTGTTCTGGTGATGGATACAAGTTAGGGGTGTTACAGAATTCACTGAAGTCTCAAACCCCCTAGGCCAGTATGTTATGGTGGATAAAGTTTGTAAAAACTATCCGTTGATGATTAAGGGCTATTTCTTTTCGGCTAATTTGATGTTATTACCATTTGATGAATTTGATGTGATTTTGGGAATGGACTGGTTAACCCAACATGATGCAGTGGTAAGTTGTAAAAAAATACATTGTGTTGAAATGTCAGAATGGTTAATTTTTCCATGTTGAATCTGATAAATTAGATGGGTTATCTAATGTGATTTTAGCAATATCAGCACAGAAATATGTCAGAAAGGGTTTTGAAGCTTATCTTGCTTATGTATTGGAGACTAAAGTATCTGAGTCAAAGATTCAATCAGTGCCGACTGTATGTGAATTTCCTGGTGTATTTCTAGAGGAATTACTTGGTTTACCACTAGTTAGAGAAGTGAAGTTTTCTATAGAACTTGTCCCGTGAACAACACTTATATCTATAGCACCTTACAGAATGGCTTCTACCGAATTAAAGGAGTTGAAAGAACAATTGCAAGAGTTGATTGATAGAGGCTTTGCTCAACCTAGTTTTTCACCATGGGGTGCACCGGTTCTGTTTGTAAAGAAGAAAGATGGATCGTTGAGGCTGTGCATTGATTACAGACAGCTTAACAAAGTTATAATAAAGAACAAGTATCCCTTGTCTCGCATTAATAATTTGTTTGAACAATTGATGGGCGTCATTGTATTTTCAAAGATTGATCTCGGTTCTGGTTATTATTAGTTACGGGTAAAAGATTCAGATGTGGCAAAGACAGCTTTTAGAACCAGGTACAGACATTATGAGTTTCTTGTGATGCCATTCGGTTTGAAAAATACATCTACAGTGTTTATGGATTTGATTAATAGAATTTTCAGACCTTATTTAGATAGATTTGTGGTGGTATTCATTAATGATATTTTGATTTATTCCCAAGATGAAAATGAACATGCTGAACATTTGAGAATTGTGTTGCAAACATTACGTTGAAAAATAGTTGTATGCTAAATTCAGTAAATGTGAATTCTGGCTATGGGAAGTTAGTTTTCTTGGACATATTGTATCTGCAGAGGGTATTCAAGTAGAACCAAGTAAAATTTTAGCTATTGTCAATTGGAAGCCACCGAAGAATGTATCTAAAGTCTGAAGTCTGAAGTTTTCTAGGACTTGCTGGATATTATCGGAGGTTTGTAAAAGGTTTTTCAATGATAGCTTCTCCGATGACTCGATTGTTTCAAAAAAATGTAAAGTTTGAGTGATTTGATAAGTGTCAACAGAGCTTTGATAGATTGAAAGCCTTATTGACAGAAGCACATGTGTTAGTTCAGCCTGAATTAGGTAAAGAATTTATAATTTACAGTGATGCATCGTTAAATGGTTTAGACTGTGTTTTGATGCAAGAAGGTAAAATAATAGCCTATGCTTCAAGACAACTAAAACCACATTAAATAAATTACCCGATACATGATCTTGAATTGGCAGCAATTGTGTTTGCATTAAAAATATGGCGACATTATTTGTTTGGTGAGAAATGTCATATATTCACTGATCACAAAAGTTTGAAAAATTTGATGTCACAAAAAGATTTGAATTTGAGACAACGCAGGTGGCTTGAGTTATTGAAAGATTATGATCTGGTTATTGACTACCATCCAGGAAAAGCCAATGTCATTGCAGAATGTATGTACCGAATAATTAA
Organism: Gossypium hirsutum; assembly: GCF_007990345.1. Classification (NCBI taxonomy): domain Eukaryota; kingdom Viridiplantae; phylum Streptophyta; class Magnoliopsida; order Malvales; family Malvaceae; genus Gossypium; species Gossypium hirsutum. Next base: position 22,894,150 of record NC_053436.1, read on the forward strand.
GAATTAGTACAAAAGATTTTGAATGAAGCTCATATAGTAACATGTTTATTCATCTTGGAAGTAATAAAATGTATAATGATCTAAAAAAGATGTACTGGTGGTCCGGAATGAAATGGGATATTTCTGAATTTGTATCTAAATGTTTGATATGTCAGTAAGTAAAAGCTGAACATCAGTTGCCTTCAGGATTATTACAGCCAGTTACAATACCAGAATAGAAATGGAAAAGAATTACCATGGACTTTGTATCGAGATTACCCTTATCTCCAAAGAAGAAAGATGCCATTTAGGTAATTGCCGATCAATTGATTAAATCTGCACACTTTATTCTGGTACGTATGGATTTTTGCTTAGATAGATTGGCTGTATTATATGTTTCTAACATTGTTAGATTGCATGGAGTACCTGTTTCCATTATTCCAGACACAGATCCTCGATTTACATCTCGATTCTGGAGCAAATTACAAGAAGCTTTGGGTACGCAGTTGCATTTTAGCACTACATTTCATCCTCAGACAGATGGTCAATCTGAAAGTGTAATACAGATCTTGGAAGATATGATTCGATGTTGTGTACTTGAATTTGAAGGTAATTGGGAAAAGTATTTGCCTTTGGGTTGAATTTGCTTATAATAACAGTTATCAGTCTAGTATCAAAATGGCACCGTATGAAGCTCTATATGGTTGTAAATGTAGAACTCCATTGTATTGGATAGAACTCAGTGAGAAAAAGTTACACAGAGTTGATTTAGTCCGTGAAACCGAAGAAAAGGTGAAAATAATCCAGTACAGTTTGAAAGCAGCTTATGATCGTCAAAAGTCCTATGTTGATCTTAAACGAAAAGAAATAGAATTTCAGGTCGATGACAAGGTATTCTTGAAAGTATCACCTTGGAAGAAAGTTCTCCGATTTGGTCATAATGGAAAATTGAGTCCATGGTTTATTGGACCATATGAAATTACAAAAAGACTTGGACCTATTGTATATCGGTTAGCTTTACCACCAGAACTTGATCGGATTCATAATGTTTTCCATGTGTCTACGCTACGACAGTATCAATCAGATTCTTCACGTATTTTTTCTCCAACAGAGGTAGAGATTCAGCCTGATATGACATACAGTGAAGAACTGATCAAAATCTTGGCTCGGGAAACAAAAAAGTTAAGAAATAAAAAGGTGGCACTAGTAAAAGTTCTCTGGTAGGGACATGGTATTGAAGAAGCAACTTGGGAACTGAAGGATACCATGAGAAAGTAATATCCAAACATTTTTACTGGTAAGATTTTCGAGGATGAAAATCCTTAAGGGAGAGAGTTGTAACAGCCTATTTTCAGTTAAATCAGAATGGTGATTTTGGGACCACAAATCTGAGCCAAAAATAAAATTTATTTTAATTTCAATGCATGGTTCGTATTATGATAAAGATGTCATGTGAAAATTCTGATAAGAAAATTTCACCGATTATGTGCTTAATTACGGGAAGGACCAAATCGCATAAAATGTAAAACTTGAATTCTAGTAGTTAGAAGGATTAAATGGCTATGGAGTTCGAAACTAGAGGTCCTTATACGGTAATTAGACCATTAATCAGTAGATATTTTTGATGATTCATCCATGGAAATTTAGAAAAAAAGACAAGGAATAAATTGGAAAAAAAATAATTAAAAATGATAAATAATTAAAATAGAATTAAAATCATTTTATATCATCTACTTCCCCAAATATTCCATGGAAACCTTAGGAAATAGAAAACAGTCTTTCTTGGCTTAATTGGGTAAGTTTTCTTGTCTTGTTTTTAGTAATTTTGATATTTTTGAAACTAGGATAGTTTAATCTATCTATTTGGGGGATTAATTTGAAAAGTTATCAAAGTATAGAAGTTATGCCATGGATGAATATGCTAAAAATTTAAAATTTATGGTGGAAAATGAAAGATTGTTTATAGATAAACATCTTTTATAAAGTAAATTTTAATGAAAACATTATTTAGGGACTAATTTGTAAAGTGGTGAAAATTGAAGAAAAATTCTAAAATTTATGGAATACATGTGCTGTAAATTGTATATTGAAATTTTGGTTAGGCTTGGAATAAGGAGTAAATTGCATGAATTTCATTTTCCGAGCCTAGGGATGAAATTGAAATTTATGGAAAGTTTAAAGGAAAAATGGTAATTTTGCCTAGGATGTAAATTGAGTCAATTGAATATGAAATGTGATAAATTGATGATTAAATTCATTTATATACATTCGGATAACACAAATTCAAAGTTAGATCAGGGAACGGAGAAAGTTTCAGATTAGTAGATATATATATGTGAACAAGTGTCGAGGTAAGTTCATGTAACTTAATTGAGCATGTAAATATGTTGAATTGGATGTTGTATTTGTATGGAATGTGGTTTATTTGTATGTGAATTGGTTGGATGTTACAATATAAGAAATAAATATATGCTTGAAACTATTTAAAAAGGGTTAAGTTCCGTTTGAATATTGAATTTCGATGAATAAATGTGATTTCCCTTATTGAATGAGGTCTTGCATTTGTTATTGATGGGATTTAACGACGAGTAATCCTATTGACCTCATTACAGAAAGGATTTAGCCTGGACTAGTAATCCTGATATAAGCCCTCTTGAGCATATGTTATAGATAGGATTTAGCCCGGACGGGTACTATAAGCTCTTATGAGCATATATTGGAAATAGGATTTAGCTTGGAAAAGTAATCCTGTTCTATGATATGTGGCTTGAGAGTGTGCTCACTGATTATGTGCCCTAGTGGGTACTCTTGAATATGAAGTGACGAGTTACTGAATTGTACACCTTGAGTGTACTATTTGAGTATCCATCAGAATTTCAATGATTCAACGGATAAAATACTTGACATGTTATGAGAATTATGAGACGAAATGAATAATGTCTTGAAAGAATATAGTATGATGAGCTCATCTATGTTTACTTGATGTATATGAGAATTAAGTTACTAACTTGTTTGATTGAATGCATGTGTTTAGGCAATTTTGCCAAGTTGGTGGAAACATGTTATTATATGCTTAATTTTAATAAAGAGATTTGTGACAGCCCTAAAGTGACCCTAGTCGAAAAGCGATTTCGGGACCGCTAAACCGAGTCACCAAATTATTTGAATATGATATTTATTGTCTAAAATATGTGAATATGAATGTGTGAAAGTTTTAAGCTTCGATTTAGTCGATTGCATGTGAATTCAGCTAATAGGACTTATGTGTGACACTTTTGAAATGTGATAGGTTAATCTATAAGGATCTATTAGTTCATGTAATAAAAGGGTGGACTTGCATGTCAATTTCCCCCTTAATTTAGTAGTGGCCGGCCATGACAAGGAAGGTGGACAAAATGTTATGGGCAAAACATGTCATAAACATGTTATGTTAGTGATTTATGTTAGGAAAAATAAAATAAGAAGTATGGGTAATAAAATAATAATGGAAAGGTAAATGATGATGAAAAAAAAGAAAAGAGAAAGAAAAAGAAAAAAAAAAGAAAGGCTCTCATGTTGTTCTTGGCCGAATAGAAGAAAGGGAAGAAGGGGGAAGAGATTGAGAAAATCGGCTATGGTGGTTTGCTAGACTAAGGTATGTTTGATGTTGTCCATGAGATTCATGCATGTTTTTAGTTGTTAGTTTGAGTTCTACCTAGCCCATGGTTTAAATCTTTGCTATGAGAGATGATATTCGGCCATGGGTGTTGTCTTCTTGGTTGATGTTTGATGTTATGGTGATGAGGCATGAAGATGAGTTAAGTTTCAGCTAAGGTGGATTTGTGTTGATGTCATTTGCATGCTAAGTGTGAAGCTTTGTAATGATACATGTGATGGTGATTGATGACTCTTGGATTTTCTTTTTGGCATTTTTGAGTTAGACATTAAGTTCTTTGTGTAACCCATGACCAAAATTGAATGGTATGGTGTCTTGATGCATTCGGCCATGGTAGAAAGTAGATGTGAAATGGTAGTAAGGTGAAGTGCAAAATGTTAGTATTTGATTACTAGTGTATATATGCGTATTAGCCGAGTTTTGAACTTGAAACAAGATGATATATAATCAATACAAGTAACCATACTTGTAGGAAGTATTAAGCATATAATCAGCCTCAGCATAGACGTGCATATTCGGCCATAGGAAGAAGATTGGTGTTGCATGTATTCGGTTAGAGGCAAGCATATTGATGCTTTTATCTTGGCTTAGACAATCGGCTAAAAGGGAGTGTGGGTTAATATGTTGAGTTGATTCATGATTTCATATGTATGTGACTTTAATGTCTAATGTATATGTATATGGGCTAAGTACCTTGAGTTCCTCTTTTCGATGCTCAAATGATTAAATCAATTTATTTGTTAAATTAAGCTCAAGAGCAAAGGGGAACTAAATCCGATAAAGGGAAGGAAAAAGTGGTCGAATAGCCATCGAAATCGTTCGACAACATCCGAGGTAAGTTTTCGAGTAACGAGACTTAGTTTACGATTTGATTAAGTCATGACGTATGAGCATAACAAATATACGGTGATATGATGATTCTACTTGAATTATATGTTGAGTTAATTAGTCTATACGTATGACGGGTAGCCGTATGTGCGTAGAGATCGTGTCATAAAGCAAACTAAACCATGTTGTTTGTATGTGGCTAGTGAGCCGAAAATGGGATTGCTTAATACGTGACTTGTGTTTGAACTCTAATTATGAAAATGAAATATAGATGTGTCATGATTTATTGATATGTGCATGAATATTTGGATGATAACCGGGCTAAGTCCCGAAGGCATTTGCGCTAGTGACTAGTTCCGGGCTAAGCCCCGAAGGCATTTGTGCAAGTTACTATATCCGGGCTAAGTCCCGAAGGCATTTGTGCGAGTTACTATATCCGGGCTAAGTCCCGAAGGCATTTGTGCGAGTTACTATATCCGGGCTAAGTCCCGAAGGCATTGGTGCGAGTTACTATATCCGGGCTATGTCCCGAAGGCATTCGAGCGAGTAGCTATATCCGATTAAATCCCGAAGGTACTTGGCTTGGGAATGAGCGACCTTGCTGTAATAGTTTCAATTAATACACTCGTGAAATCCCAGCGATGAGGTATGTTTCGTATATGCATTGAATTAGTTGATCCCTTACAAATAGTATTCGTTCAATCGATAAATGAGCTACCGGCCTTTGGCTAAGTTGATCTTTTGTGTATGAATATAAGGGTTGGTAATGTGAAGTAAGTATGATATTGAGAATTTGTGCATATGAAATTATCCGTTTAGCCATATGAATGCTACACTTTAGTTGTGTCTAATTTCATGGCTCAAAACTTACTAAGCATTTAATGCTTACTCCGTTTCTTTGAATCTCTGTTTTTTAGATTTTGGTTCGTCAGCTATCGGACTCGGGATTGTCAAAGTCGAAGTCGTCCACACTATCAAAGCCCCTTTTGGTACACTTTTGGTTGAACTTTGAAAATGGCATATATAGGACTGCCCTTGTGTTATTAGTCAAGTACTTTGGTGTTGTATATATTTGGATAGCCATGCGAAAATGGCTTATATATTTTAAGCATAGTGTTATAATCATTTTGTATGTATATGGTTATTGAGAGGTGTGGATATGCTTGGCAATGATTGGCCATTGGAATGGTTAATCATGATCATAATTTTTACTATATATGTTAAAGGGCTAGTTGAATCATGGAAACTATGAAATAGGTAAAGTCTACCTTAAAGGCAGATGCTGACAGCAACAGTGGCGTAAGTTTGAAAAATCACTAAAAATAGTGGGAATGGAATTAAATAGTGAATAAATTATGTAATCGAACCATGATGAATATAATTTCATACGGAAGAAACAAAACGATCATATGAGTTGTATTTTAAGGGATATTTAAGTTTCCGTGGAACAGGGCCAGAGCGATTTCTGGATCTCCTGATCTGACTTTGAAAATTCATTATAAATTAACCAGAGATAATTAGAAGTCATGCCATATATGTATAGATTCATTTTTGAGTCTAGTTTCAATAGAAATAAACGGCATAAGTATTGAAGCCCTGTATAGGGAGATATATAAGTTATAATGCAAGAAGGTCAGAGCAGTCGAACCCTGTAACAGGGGAGACTTTAACTAATAAACTATACTAATTGGCCCAACCAAAAATTCTAGAAAAAATTTGTAGATGGATATATGAGTCTAGTTTCAAGGAAAATTTACGAAACTGATTTTCGAGTTTTGAAACTCAAGATATGATTTTTAAGGTGACAATGACGCAGTTAGCCAGCTTGTCTGGAAATTTTTAAAATGGACTGTAAATAAGTGAATTAAGTCTGCTAACCCCTCGTGTCCGACTCTGGCAACGGTCTCGAGTACGGGGTGTTACAAGATTGATAAGTTTAATTCTAGTTATACGAACTTACTAAGCATAATATGCTTACTAGGTTAACTTTTCTCTGTTTTATAGTGCTCCAAAGCTCGCGAAGGTTGGTGAACGGTTGGAGCATCATCACACTATCCACAAGCTTGTTTTGGTATAAATAGTAACCTCATTTTGGTATAATGGCATGTTTAGGTAACTTAGCCAAATGATGATATATAAATATTGTTTGTAATCTAGCTATTTGAAATGGCAAGTAATGATTAAATTTTGGGATATCTGTTAAGGTAGCCTTATGGTATTATCATGAGTTATGTTATGGTTTGATTGAGCAATGCTAAATGAATATAACTATTAAAGGTAAAATCATAATAATATATGCAATGATATATCATATTAGATGTTAGAATTTGCTTGAAAACAATGCTTGAATCGGTTGGTATTTGGATATAAGTTTTGGTACAGGAAATTTATTACAGACCAGTTTTAGCTAACTCGGATAGTGGTTTCGGAACCACAAATCCAATTTTGGAATTTTTTTAAATATTTTTTTCAGTATTTACAGCATGTTATTTGATATGTGTGAAAATTTTGTGAGCTAATTTTATCGATTGGTTGGTTAATTTGTGAAAAAGGACTAAATCACGTAAAATGCAAAAGTTGCATTGGACTTGTTAAAGGTGTTTAATTGCTATGATTTAATAAGTCAAAGGTCCCTAGTGTAAGTGGACAATAATGGGCTTGTAATTAGATATAAAACTTCTAGTTGGAATTCTAGAGTTAAAAGAATTTGTCGTTCTAGTTGAAAGGACTTATAAAGCCTATGATCTTAATTAGCAAAGAAAAGAGAAAAGCAGATTCAGAGGCTAGAGACTTGAGAAAAAGATCGATGAGTAAGCCGTATCGATCTTCATCAAAGAAATTCAAGGATTCGTAGGCTTGCCCAAATGCTTCAAACGAATATTCAATCAGAGATTGTAGAAAACAATTCCCAGGTTCTAAAGCTCAAGCTACATCAGTGGAGAGTGTTGGTAGTGCGAGAGACAACAAACCCGGGTGTCAACAGTGTGGGAGGCGACATTATGGAGAATTTTGGAATAAAAATAATAAAGGTTGTTACAAATGTGGTTTGATAGATCACTTCATCCGAGATTGCCCTGAGCTGGAAGAAAACAATAAAGTTCAGAATGTGAGACCAAGTAGCATGTTGAAGAGAGGTAGACTGCCTAGAGTTTCTAGAAATGTAAGTGGTAGTAGAAGGGTGACAACAGATTCAGCTATGAGGTCTGAGGCCAGAATACCTGTTAGAGCCTACGTTATTTGCACTCGTGAAGAAGTGTCATCTTTAGATGTTATCACCGGTACTTTCACTCTCTATGATACTAATGTGATTGCATTGATAGATCCAGGATCAACTCATTCTTATATATGTATGAATTTAGTATCTAGTAAGACTTTTCCTGTAGAGTCTATTGAATTTGTGATTAAAGTATCGAACCTCTTAGATAAATGTGTTTTGGTTGAAAAAGTCTAGAAGAATTGTCCATTAATGAATCAGGATTTCTCTTTTCGGCTAATCTGATGTTATTGCCATTCGATGAATTTGATGTGATTTTGGAGATGTATTGGCTAACGATGCATGATGCTATAATGAATTGTAGACGAAAGACAATTGAACTGAAATGTCAAAATAATAAGACTATTAGAATTGAATCTGATGATCTGAATAGTTTTCCAATTGTGATCTCATCTATGTTAGCTCAAAAGTTTGTGAGAAAGGGGTGCGAAGCTTATCTTGTTTATGTACTTGATACGAAAGTGACATAAACAAAGATTGAATTAGTACCAGTTGTGTGCAAGTATCTAGATGTATTTCTCGAAGTTTACCACCTATTAGAGAAGTTGAGTTTGAATTAGTACTGGGAACAATGCTGATATCGATAGCTCCGTACAGAATGGCTTCGACAGAGTTAAAAGAATTGAAAGCCCAGTTGCCAGAGTTAACAGATAGAGGTTTTCCTAGACCAAATTTTTCTCCCTGGTATGCACCGATATTATTTGTGAAAAAGAAAGATGGCATGATGAGAATGTGTATAGACTATCGACAACTCAACAAAGTGACGATCAAGAATAAATACCATTTGCCACGAATAGATGATGTATTTGATCAGTTAAAAGAAGCAACAGTGTTTTTGAAAATTGATTTGAGATTGGGTTATTACCAGTTGCGAGTTAAAGATTCAGATGTACCAAAGACTGCATTTATAACAAGGTACGGACACTACGAATTTCTTGTTATGCTTTTCGGGCTAACAAATGCACGTGCTATTTTTATGGACTTGATGAACTGGATTTTCAGGTCGTACTTAGATCGATTCGTAGTTGTTTTTATTGATCACATTTTAATTTACTCTCGAGATGAATCTGAACATGCTGAGCATTTGAGAATCATGCTACAAACTTTGAGAGATAAACAGTTGTTTGCAAAGTTCAGCAAATGTGAGTTTTGGCTACAACAGGTTAGTTTTCTAGGACATATAGTTTTAGCCGCAGGTATCTGAGTTGACCCGAGCAAAATTTTTGCGATTATAGATTGGAAGCCTTCGAGAAATGTATCTGAAGTCCATAGTTTTCTTGGACTAGCCGACTATTATAGACAATTTGTGAAAGGCTTTTTGATGATTGTGACTCCGATGACACGATTGCTTCAAAAAGATGTTAAATTTGAGTGGTCAAAAAAGTGTCAACAAAGCTTCGATCAGTTGAAAGAATTATTGATAGAGGAACTAGTGTTAGTTCAGCCTGAGTCGGATAAATAATTCATAGTTTTCAGTGATGCATCTTTAAATGGCCTGGGTTGTGTTTTGATGCAGGAAGGCAAAGTTGTAGCCTATGCCTCGAGACAATTGAAGCCACACGAAAAGAATTATCAGATGCATGATCTAGAGTTAGCCGCGATAGTGTTCGCATTGAAAATTTGGCATCATTACTTGTTTGGTGAGAAATGTCATATTTATACCGATAAAAAAAGCTTGAAATATCTTATGACTCAAAAAGATTTGAATTTGAGACAGCGGAGATGGTTAGAATTGTTAAAAGACTATGTATTAGTGATTGACTATCATCCGTGGAAAGCAAACATAGTTGTTGATGCTTTGAGTCAAAAGTCCTTATTTGCTTTACATGCTTTGAACACACAATTAGCTTTATCTGATGACGGTTCGATAGTATCTAAGTTGAAAGCGAGACCATTATTTCTACAGCAGACTTGTGAGGCTAAAAAATTTGATAATAAATTGCAAGAAAAATGAGCTCAGTGTGAGTCGACTTCTGATTCAGAGTTTTAATAGGGTCTGATGACTATTTGCTGTTTCGTGATAGAATATGTGTACCAAGAAATTTTGAGCTCATTCAGAAGATTTCAAACGAAGCACACAGTAGTTGTTTGTCAGTATATCCGGAAAGCATGAAAATGTATAACGATTTGAGACAGCATTATTGGTGTACGGCATGAAATAAGATATCTCCGAATTTGTTTCAAAATGTTTGATTTGTCAGCAAGTCAAAGTTGAGCATCAAGTGCCGTCAAGTTTATTACAGCCTTTTATGATTCCTAAGTGGAAGTGGGATAGAGTAACAATGGATTTCGTATCAGGTTTGCCCTTATCTCCAAAAAAGAAAGATGCGATCTAGGTTGTTGTTGACAGATTGACGAAATCAGCTCATTTCATTCCAGTACGTACAGATTTCTCACTTGATAAATTAGCTGAGTTATATATTACCAAAATTGTGAGATTACATGGTGTTCCCCTATCTATTCAGATAGAGATCCAAGATTTACTTCGCAATTCTAGAAGAAATTGCTAGAAGATTTGGGTTCAAAACTGCATTTTAGCACTGTATTTCACCCGCAAATGGATGGTCAATCCGAACGAGTTATTTAGATGCTTGGGGATATGTTGCGTTGTTGCATTCTTGAGTTTGAAGGTAGTTGGGAGAAATATCTACCACTGCTTGAATTTTCTTTCAATAATAGCTTCCAATCTAGTATAAAGATGGCACCGTACAAAGCTTTATACAATCGTAAATGTAGAACACCATTGTACTGGACTAAGCTTAGCGAAAATAAGATTCACAGGGTTGATCTGATCAGAGAGACTGAAGAAAAAGTGAAAGTAATTCACGACAATTTGAAAGCGGCTTCAGATCAATAGAAATTGTATGCAGTCTTGAAATGGAAAGATATTGAGTTTCAGATCGAGGATAAAGTATTTTTGAAAGTGTCTCCATGGAAAAAGATATTACGGTTTGGTCGGAAAGGGAAATTGAGTCCACGATTCATTGGTCTGTATGAGATTACTGAACGAGTTAGGCCAGTGGCATATCAGCTATCTTTACCATCTGAGTTATAGAAAATACATAATGTGTTTCATGTATCGATGCTTCAACGATACCGATCCGATCGTTCACATGTCATTTCCCAGACCGAGGTTGAAATTCAGTCTGATATGTCATATGTTGAAGAACCGATTTGAATTTTAGTTCATGAGATTAAAGAGTTAAGAAATAAAAAAATCGCATTAGTGAAAGTATTAGTGCATCGACATGGGTTGAAGAAGCTACATGGGAACCCGAGGATGCTATGAGAAAACAATACCCGAACCTATTCACTGGTAAGATTTTCGGGAGAGTTGTAACAGCCCGATTTTAGCTAAATTAGAACAGTGGTTTTGGAACCAAAAATCCAATTTTAGAATTTTTTAATATTATTTTCGATATTTATAGCATGTTATTTGATGTGTGAAAATTTCGTGAGCTAATTTTATCGATTGGTTGGTTAATTTGTGAAAAAGGACTAAATCGCGTAAAATGCAAAAGTTGCATTCTTCTTGTTAAAGGCGTTTATTTGCTATGATTTAATAAATCAAAGGTCCTTATGTTGTAATTAGACCATCCCTAGTGTAAGTGGACAATAATGGACATTTAATAGATGTTTTAAATGGTTTTCCATTAAGGTTATATTGGTAATTAGCATAATAATCATATGTTAAATAAAACAAAATGTTTAATTTTCATTCATCTTCTTCAAAATACATACAAAACTGATTCTACGTGAAGAAATAGGGCTAGAATTCGGCTAAGCTTCAAAGGCCAATTGGTGAGTGATTTTAAACCCGTTTTTAATGTTTTCTATGTTTTTAAGATCGTTGCTTCGTATTCTAGCTAGCCCATACCTTAAATTTCAAAACTGTTATAGATTTATCATGTTTCCATTGTTGAATGCTTGAGTAATTTGATGATTGATGATGGATTTTGAGTAGTTGTTGATAGTTAAACAAGTTTTGTAAAGTGATTTTGAGTAAAAATGCAAAATAAGGAGTTATTTGTGAAATGTGCAAATTGAGCGGTTAAAATGTGAAACAAATGAAATTTTTGGGCTACTAGGGACCTATGAATAATTCATCCAAGCTTGGGTTTATTGAAATTATGTGAATTTTGTGCATTGGTGAATTAGGGACTAAATTGGTTAAATGTGAAAGTTTAGGGGCTAATGTGCAAATAGGCCTAAATGTATGTCTAGGACTAAATTGAATGAATGGTTGATTAAATAAGTTAATTTTGAATATATTTAGATCAAGAAAAGAGGAATCCAAAATTTGATCGAGAGAAAGGCAAGATCATCGAGTAACTAACTCATTTCGCTATTTTCGTACTTGAGGTAAGTTCGTATGTGGTAATTTCGTTATAAAAGTATGTTAAAAGCTTTGATATTGCATAAACTGTGATTATGAGATTATGAATAATGTTCAAATTGTGAAAATGACTCGACGAATACATTCAATGATAGAAATGAAAAGTGTGAAATCCCGGTTGAACTTTAGGAATAGATTTGGATACTAGTGTCATGTTGTTAGATGATAAGTTGAGTTGGCTTCAGGCCATGCATATCGGATGATTTGGCTTCGAGCCATGATAATTGTTCTTCAGATAAGTTACCTTGATTTGGCTATTGGCCATGGTATAGGTACTTTTCGTATGAGACTATTGAGTATTCAATTTCTATTCCAAATGGTTCAACAGGTAAACGATTGATGTGGTTGAGAAAGAGGTTAGTATGAGGCGGTACAAGTATGTACAGAACCTATTCGAGTATTAAATAGAGAAAGTTCAATGAGATGGTATTTAATCATATTTTAATACATGAGAAAGGTTGTAGTTAATGTGAAATTGGTTGATTTACATTTATTCAATGAATTAGTTATTTACATACGAGCTTACTAAGCTATGAAGCTTACTTCGTGTTATTTTTCTATGTTTTATAGTAAATCAAGGCTAGCTCAGATCCGAAAGTCGTTGGGAACATCATTGCACTATCAGACATCTATTTGGTACTTTTGAGTTTTGTATATATGGTATATGGCATGTATAGGCTAGATGTGGTATTTTGGTTGTGATTATAGCCATGAAATTAGCCTTGTAAATGATGTTAATATTGATGTATGTTTGGCTAATAGAAATGGCTTAATTTGGCTTGTTTGGTATGAATATGGTTAATTGTTTTATGGAGTATAAATGCTTGAGAAATGCTTTGATGAAGTATGATTTTAGAAGTTGAGTTGATAAGTATTTGATTAGGTAAATGGCATTGATTTGAGTATTGAATTTGGTTGAAATGAATATTATATGAATTGTGCTTTTGGTTGGTGATTTTGGTTGCCTAATTGAATGATGAAATGGTACCATTTTGGTTGTTTAGGTGAGCATGAATAAGGGTGGCAAATTGGCCTTGCAAATGGCCTATTTTTGTCCACACAGGCAGAGACACGGGCATGTGTCTCAGCTGTGTGTGACACACGGTCATTTTACACGGCCTTGTGTCCCTTGGTGTTGATATAAAATGAAGTCAGTATGTTCCACATGGTCTCACACATGGGCGTGTGACTGGCCATATGGTACAAGTCAGTATACCACCGTAATTGCCACACGGCACAGCATACGGGTGTGTGACTTGGTCATGTTGCATAAATTAGTATACCCTACAGTTTTGGCACAGCCTGGCACACAAGCGTGTATGGCCACTTCATAGGGCACATGGGCTAGACACACGGTGTGTGGTTGGCCGTGTGACCCAAGTCAGTATGTATGCCCTGTTTCCACACGGCCTGAGACGAGGGCGTGTCTAGAGCCGTGTGAGGCACACTGCCTATTCACACGGGCGTGTGACCCCTATATGTATGAAACTTTTCTAAATTTCTAAAATTTTCATATGCTATTGGTTTAGTCCCGAACCACTTATAAAGCATGTTTAAGGCCTTGTAGGCCCTTATAAGGGACAATGTGATTGTGATGAATGATTTATGGGAATAATTGTTTTATGCTTGATAAATGTATGCTATATGTTGTGAATTGATCGGTAATACCTCGTAACCCTACTCCGACGATGGATACGAGTTAAGGGTGTTACAAAATTAGTAAAATTTTGGGTGAGAAATGAAGCTAGAAATGAGTTTATTTTGTCCACACGGGCAGACACACAGCCTGGTACATGGGCGTGTGGTTAGGCCGTGTGTCCCCTGCATCTTAAATTCGAGAAACAAAATACTCAGAATCGAGCACACAGGCAGAGACAAGAGCGTGTGTCTCAGCCGTGTGTGCTACACGGCCTTGAACATGGGCGTGTGTCTTAGCAGTGTGAACCCTACACCTAATTTTTGAAAATTAAATTGATCACACAACCTATTCACATAGGCGTGTGGCTGGCTATGTAGCACAAGTCAGAGAGTTACACAGGGTCGAACACGGCCTGCAGGACGGGCGTGTCCTAGGGCCACACGGGCGTGTCCCTTGGACCACACGGGTGTATGAGCCCTGTAATTAGGAAAATTTTAGAAATTTTGTAAAAAATTCTTGGAGTTCTCGCTTAAGTCCCGACTCAATTCTAATACTCAAATTGGGCCTCGAGGGTCCATTTAAGGGACGTTAAGAATAATCTTGGAAAATGAATAGTAATTGATATAAAATATATGTAAATGTTCTGTAAACTCAGGTAATACTTCATAACCCTATTCCAGCAACGGATATGGGTTAGGGGTGTTACAGTTACCCGATTGATCATGTCGTTTCAAATACTAACGGTGGGTGCTTCCTCCATTGATCGTGTAAAGCTTGAATTGTTTGTGTCTCCTTCGTGTTGGGTTCCTACATAGAAAACTTAGCCAAATACAATATGGCTAAAAATCTACTATTAATCCTACTCCTACAAAGTCTAAATAAAAATCATTCAAAAATTAATACAAGTGTTTTTAAAAATAGAACTATAAATTGTTCAATCTCCTTTGTAACAGTCCGGTTTCGACCCTAGTAGGAACAGCAGTTTTGGGACCACATATTCTTGTCAGGAAAATATTTTAATATTATTTTTCGTGTCTTTTATAAGTGAATTGACGTGTGTAAAAAATCTCATGTGAAAATTTAATTTTTTGTGTGCTTAATTTAATTAAAAGGACCTAATCACGTAAATGGTAAAAGTTGTGTGCTAGATTTTAAAAGTACCTATTTGACTTGGCTTTGTAATGAGAAGTCCTTATGTTGTAAATGGACCATTGAAGACATTAGTTGGTGGATTTTATAATGAAATAGTTAAGGTTAAAATAGTCATTTGTGTAATAATATGCTTTATAATAAAGAAAACATAAAATGGCTAGGCATTTTTCATCTTTGTTGGCCGATTATTTGAAAGAAAAAGAATAGAAAAGATCAAGCTAGGGTTCGGGTGAAAAATTGGTGATTACGATCAAGAAAATAGGAATTCGGATTTAAATCGAGGAAAGTCAAAGGTTATCGAGTAGACGATTCAAATCGACAATTTCGAGTACGAGGTAAGTTCATACGTATCAAACGATGTTAAAGTTATGTTTTACTGAGATGGTAATGCATAAATTTTATAGATATTTGATTTCAGTTTGAGTATGATGATATTCGATTATGATTGGCACTAAGTGTCCGGTTTAATATAGCTTTGGCTACAAATGGCACTAAGTGTGCGAGTTAGAATAGCTTCGGCTACAAATGGCACTAAGTGTGCGAGTTGGAATAGTTCAGCTATGTAAGGCACTAAGTCTGCGATATCGACTTAACTTCAGTTAATTGAAATGGTACTAAGTGTGCGGAATCATTTTAGCTTCAGCTAACCTTTATAGCACTAAGTGTACGGATGTTAAAGTAGGAATAAGTTACGGAAAGTTTTGAAATACTCAAACAAGAGGTGAGAATGAAAGTGAATAAGTATGGGAAGATCCAGGTATGTATGATACCTTTATGGTAGATGATATTATGTAGGTGAAGTTCAGTGAATTGTTATGAACATATGGATTGGGTTGGTATAGATGATTTGAGAATTATAAATACTTAAGTGTTAATGATTTATGTTTTATATACTATTGATGGTTTTAATACGAGCTTACTAAGCTTTTGAAAGCTTACTTTGTGTGTGTTTGCATTATTTTATAGATATCGAAGCTACTACAAGCTTGGGGATCGTCAAGGATTGTCAGCACACTATCGAACTTCATTTTGGTACTTTTGAAAATTTTATTTGGAAGTATGGCATTTATAGGCTAGTAGTATAAGAAGTATGTTTTGTGATGTACATGCTTAGCCATGTGATTTGGCTAACTTGTGATTGAATTTATTGTTGATAATGGTGCATGGTATATGATGATAATATGAAATTGTAGTATGTTTTAGTTTGTAAGTCTTGGAAAGATTTATGGATATGAATTTTGGTGATTATTATATGACATGAAAAGGGTTATGTTTTGGTGTTGAATTTGGCTAAAATGGTGATATAAATATGTTAGTTTCTTTTGCTTGTAGGATGACCAAATTGAGGTGGCAAATTGGCTATTTAAATGGCTTGTTTTTGTAATATCCTGATTTTGGACCTAGTCGGAATAACGGTTTCGTGACCACAAAATCCGAGATAGAAATAATTATTTTATGATTATTTGAGTTCTATGATATGATTGCATGATTGTGTGAAAATTTCGTGAAGAAATTTTATGCATAAAGTGCTTAAATTGAAATTAGGGACTAAATCGAATAATTTGTAAAACTTGCATTCTAGAAGTTTCTAGTATGAAATTGTTTTGAAATATTAATTAGGAGGTCTTAAATAGAAATTTTACCAATTTCTAAGTCTATGGACAAAAATTGGACATGGATGGAATTTTTGGAAAGTTTAGTAGTAAGGGCATTTTGGTCATTTAGGGGTAAAATGAATTAAAATACAAAATTAAAAGCCAATTTTGCTCATCTTCAACCCCATGGCCGAATATAGCAAGGAGAAACCATGGCTAGGGTTTTTCAAGCTTCCAAGATCGATTGTAAGTCCATTCTAGCCCCGTTTTTCAAGTTCTTTACGTTTTTGGAGTCCCGGTAGCTCGATTAAGCTTATGCTAGCAATAATTCAACCTAGGGTTCATATTTCGAAAAATACCCATAGGTTAAATTTGTGTATTTTGGTGTTTTATGATAGAATATGAGGTTTTAAATTATGTTAGACAACTTGTGCTACTCGGTTTTAAGCAAAAACTAGAAAAAGGGCTTAATCGGTAAAAATACCTAATAGTCATAAGTACATGTTAGAGTGAGAATTTTATGTTGCCATAGAAGGGAAAAATGATCAGCATGTCATAAAAAATAAGAAAATAGGCTGAAGTTTAGTTTACGAGCTTTGGGGCAAAAGTGTAAATATGCAAAAGTTTAGGGGCAAAACTGTAATTTTGCCAAAATATGATTTTGGGTCAATTTGTATAATGTGAGTCCTAATTAGACTATATTTTAAATGATAGATCAAGGAAAACTAAAATTCGGGCTAAAATGGGGAAAATACCAAGTTGTGGACGAAATGGTAAAAGTAGCCATTTTCGCATACGAGGTAAGTTCATATGTAAATGTTGGTAACATAGTTATTATTTTAAATGTTTTAATGTTTTTTAAATGATATGATAATTATTATGAAATATTATACTGTGATAATTGTTTGTTAATATGTCAAATTATGTGATATACTTGGAAAATGTGAAATACTACCCAGTATCGGTAACGGCATTCCGTAGAAGATGGTTGAGACACATGATTGGGAAAAAGGTCCTGTTGAACCTTAGGAATGGATTAGGATACAAGTGACATATCACTAGGATATTTGGGCATCTGAACTCGTTGAGTTGAGTCCGAGTTCACTTATGGATGCGAATGTCCGAACTCGTTGAGTTGAGTCCGAGTTCGAGAGATGTAACTAGGCATCCGAGCTTGTTGAGTTCAGTCCGAGTTCACTTATGGATGCAAACGCCCGAGCTCGTTGAGTTGAGTCCGAGTTCACTTATGGGCGGGTTACATGGTAGCTTGGCTACATATGTGGCACTTATGTGGAAACTTTCCATGTATACAAATTATATTCCGATGTGTTCAACGGGTAAAATTCTACTCAAATAGAGGAATACTCGAGATGAAAGGGACGTATTGGTAAGCGTTGCGAAATGAATACTTTGAACAGGTATGTACTTAACCCTCGGGTTGAAAACTTGATATAACAACAATATGGTAAGATGATAAATGAAAATGTGATATGAATGTCTTGGTGATGATTATGCAAATGATGTTTTATGTTTGCTTATATGGTTATGTTACTTGCTATTTGCATGTGAACTTATTAAGCATTTATGCTTACTCCCTCCTTTTCATTCCTTGTAGTTTTGACAAGCCAGCTCAGAAATCGGGAACGGTCGGAGGCTCGCTCACACTATCCGTATACCATCTTGGCATAATGGCTTGTATATTTTGAGTATGGCATGTATAGCATTATAATCATTTTGTATATATGGTCTTATGATATGGTTATTGAGTGGTATGGAAATGCTTGGTAATGATTAGCCATTGGAATGGCTAATCATGATCATATTTGGTGTTATGTATGCTAAATTGCTAGCTAATCCATGGAAACCATGAAATAGGTAAAATTTACCATAAAATAGATTCAGAAAGCAGCAGTGACGTGAGTTTGAAAAATCACTAAAAATAGTAGAGATACATTTAGATGATGAATAATATATGGAATTGAAGCTTGATGAGTCTATTTTCATATGGATGAACAAAACAGGTATATGAGTTATATTTATGAGATGTTTAAATTTTTGTGAAACAGGGCCAGAGCGATTTCTGGATCCCCTGTTCTGAATTTGGAAATTCACCATAAATTGTTCAAAGATAATTATAAGTCATGATTTATATGTACAGATTCCTTATTGAGTCTAGTTTTATTAGAAACAAACTACATAGTCATTGAAACTCTGTACAAGGATATATTGATTCGTAATACACGGAGGTCAAAGCAGTCAAACTCTGAAAGAGGGGAGAATTTAACTAATAAACTGTACTAATTTGCTTGACCAAAAATTCTATAAAAAAATTAGGAAATAGATATATGAGTCTAGTCTCAGGAAAAATTTACAGAATTGGATTTCGAGTTTCCTAACTCGAGATATGAATTTTTAAGCGACTATGATGCAGATTGTTAGCTTGACTAAAAATTTTAAAAATAAATTGTTTGAGCTGTTTAAGTAATGAATTAAGTCTATTAACACCTCGTGTTTGACTCCGGAAACGGTTTCGGGTACGGGGCATTACAGTTTTTGTCCACACGGGCGTGTGTCATAGCTGTGTGTGACACACTGCCATGTTGCACGGTCGTGTGTCCCCTAGGGTACCCTTCATTTGTAGGTCAGACTCGCACACGGGCTAGACACATGGGCGTGTGGTCAGGCCATGTGACCCTAATTGGTATGATGATGTCACAAATAGAATACCCTCTATTTTTAGCATGGCCTAGTACACTGCCTGGAAACGGGCATGTGCATAGCACATGGGTTGGACACACAGGCGTGTGGTCTGGCCATGTGGGCAAGTTAGTAGCTATGTCCTATTTTACCACGGCTTTGACACACAGGCGTATAACATTTTAAAAGTGAAAATTTTATTATAAGTTCAGAAACTTTTATATGTTATCAATTTGGTCCCAATTGCATGTTTAAGCATTGTATACTTGATTTTATGTGAATATTTAATGTGAATGAATGACTTTTATTAGTAATTTGATGATATTTGATGTATGGTGGTTATAATTTGAGTTATAAGTCCAGTAATTCCTCTTAACCTATTCTGGCGACGGTTACAGGTTGGGGGCGTTACATTTTATTGGTATCAGAGCTATGGTTTAGTCGGTTCTAGGACTACCATAGCATATATGAGTCTAGCTATACATGCCATATTTATGAACTGCAATAGTGTGATGAATCCTGACATTGAAATGTGATTTTATATAACAAATGGATCCTGATAGAGTTGTAGCAGACGATGTTGAAAGTAATATGCCTGCTCCCTTGCAATGAACGGTGCAAGCTGAATCTCGACTGGCTACGAGTAGCTGTGATGGTGAGGCTAAACAAGCCTTCTATCCGAAGGTGAATGATTAGTTCACCCAATATATTAGAACCAATCCGGGTATACAACAACCTCCACCCCCGATTAATTCTCCTCAAACTCCTATTATGCCACCAGTGAATTCGGTACAATTGAGTAGACCACCAGTTGATAAGATTAGAAAATATGGGGCTAAATATTTTCGAGCTACAAAAAATGATGATGCTGAAAAAGCCGAATTCTGGTTAGAGAACACAATAATAGTGTTTGATGAGATGTCCTTGAGTCTAGAAGAATGCATAAAGTGTGTCGTTTCACTTCTTAGAGACACGGCGTATCATTGGTGGAAAACCTTGACATCTGTGGTTTCGAGTGAACGGGTTACTTGGGATTTCTTTCAAACTAAATTCCAGAAGAAATATATCAGTCAGAGATTCATTGATCAGATACGCAAAGAGTTTCTCGAGCTTAAACAAGTCCATATGTCTGTCACAGAATACGAGCGGGAATTTGTAAGCTTGAGTCAGTATGCCCGTGAATGTGTATCTTCAGAAGCAATAATGTGCAAAAGGTTTGAAGATAGTTTGAATGATGATATTCGTTTGCTAGTTGGGATCTTGGAAATCAAAGAATTTGTGGTGCTTGTTAAACGAGCATGTAAAGCTGAAGATCTTAGGAAAGAGAGGAGAAAAGCTGATTTTCAAGCTAGAGAAGTACAAAAAAGATCAACAGGTAAATCATTTCAATCTGGATTCAAGAAGCTTAGAGATGATAGCAGTATTTCAAGAGCTAGTGTGGGACATTCGAACAAAGATCGTGTTAGATCGTAATTGAATTTGAAATCTCCAGCTACGTTTGTTGCTAGTGTTGATAATGCAAAGAATGAAAATCCTGAGTGTGATCAATGTGGAAGACGACATTTCAGAGAATGCTAGGGAAAAATTAATAATCGAGCTTGTTATAGTTGTGGTTCAAGAAATCATTTTATAAAAGATTGTCCAGATTTAGCTGAAAAAGATAATGTTCTGAATTCGAGGCAGAGTGGTAATGTTTCTCGTGGTAGACCTCCCAGAAATTTGGGAAATGTAAGTGGTAGTCAAAGAGGAACGAAAGACACCACTGTGAGATAGGCTCGTGCACCTGCTAGAGCCTATGCTATCCGAGCTCGCGAGGAAGCTTCATCACCAGATGTGATTACGGGTACATTTACTCTCTATGATACTTCTGTGATTGCTTTGATAGATCAAGGATCAACACATTCGTATATATGCATGAATTTAGTAAACAGTAAGACTTTGCCTGTAGAGTATACTGAATTTGTAGTTAGAATTTCGAACCCCCTAGGCAGATGTGTTCTGGTAAATGAAGTCTGTAGGAATTGTCCGTTAATGTTTCGAGACAATTGTTTTCTGGCTGATCTGATGCTGTTACCTTTTGATGAGTTTGATATAATTCTGGGAATGGATTGGTTAACTTTGCATGATACTGTGGTGAATTGAAAATGGAAAAATATTGATTTGAGATGTAAGAACGATGAAATAGTCAGAATTGAATCTAGTGATTTAAATGGATTGTCTGCTATAATATCTTCGATAAAAGCTTTGAGTATTGTAAGAAAGGGCTGTAAAGCTTATTTTGCATATGTGATTGATTCAAGAGTGTCGGAAAAGAAAGTTGAATTAGTGCCTATTGTATGCAAATTTTCTGATGTGTTTCTTGAAGAACTTCTGAGATTACCTCCAGTTGGAGAAGTAGAATTTGGTATTAAATTGGTACCTGGTGCTACTCCGATTTCGATAGCTCCGTACCGAATGGCTCCAACCGAACTAAAAGAATTAAAGTCTCAATTGCAAGAGTTAACTGATCGAGGATTTTCTAGACCGAGTTTCTCACCTTGGGGTGCTCTGATTTTATTTGTGAAAAAGAAAGACGATATGATGAGAATGTGTATAGATTATCGTCAATTGAACAAGGTGACTGTTAAGAATAAGTATCCCCTGTCCCGAGTTGTTGATTTGTTTGATAAGTTGAAAGGAGTTGCTGTGTTTTCGAAAATAGATTTGAGATCAAGCTATTATTAGTTACGAGTGAAAGACTTAGATATTACGAAGATTGCTTTCAGAACGAGGTGTGGTCACTATGAATTTTTAGTTATGCCTTTCGGATTGAGTAACGCTCCTGCTATATTTATGGATTTGATGAATAGAATTTTCAGAACGTATTTAGACCAATTTGTTGTGGTATTCATTGATGACATATTGATTTATTCACGTGATGAATCTGATCATGCCGAGCATCTGATGATAGTGTTACAGACTCTGCGAGACAAATAGTTGTATGCTAAGTTTAGTAAATGTGAGTTCTGGTTGCGGGAAGTTGATTTTCTAGGTCATATTGTATCAGCCTCTGGTATCCAAGTTGATCCGAGTAAAATTTCAGCTATTTTGGATTGCAAACCTTCGAGAAATGTCTCTAAAGTCCGTAGTTTCTTGGGACTTGCTGGTTATTATAGAAGATTCGTAAAAGGTTTATCGATGATTGCGACTCCGTTGACAAAACTGCTTCAAAAAGATGTGAAGTTTGAGTTGTCTGAAAAGTGTCAGAACAGTTTTGATCAGTTGAAAGCCTTGTTGACTGAAGCTCTGGTATTGATACAACCTGAATCAGGTAAAGAATTTTTGATTTACAGTGATGCTTCATTGATCGGTTTAGGATGTGTCTTAATGAAGGAAGGAAAAGTCATTACTTATGCTTCAAGACAGTTGAAGCCGCACAAAAATAACTATCTGACGCACGATCTTGAGTTATCTGTGATTGTGTTTGCCCTAAAGATTTGGCACCATTAATTGTTTGGAGAGAAATATCATGTGTATTCTGATCATAAGAGTTTAAAGTATTTGATAACATAGAAATATTTGAATTTGCGACAGAGAAGATGGTTAGAACTGTTGAAAGACTATGAACTTGTGATTGATTATCATTTGGGAAAAGCAAATGTTGTTGCTGATGCCTTAAGTAAAAAATCGTTGTTTGCTTTGCATGCAATGAATGTTCATTTGGTTCTGTCTGATGATGGTTCAATTTTAGCTGAATTAAAAGCGAGACCTTTGTTTTTACTGCAAATTATTGATGCCCAGATGATTGATAATGAGATTTTAGCTAAACGAGCTCAGTGTGATGTAGAGTCTAATTCAGAATTCAGAGTTGATAAAGATGATTGTTTGAGATTTCGAGATCAAATTTTTGTTCTGAGAAATTCAGAGTTAATTCAAATGATTCTGAGTGAAGCTCATAGTTGTCGTTTATCCGTGCATCCGGTTAGTACTAAAATGTTTAATGATTTGAAACAACATTATTAGTGGTTTGGAATGAAAAGAGATATCTCTGATTTTGTTTCTAAATGTTTGATATGTTAGCAAGTTAAAGCTGAACATCAAGTACCAGCTAGATTGTTACAACCGATTATGGCTCTGAAGTGGAAATGGGATCGAGCGAGCATGGATTTTGTTTCGGGTTTGCCCCTAAATTTGAGAAAGAAAGATGCAATTTGGATTGTAGTTGATCGATTGACAAAATCAGCTCATTTTATTCCGATTTGATCCGATTACTCACTTGATAAATTAGCTGAGTTATACATTTTTGATATTGTGAGATTGCATAGAGTGCCATTGTCTATAGCGTCAGACAGAGATCCGAGATTCACATCACGATTTTGGAAGAAGTTGCAAGATGCACTAGGTACTAAATTGCACTTTAGCACTGTTTTTCATCCACAAACGGACGATCAATCTGAGCAGATTATTCAGATGCTCGAGGATATGTTGAGATGTTGCATTCTTGAGTTTGAAGGTGCGTGGTAACAATATCTACCTTTGATTGAATTCACGTATAATAACAGTTTTCATTTGAGCATTAAAATGGCACCATACGAAGCTTTATATGGTTGTAAATGTCATACACCATTGTATTAGACTGAGCTCAGCAAAAATAAGATTCACGGGGTTGATTTGATAAAAGAAACAGAACAAAAAGTGAAAGTGATCCGAGATAGCTTGAAAATAGTTTCCAATCGTCAGAAATCATATGTAGATTTAAAAAGAAAAGACATTGAGTTTGAGATCGGCTACATAGTATTTTTGAAAGTATCTCTGTGGAAGAAAGTGCTTCAGTTCGGTAGAAAAGGCAAATTGAGTCCGAGGTTAATCGGGCCATATGAAATTATTGAGCGTATTGGGCCGGTAACATGCCAGCAGAGTTAGAAAAGATTCACAATGTGTTTCATGTACCGATGCTTCGATGATACAGATCTGATATTTCGCATTTAATTCCTCTATCTGAGATCGAAATTTAATCTGATATGATTTACGAAGAAATATCGATCCAAATCTGAGCTCGAAAGGTTAAAGAGTTACGAAATAAGAAAATTTCGTTAATCAAAGTGATGTGGCATCGACATGGTATTGAAGAGGCGACGTGGGAGCTTGAAGATTCTATGAGACAGCAATATCCAAATATGTTTAACGGTGAGATTTTTGGGGACGAAAATCCCTAAGGGGGGAGAATTGAAACAGTCCGATTTCGACCCTAGTCAGAATAGTGGTTTTAGGACCACATATCTGAGTTAGGAAAATATTTTAATATTATTTTTCGTGCCTTTTATAAGTGAATTGATGTGTGTAAAAAATCTCATGTGAAAATTTAATTGTTTGTGTGCTTAATTTAATAAAAAAGACCTAATTGCGTAAAAGGTAAAAGTTGTGTGCTAGATGTTAAAAGTACTTATTTGACTTGGCTTCGTAATGAGAAGTCCTTTGGTTGTAAATGGACCATTGAACTCATTAAATGACATTAGTGGACATTAGTTGGTGGATTTTATAATGAAATAGTTAAGGTTAAAATAGTCATTTGTGTAATAATATGTTTTATAATAAAGAAAACATAAAATGGCTAGGCATTTTTCATCTTTTTTGGCCGATTATTTGAAAGAAAAAGAATAGAAACGATCAAGCTAGGGTTCGGCTGAAAAATCGGTGATTAAGATCAAGAAAAGAGGAATTCAAATTTAGATCAAGGGAAGTCAAAGGTTATCGAGTAGACGATTCAAATCGACAATTTCGAGTATGAGGTAAGTTCGTACGTATCAACCGATGTTAAAGTTATGTTTTAATGCGATGGTAATGCATACATTGTATAGATATTTGATTTCGATTTGAGTATGATGATATTCGACTATGCTTGGCACTAAGTGTGCGAGTTGGAATAGTTCAGCTGTATAAGGCACTAAGTGTGCGATATCGACTTAACTTCGGTTAATTGAAATCGAGCTAAGTGTGCGGAATCATTTTATCTTTGGCTAACCTTTACAGCACTAAGTGTGAGGATGTTAAAGTATGAATAAGTTATGGAAAGTTTTGAAATACTCAAACAAGAGGCGAGAATGAAAGTGAATAAGTATGGGAAGATCTAGGTATGTATGATACCTTTGTGATAGATGATATTATGTAGGTGAAGTTCATTGAATTGTTATGAACATATGGATTGGGTTGGTATAGATGATTTGAGAATTATAAATACTTAAGTGTTAATGATTTATGTTTTATATACTATTGATGATTTTAGTACAAGCTTACTAAGCTTTTGAAATTTTACTTTGTGTGTGTTTGTATTGTTTTATAGATATCAAAGCTACTACAAGCTTGGGGATCGTCAAGGATAGTCAGCACACTATCGAACTTCATTTTGATACTTTTGAAAATTTTATTTGGAAGTATGGCATGTATAGGCTTGTAGTATAAGAAGTATGTTTTGTGATGTATATGCTTAGCCAAGTGATTTGGCTAACTTCTGATTGAATTTATGGTTGATAATGGTGCATGGCATGTGATGATAATATGAAATTGTAGTATGTTTTAGTTGGTAAGTATTGGTAAGATTATGGATATGAATTTTGGTGATTTTCATATCATATGAAAAAGGTTATGTTTTGATGTTGAATTTGGCTGAAATGTTGATATAAATATGTTAGATTCTTTTGCTTATAGGATGACCAAATTGGGGTGGCAAATTGGATATTTAAATGGCCTATTTGGTAGAGACACGGGCGTGTGTCACAGCTGTGTGTGACACACGGCCATGTTGCACGGTCGTGTGTCCCCTGGGGTACCCTTCATTTGTAAGTCATACTCGCACACAGGCTAGACATGCGGGTGTGTGGTTTGGCCGTGTGACCCTAATTGGTATGATGACGTCACAAACAGAATACCCTCTATTTTTGTCACTGCCTACCACACGGCTTGGAAACAAGCGTGTGCATAGCACACGGGTTGGACATACGGGCGTGTGGTCTAGCTGAGTAGGCAAGTTAGTAGGTATGTTCTGTTTTGCCACGGCTTTGATACATGGGCATGTTTAGACCGTGTGAGGCACACGGCCTGTTTACACAGGCGTGTGACCTTTTAAAATCGAAAAAATTATTATAAGTTTAGAACTTTTATATGTTATCAATTTGGTCCCGAATGCATGTTTAAGCATTGTATACTCAATTTTATGTGAATATTGAATGTGAATGAATGACTTTTATTAGTAATTTGATGATATTTGATGTATGGTGGTTCTAATTTGAGTTATAAGTCTGGTAATGCCTCTTAACCTATTTTTGTGACGATTACGGGTTAGGGTTGTTACATCCTTCCTCAAAATTCATATCCTTGCTTCTGTTGTTCTTCTTATCCTCTCCTTACTGTTCTCTTTCATGCACCTCTTCCTCCTAACTTGAATGTGTTGGGCCAAACATGTCAAGTGTATAACTGGGGACCAGGATGTTATTTTTCTTGGCAAATTCTTGAAAAATTGGCCATGATTCCTGCATCCTATGTATCATCCAATCTAGCTTTGGAGGACTACTTTCACTAACTTTTTGTTGAGCTTGTATAAACCTCTGTAATGAAGCTAATGTAACTATCGATTCTTATCACTGTTTGTTCCAATCTTTTATTTTTTGGCTAGCAGCTCTATGTACTTTTAGAACAAGATGTCACCAATAATACTTTAGGAAGGTTTCAGCGGCTGCTCAGTGGATGTCATAGGTACACTTGCCTTTTTGCATAAGGCCGTCACTATGCGGGGAAAGAAAACTCCCACCTTCTAGCCACTTATACATATTTTCATGTTTTTGTGGATCCATTTTCTTATACACACCTACTTTTTCTACAAAATTGCATACAGTAAAACTGCTCGAAAGGTCTTAACATTAGAAACATTTAAATCAAGGACTACTCGCGTGCATACAAATTGAATCCACATTTTAGCCTCTAGAAACATAATAGCTTGTTGAAAGGATATGAGA
This sequence comes from Gossypium hirsutum, assembly GCF_007990345.1. Lineage (NCBI taxonomy): Eukaryota > Viridiplantae > Streptophyta > Magnoliopsida > Malvales > Malvaceae > Gossypium > Gossypium hirsutum. Next base: position 22,921,353 of record NC_053436.1, read on the forward strand.
ATATTGGTACCTGGGTGATATTTCCATTTTCCTTTTCGTTCAATTAGGAAGTTTATAATATTATCCATACCTATGTCTTGAAATTACTCTAAATCAGTTTCATCGATAAAAAATTTTCCATAGTATGTAGCATTATAAAAGTCACAAATAATTCGAGGGGTTACTTGCACTTCTTTCCCTCGCATAGGTACTATATCTCACATGTGGCCTTCAGTGATTCTAGACTCTTGGTCTTGTAAGGATGTATAAAATTCTTGAACAACCAGGACCACAACATTATCTTTTAGGATTGTCCATATCATACCTAACTAAAGGCCACATTTCCTTACATAGAATCATGGATGGATCAAATCCCCTCTCTTGAATGAATGTTTTTCCTTGAAGTTCATTGAAATAATTTTCAACATTCATATTCGAAAAACTAAAGGGATTTTGACTTATTGATGGTTCCATTTCCATAGTTCGTCTAACTTTTTTAGGAGGCATATTTAGTTCTACTAGCTAATGAAACTTCAAGCAAGTAAATGTAATAGAACAATAAAAATTGAGTTAGGAACCCTTAACCTCGTATTTGGATTCCTTATCAGTCATTTTTCTTCGTCATTCCTTGATATGTTTCCTTCTTTTTTCCTACACCAAATAATGTTAAAAGAGGAAAATTTTCTAACCAAATCTAAAGAAAAGTATAAGAAAGGGTTTTTAGGGTTTAAGGTATTTGAGAGATTTTATAAAATTAAAGAAGTAAAGGATGTTTAAATATGAGTTAATATGTGTTTAGGTTTTTACGAATAAGGGGTTTAAAGGTTTAAAATCAGGTGAAAAGGGGTTTAGGCCACCGAGTTGTGCGAATGGGTTGGTTCAACCCTGTAGAAATTTGCATCGATGCCGCGACATCCCTGGCAGGTTACCATTGTTACGACACCGGGGTTTGGTGTCGAGACACACTTTAGATTTTGGAAGTTTTAAGTATACTAATTTCAATGTCATGACAATAAAAGTAAAATAATTTAAGATTTACTGCCAGATTCATTTGACAGTATTAGCAATTCAAAACTGGTCGATCCTTCCATTCTATCAGCATTGGTCCATTGTCCGTCATGCCATTCTATCTCTGCCTGTTTGTCCCTTTCCTTAAACTTGATTATACTTTCTACATATATAAAACGAAACGTATCCCTTGAATTAGGAATGTTAGAAATAATTAATTCTTTACACTGCTCCCCTAACTTCCTCCTACCGTCCTCTTCACTCGATTGATGGCCACATTTAAAGATTTCAGTCTCACCATTAATTTTTATTGTTAATTTGTTCTATTCTAAATCAATGGTGAATCTGGAAATAGTTAGAAAAGGTCTACCTAATAAGATCTGTATTTACGATCTTTTTCAAAATCTAGAACTACAAAATCTGTTGGGATAATGAAGCTGTACATTTTGGCCAACACATCTTCCAATACTCCTTTCAGATATACAGAAAACCTGTCAGCCAATCGTACTATTATTTAATTGGTTTTGAGATCCCCCATGTCGAAACCGTTTTTTTTAATTTTAAATTTAATGAAAAAAATAGGGAATCGACTTTTTGAAAATAAAACATGGAGTCGCCACCGATCTTTTTGTTTTGGTGTGATCGGATCACCTAAGAATTTGGTTATTTTAATAAAACATTTTTGGTTAACTAAAACAACGATTTTGGTCTACGAACTTTTGAGAAAATGGGTTCGGGAGTCGATTACGCATGAGGAAGGATTAGCACCCTCACAACGCCCAAAATTAAAAATATTTTTGAAATGTGGTTCTTTTTAATAACATTTGAATAACCCGAGTTGGTCATCAAAGTCTTCTCGTTTCGGAGGAATATAGCATCATATCCAGCACGATAGGGCACGATCCTTTGTACCCTCGAAAACACGATAAATTTTGACTTCCAAAAGTTTATAAGTTGAAAATTACAAAAGGATGCCTGATTATTTAGTCCAACGTAAAACCGAAACCTAGCACAGTAGGGCACGATTCCTCGAATTTCTAAACATCGAGCATTGCCGTATTTTTAGAATTTTTAAGAAACATGAGTGAAATTCTAAAGGGGATGTTCGATTATTTTGAACCAACAGGAAATCGCAACCCAACACGATAGGGCACGATTCCCCGAATTGCCAAACATCGAACATTACCTTCCTTTTATAGAATCTTTAAAGACATGGGTGAAATTCCAAAGGAATATTTGATTGTTTTGAACGAACGGGCAATCGCAGCCCAGCACGATAGGGCACGATTCCCGAATTGCCAAACATCGAGTATTACCTTCGTTTTAAAGAGTTTTTAGAAAACATGAATGAAATTCCAAAGGGACATTCGATTATTTTGAGCAAACGAGAAATTGCAACCCAGCACGGTAGGGCACGATTCCGCGAATTGCCAAATATCGAACATCGCCTTCGTTTTAAAGGATTTTTAGAAAACATGAATGATTATAAAACTAGCTTAAAGCGCAATAATTCGACTCGAAATAAGACGAAACTAATCATAAAAATTTGGATTTTATAAAACCACATTTCATAAACCAAGTGGAAAACAATGATATGGGATAATATATGTACGCATAAAAGTACGACAATGGAAGAATGAAGATAATGCAATTTATTTAATCAACCAACAAGCACTTAAACAACTAAGTATAACTAACTTGGAAATATAACTCAATTTCGATCATGCATGGAGAATAATTAACATGACAATATAAAAAAAATGAATAAATAATATGCAACGACAACATACATGGCATAATATAAAATGATTACTACTAGATGCACAAAACAAAATGCAAATCAAAGAAGCAATATGATATAAAACTATTTTAAAACAATGATAAGTACACGATACACACTATATGAATTGATGGATTGATAAATTAAAAAACATTTGTAAAGACAAGCTTAATTTACACATGCAATCATTAAAATATATATTGTAGAATGAATATTTTTAAAACACATAATATATAAGTTGACAAATTTGCGTAGAAACTAAGAATATATAATTATTGAAATAAATATTATAGAATAAAAGTTTGAATCAAGTCGCATGTAAAATATTTTAAACACAAATTCATTTAAAGGTTTACAAAATATGTGATAATTTAAATAATATATAATATGAAAGGATAATAAAATACATGATGAGATATAACACACAAAATAGATTTACAAAATATATACATAAATAACTTTGAAAATAATCATTTGTAAAAAAACATAGAAATACATACGAGATTAAGTTAATTTTATAATAAACTATATAATAGTTTTAAGAACATACCTATGTATATATATATATAAAGAAAACTATATGTATAAAATACATAAATTTAATAATATATATATAGATCAAACATAGGTATCAATATATATAGTAATAATTTAAAAGATATATTATGTAAGATTATATAATAAAAGATGAGAATAAATGTAAAAGAAATTATATGTGTAAAATAATATAAGATTAATAATATGCATAAAATAAAATGAACTTTATTGTAAAGTATATGTATACATATGTATATATATGGAATAACGTATGTAAAAAAAAACATTACAATAGCAATTCTAAATACGAAATAAAATCATTAGAATAACTTATAATAAAAAAGGGTGCACGAGGATAAAACGTTGAATGCGTCTAAAAAATGATAATGAACCATAAAATGAATAAATAAAAAAAAGGGACTTAATTAAAATAGAATTAAAAATAAGAGAGACAAATTATAAACAAAATCAACTACCAAAATAACAAAAGGGACCGGCGTGTAACATGCACGAATGCACAAGGACCAAATCTGGAAATAATCCAGACCCCTAAACTCAGCGCTAAAGCTCGGACCAAAGTGCGAACGCACGCAAATTATGGGGAAATTTTAAAAGAAAAAGAAATGCGAATATAAGCTGATTTGCACACGACGCGAAAGGGGAGGGACCTATATCACAAATTCCCCATTTGAGGCGCAAAGGCACGGATCCGGATCCTGGGACGGGTCGAAGCGCGGAGTCCCCCTCCCCTAAACGACGCCGTTTTTGGAGCCACTGAATCAAGCCCAAAACGACGCCGTATTCAAACCTTTAAAAGAGCCAAAATTTGGCTATTCAGCCATTTTAAACCCTAGCCCCCATTTTGCTTTACCAGCCGACCTTTAGCTAAATCATTTGGCCCTCGCCTCCATCGTCCCCAACCGCAGGCACATTCTCCTTTTGAAAACAATTTTCAACCTCGAGACCCCTCCTTCACCCTAGATTTCAACGAAGCAAGGAGGAGTCAACGGCAGATTCGCGAGGTAAGCCTCCTATTCTCTTCTCTTTTTGAATATCAGAATCACAAATCCAAAAAAGAAAAACTAAAGAAAATAAAGTATTTAGGGATTTTTTGAATAAAAAATCACCTTGCTCTTTTTTTGATTGCTTTGTATTGCTTCTCTGTGCGTAACGTTTACAAAGATTAAAATCATGGCTTTATAGCAGAAAAAAAAAGAAAAATCAATGAAAAAAATACAATATTTCCTTTGTTTGTATTAGCTGCTGTGGTTTGTCTGTTCTTCGCAGGTACGGGGTGCGTAGGCATCATACGGAGGTTGTGTTGGCGCTGGCGTGGTTGCTGGAGGGTACGGAGGCTAGGGCTGCTGCGGCGCAAGCAGAAACTACTAAGGTTTCTGCCTTGGCTCTTGTTTTAGGCATTGGGCCTATGTATTAGGTTTTGGGTCTAAGCAATGGGTTTGGGCTAGGGTATTAGTTATTGGGTTTTGGTTTGTAAATGGACATTTAATTAATGGACAGTCAGTTTTTTTGTTTATTATTATATATATTTTTATTTTAGACTTTGGTTCTGACGTGGGCCCAAGCAAATTGGCTCATTTACACCCCAACTTGAGTTTTTCAAAAATAGATAAAGTTATTAAATTAATACTAGCTCGTAGGTCGCATAGTGCTCTATTAAAATAAATGCTCCCAATCTCTATTGGAATTGTAAAACTTCTCGGGTCTTTTAATTTTTGGGGAACCTGCCTTGAAATAATAACACTACAAGAGGCACTAAAATTAACTTGTTCTCCTACCTTAATTTTCCTATGCTTAGACATAATTTCATTTAAAAACTTGGCGTACTTAGGGACTTTCTTAATTAACTCAATTAAAGGAAGATTTATTTTTAGTGTTTTGAACAAGTTTAGGAAACTTACAAACTCATCTTTATCCCGTTTTTGCTTTTATTCTAGTCTTGAAAGGAATGGGACTTTTGTAACAACAACATTTTTAGCTTTTTCTTTCTGTGGCCCCTCTGTCGACACAATTACCTCATTTAATTCTGGTTCATCTTCAGCCTCTAGGGATTTTTCTGGAGGATCATCAGAATTCTTCATATTTACCTTTAAAGTAAGATTTTCTTGACTACTCAGTACTTCGCCCGATTGGAGTGCTATTGCTTCACATGCTCCTTACCTTCCCTCCAAGGATTATTTTCTGTATTGTTGGGGATTCAGGTGCCAATTTGCCTTTTGATGTCACCCATCGTTCTCATTAATTAGCTTATTTGATCCTCAAGTTTAGTCAATGTTTTGGTTGAGTTGGTGCACTTAGACTGCACCTACTTTATGTCTATTTTCGTTGACTTCATCTCTCATTCGATTCTATACAACCATTGACCACATGCAATATGGTCACTTGGGTTGACCCTATCCTGAGATTTCTACAAATAAGGAGGTTGATAATTAGTATTTTTTGCTTGATTCAAACTATTACCTCCTTTTTGGTTTCCTCCCTATCTCAAATTTGGGTGATCTATCTAGTAGGATTATAGGTATTTGAATAAAGGTTTCCTCCCCTATTTCTGATATAATTCACACCTTTGGCAGGATTGTTAATGTAGTGAAAAAGTAGTTTGTCTTCTCCATACATAGACGGTTTATTAGCATATTTGATACGGTTAAGTCTATCTGCTAGCTTAATACTTGCCATCCTCTTGGATAACTTTCACCGTGGCAGTTTTCTGGCCATATGTGAATCTTCCAATGGGCTATTGATAATAGTTCAGCTCCATGTTTTCAATTATTTCAAACACATCTTCGTATGTTCTGTTCATGAGGGCTCTTTCTGTTGCTCTTTCAAATCTTGATCTTGCATTCGCATCCAACCCAGTATAAAACACTTGCAGTCGCATCCACTCAGAGAATCTCTAGTGTGGGCACTTTTGAATCACATTTTGAAGTGCTCCTATACCTTATAGAAACTTTCCCCTTCCATCTATCTAAAGACAACAATCTCTCTTTTTACTTGAACCACTTTGCTAATAGGGAAGAACTTTTGCAAGAACTTTCTAGGAAGCTCATCCTATGTCCTAATAAACCTTGGTGCCTGAGAATCTAAACAGTAAAAGGCATTATCAATCAAAGAAAAGGGAAAAAAACAAATATAAATAGCATTATCAATGACCTTGTTGTACTTAAAAGTATCACACAATTGGAGAAACCGTTTTAATTGTTGATTTGAATCCTCTGTCATTATGTCCCTAAATTGCAAGTTATTCTAGATCATCTGAATCATTGTCAGTTTAATCTCAAAATTATTTGATGTAATATTCAGCCTTGTTATACTTTCCTTAACCATGTCTAGACTTGGTAATGCGTTGTCTCTTAAGGTTCTCACGTTACGAGTCATGTGCACGTTCACGGGTAGTGGTGTTGGTGCTGGTTGATTTTGCATCTACTGCTACTAATGTTGCTGTCAAAGATTTCTTTAGATTATTCTCTCTAGATCTATGACTGCTACAATAGGTGTGCCTCTACTACGAGTCATACACTAAACCCAAAAAGAGAATCTTAGTGGTAATAAATAAAATAAAATTGTTTTTATAACCTCAAAATTTTCTATTTATTCTTTCTGAAGTGCAGATTTTAAAATCAAAGCAGTTACGTTGCCTCCTTGGCAACAATGACAACAACTTGACTGTATCCAGACATACTCACGTCTAGAGTGTGAATACTATAGCAAAAAATAGAGATATATGAGGCGATATCTGCAAGTATAAGGATCCAGTTGTAATATAGTTCCAATGAAGTAGGTGAGTAATTCGAGGATCGTACCCAAGGGAGGCGAGTGCTAGATCAATTTTAATCTAAACACCAAAAGGTCTAATTAGTACTTTAAGTTAGTTATAGTACAATGGTAATGAAAGAAAGTTTTTAAGATTTTTTTATGATAACAAAATAAAATAACATAAAGAAATAAAATTCAAGAGATTAGAGAATGGGATAAATCAAATCTGATTATGGGTGATTAGCTCGTTGTGGTATTTCCCATCAAATTCTCTTTTAGTTCCTCGTCAATTAACTCATCACTATCCCAACAAGATCTTCCAATTTTTTACTCAAATAACGAGTCAGTAAGAACTACTTATCTTCCATCCTCACAGTCCAAACTGGTTTGGGGTGAAGGTGTTTATGGCCAAACCAATTTTAGGTTAACTCCCACCTTGGTTACTTCCCAAGGTTATCATCCCTAAGGTTTTAAGTTCTTCCTTTCCCAAATAGATAATCCATTAAGTAACCCGACAAAATAGTTAATGGATAATACCTCCACTCGCTAATCCCCAATAAAAGGACTAGTTCCTCATGGATTTCATAAACAATATGGAATTGATGTAAAGAGAAAACATGATAAATGAACTGAAGTATAGAGTTTAAGAAAACACCTGATTTGTATTAAAAATAAATCAAATTCACAGAGTTTGACTATCTCCACAAGTCAGATCTCTTAAGATAAACAAGAGCAACTTCAAGAATAAATCAAAAACCTAAAAAGGAAGAAAAGCTAAACTGAAATAAAAAGCAGAAAACTAAGCTAAGTAATTGGTGTCTTTTACAGGTGACAAATGAGACTATTTATAAATCTCAATTGGTCGTCGTCCTTAACCATAGGTTAGATGACGTTCCCAAGCTTTAAGTTTCATTGTGCAGACTAAAACGCCCCTTGGCTCGTGTTATTTTCTGTCTAAAGTCGATGTCACAACACTCTCGGACCTGTTTCATGCCATAAGAGTCAATATACTCCTCTTTGGGATATCTTTAGGGGTATGTCGCAACACCATTAAGCTGTGTTGTGACATTGAAGGTAATTTCGTGATTTCTTCATTCTACTCCTTATGTTGCGACATTGAGCATTCTGTGTTGTTACATATTGACCAATATCTATTTTGTAACAGCCCGTTTTTTAGTGAAATCGGAATAGTGGTTTCGGGCCACAAATCCGATCCAAAATATATTTTAATTTTATTTTACCATATAGCCCGTAATATGATAGAAATGACGTGTGAAAATTTTGATATGAAAATTTTATCGATTTAGTGCCTAATTACAAGAAGAACTAAATCGCATAAAATGTGAAAGTTGAATTCTAGTAGCTATGAGGATCAAATAGCTATGGAATTCAAAACTTATAGCACGTTTGGTTCACTGTAATGGAATAGGGCTATAATTGAATAGAGCTGTAATGGAATAGAGCTGTAATAAGTAATTCTACTATTTGGTTGAATGGAATGGAATAGAACTGTAATAGTATTCTTGTGTTTGGTTGAATGGAATGATGTTGTAATAGGATAAGAAAAAAAAACTAAAATGACCAAAATACCCTTAGCAGAATTTTTTTTGTTAGGCAGATGATTATTATTATTATTATTATTATTAAATTTTAACAAGACTATTATTAAAAATAATTTAATAAAAATAATAAATAATTTAATCATATTTTAACATAATTATTATTAAATATAATTTAATAAAATAATATATAATTTAATAAAATTCTTAATATAATTATTACTATATGAATTAAAAAATCATAATATATAATACTATAAAAATAATATATAATCTATTTTATTATTTTTAAACTGCACTACATATTTAATGTGCTAAAATATCATTAGTGAAACAAATAATTTGATTATTCTACAATACAAAACAAAATATAAGAAGTAATAAATAACTTGAGAATTATATTTCACATCCAAACATAATATTCATATATTAACAAAAAGTTACATGATTTCATTAGTTTATATGTCATCATCCATATGTTATAAAATTTTACAACCTCAAAAAGTTACAACATTGTAATGACATTCTATCATGTCATTATACCATCCAAATATTACACACACAAAAAGTTACCAAAATATCATCAACAGAACCATGATTTTTAATGGTCAGTAAGAAATCTTTTGACCCATTCCAATCGATTAGTTAGATACTTCAAATCGAAGTGAAGCATGATAGAAGATTATCAGACAATATAAAACAATCATTGATTGCATTAAAAAAAAGAGTAGGTTTGATTGTGGTATATATGATTATTAGAGTGTAGTGTTTTTGGATTTCAGTGTCTTTTATTTTTCTAGGTATGAGAGATGGGTTGGGTATAACTATATCTTAATATCAATGGGTCCTTGTAATTAATGATAGTTGAGAACAATATAAACGGTGTAAAGACAGAATAAGATACTTTGGTTTCAAAAGTATCTTCCACTTTAATTTTCTATTATAAAGATATGATTATTTTTTTAACTTCTTTAAATTACTTTTATAAATTCAATAATGAAACCAAAAACCTAGCATTTAAGGGGTTGATATATATTAATTAATAATAACAAAAGACTCATTAACAACATTTCTTTTAAGCAAAGATTAAGCATCACCCAAGTTTCCATCCTTGTCAATCTGCAACCTGTTTGTTTATTTTTAACTAGATATACAATAATTTCTTTTAAAAATAAAATAAAATTACAAGCTAAATAACTACAATAAAAATCGAATATTACGATACTAATTATATACGTGGGACTTAAACTCATTACCATTAAATTAAGGTATCTTAAGTTAAATTAGACTAGATTATGATACATGATTTATGTAATTCATCCCCTTCCTATATTTGTAAGGATAAAAACAAAAAGATAGTTACAATAATTTATTTAGCTATTTAACTTTTTTTAATTATTTTAGTTTTTTTTTAAATTCTTGGTTTTTTTTAGCTTTTAAACTTGTGTTATTTGTCGAATCACGATCTTAGATCAATAAGTAATTAATTTTTTAAAATATAAAAATTTTAAAAAATTGTTTAAGAAAAACTAAAATGTATTAAAACTATTAAAAATAAAAATTACAAAAAGTATTTTTTAATTTTAAAAATTAACCCACGTCAACAAAGTTAACACACAAACTTTTTCATTCATTTCGGAGTGATTTGATAAATAATGTAAGCTCAAGGGATAAAACAAGTGAAAATTTAAATGGATGATTAAAACAGCTTTTTTGTAAAGTTAAAGGACAAAATAAGTCATTATACAAAAAATATTAAAAGAAAAAGAAAGCAACTCACAAGTAAAATGTTGTGGCAAAGTTTACCACTCAGCAACCACAGTATAATGTTACTTTTCCAACCAAGTTTCAAGCAAAGCCTGGATGTGACTTGCCATGAAAATTTTATCACTTTGCAAGTTGGCAACTACCCTACAATCTATATACAACAATGCTCTGCAGATGATGACGATCAAATACTCATTTCATCTATGATTGTGGATATAGAACATAGAGACTGTAATTCCCACAATAATCTATACATAATCATGTTAAGCATCTCATGTTCTTACATATGATTCACACATTCCTTTCTGCTTGGAATAAAGCCACCACTAAACCAAGTACCAGGTGTGCTAACAAATAAATATACTTTCTTGCAATTTTTAGCTATTTGTTATAAGCTAAGTAACCCGAACACTGTCCTAAAAGATTCTTTTTTTGTTTTTTTATTGCCAGAAGAATCCAGAAAAAGGTCTAATATATACATTTTTCATGTATTCGTATCCAACAAACACTCACACACATGAAAAATTCAGAAGCAAGGAATTAAAAATGTAGTGGTGTGTGTAACCCACAGGCCTCAACCATGTCTTGTTTTTGTGATTAGGGCTTTAAACACCACCAAATTTGGATTTAAGGAGCTGGTTACCATCACAAAAGCATATCAAATAAACTGCATTGTGCATATTATATAGCCAACCCCTGTATGCCATATTAAAATCATTCCTAAATTGACAATCAATACATTGGGTAATCAGTCAAATTTTCCATCTAAATCATCATATAAGAATTATATGAGGATGCAAAATTGAAGATGTCTCACCTCACAATCTAATGTACTTCCATAGAAAAGGACATCCCCCAACAAACAAAATTGTATAGAATTGTTGAGGCAGGTCTTTATATTAAAATGAACCAGAAATAGTAGAGGAATCTGTTCATCTAATAGGTGTAGTTAAAGCTTAGCTTAAATAACTTTCGAAACCTTCGAAATTCAGACTTTTTTTAGGCATATTCTCTGAAGTTGGTTACCTATAATCCTTATCCTAATCCTAACATTAGTTTCGGTTTTTCTTTTATAAATGTAGGAATGGAAAAGAAAAAAGACCTAAAGGCATCAAGTGTAACAGAGTAGGCCTGGTCTTGTGGTTCCACTTTCCATGGTAGGTTTAGCATTATCCCTAAGGCATCTTACAACTCTTATTCACATTAGCCCTAAGAAAACAAAGAATACCCTTTTTTCTTACAATGCCAAATAGTTGTTAAACTAAGCAAAAAGTTTTCACTTTTTTACATTTTACACATTAGAAATCAGAACCCTATAAATGGATAAACAACTTCTCATCAACAGAGTAGAAATAAATAAATTAATCAAAGACCAAAATCCTCAGCTATTACTAATTCATTCCTCCTTTCTAAGGAAATAGTCAAACTCAAATAAATAGAGATGATTATGAAGAGCAATTCAATTGCTAAAATCTTCTCGGAGTTAAAGATAACACAAAACTATCAGAAGAAACTAACCCATTTACACAAAAAAATGACAAAATTAAGAATCTGAGAAACAAAGAAATCGAAAATACAATCTCTAAAGCACCTAAAACCAAACAACGAAATTGAAATAATACTTGCCCTCTACTAACAATGGGGTCAAGCTTGCAACCTTCTTCCAAGGGATCTGAAATTCTGCCGCAATACTTTCATGTCAAACAAATAACAAGCTTTAACTAGTCATGAATTGGAAATAGATAAAAATATATATAACAAAACTGACTAAGACATGCTACAGGCTTAAGTTCAAGAACTCATAGGAGCAGAATCTAAGTGTTCCCTTCTTAGATCTAAGGTGTGATATGCTACAGGCCAAAAGAAGACTAAACAAAGGTCTCAACTTTGAAACTCAAATAAGAAATCTGGAGCAGTTATGAGGAAGGAGAAATAGAATCCTGTTTTAGGAGCTTGACGTAAAAAAAAACGTACCTTTTGAGGAGATGAAGATGAAGGGCAAATGGATGCTTGATTTGGGGAAAAAGGTTGGAAGAAATCTAGAGCAGAATTATGGGGGAGAAGAAAATAGGCTATTTTGGTTCCAAAATGTGAAAATGTATTTGGCGTGTGGTGTTGAATAGCAATTCAGAGACCCTACCACTGAATACCTATTACAGGACCTGAGGGAATATGGGTGTAATAGTAAAGCTGTAGAATCACCTAAATGGTGAACCAAACGTATGAATTACTGTAGTGCGCGGAATAGGGTAGGAATGGAATAGGAATCCCATCCAACCAAAACATGCTGTTAAGGTCCTTATATAGTAATTAGACCATTAATAAAAGTATGTAGATTTTTACGGTGACTCATCCATGGAATTATAGAAAAAGATGAGGGACTAAATTAGAAATACCAAAATGCTTAATTAATAATTAATTAAAAGATGAAAAGAAATTATATCATCTTATTTTGATCATATTCAACCTAAACATACATGGAAACCTTAAGAGAGAAAATAAGCTTTCAATGCATAATTGGGTAAGTCTTCTTGCCCCGTTTTCAGTAATTTTGGTATTTTTGAAACCAGGATAGCTTAATCTCTCTATTTGAGGGATTAATTTGAAAATTTATCAAGGTATGTAAATGGGTCATGGATGTTTTATGTTGGAAATTAGAAATTTATGGTATAAAATGAAAGATTGTTGATAGATAAACAACTTTTGCAAGGTGATTTTTGATGAAAACTTAATTTAGGGACTAAAATGTAAACTTGTGAAATTGAAGGAAAAATTCTAAAATTTTATGTAAACATGTGCTGGAAAATTTGTAATGGGGCTTTGGTTAGGCTTGGAATAGGGAGTAATTATTACAAGTTTCATTTTCTGGGCCTAAGGACGAAAATGGAATTTTTTGAAAAGTTAGGGGCAAAATTGAGTCCATCTAAGTATGAAATGTATGAAATTAATGATTAAATTAATTTATATAGATCCAGACAATACAAATTTGAGGTTAGATCAAGGAAAGGAAAAGATTTCGGATTAGTAGATTATTACGCGAACAAGTGTCGAGGTAAGTTCGTATAACTTAATTGGGCATGTAATTATGTTAATTGAATGTTGTGTTTGTATGTAATGTGATTAATGTTGATATGCCTATTTGTATCCTATGATGAAAAATTGATACATGCTTGAAATGATGAAAAAGGGGTTAAGTCTCAATTGAATATTGAATTCCAATGAATATATATGTTTTCCCAAAAATAATAAGGTCCTGCATTTGTTGCGGACGGGATTTAGCTCAGACGAGTCACCCTAATGACTTGTTATAAAAAGAATTTAGCCCGGATGGGTAATCCTGATATAATACCTCTCGAGCACATGTTATGATTAGGGTTTAGCCTGGACTTGTAACCCTAATTGAGCTCTTGTGAGCATACGCTATATAAAGGGATTTAGCTTGGATTGGTAATCCTGTTATACGACATGTGACTAATGAGTGTGTTCTTTGGTTAAGTACCCTAAGGGGTTCCCTCGATAAGAATTGACGGATAAATGAATTGTACACCCCGAGTGTACTACTTGAGCTTTTATCAAAATTTCTACAACTCAACGAACATATAACTCTTGACATAGCACAAGAACTTTGAGATGAAATGATAATTACTAGAAAGAATATTGCATGATGAGCTCATCTATGTTACTTGACTCATATGAATAGTTGGTGACTAACATGTTTGACGGAATGTATATGATTAGGCCATTTAGCCAAATAGATGGAAGCATAACATTGTATGCCTAGATTTTAATAAACAAGATTGGTAAGTTTAGTTTCTGTTATACGAACTTACTAAGCATGTAATGCTTATTCCTTTTATTTTTCCCCTGTTTTATAGTGCTTGGGAGCTCGTGAAGGTTGGAAGATCGTGGAGCATTGTCACACTATCAACTAGCATTTTGGGTATATTTAGTGAAATCAATTTGGTTAATGGCATGTATAGGGAAAACTTGGCCAATAGTGGATTGAAATGTCATTTTGTAACCTAGCCATTGGAATGGCTAGTGGTGGTTAATTTGGATATGATTTAGTAAACTATTATGGTATATATATATCCACATGTGTTATGTTAAGTTCATGTGACCCAATATTGTACCTAAGTTAAGTTAGGGTGAGTTTGAAACCATGTATGCATGAAATGGTATGCCTTAATGAATGATGGATTTGTTCAGTTGGAGTGCTTGAATTGGTTGTAATTGGTTGTGAGTTTTCAAGTGCAGGTTTTTGGGTGATTTTGGGTGAGAAATGAAGCTAGGAAATGGCTTCATTTTCTCCATATCGGCAGACACACTGGCGTGTGTCTGGACTGTGTATGACACATGGCCTGGTAACACGGGCATGTGGTTAGGCCGTGTGTCCCCTGCACCTAAATTTTGAGAAATAGAATGCTGAGAATTGAGCACATGGGTAGAGACACGAGCTTGTGTCTTAGCCGTGTGTGCCACACAGCCTAGAACACGGGCATGTGTCTTGGCTGTGTGAAACTTGTACCTAATTCGAATTAAATTAATTAACCACATGGCCTAGCACACGGGCGTGTGGCCTGGCCGTGTGTGCAAGTCAAAGAGTTACATGGGGTCAAACACAGCCTCTAACGTGGGCATGTCCCAGGGTCACACGGGCGTGTGAGCCCTGCACCTTAGAAAAATTTTTTAATTTCGCGAAAAATTCTTTGAGATCTCGATTAAGTCCCAATTCAATTCTAATGCTCGCATTAGACCTCGAGGGTCCAATTAAGGGATGTTATGAATAATCTTGGTTAGTGAATAGTGACTTGCATGAATTAATTGAAAAATGTTCTAAACATTTTGGTAATGCTCTGATACACTGTTCTGGCGATGTGTACAGGTTAGGGGTGTTACATATTTTATACGTCTTCTTATGGTCATTTGCACACTTACAAAGTTCATTAGCTCACCCTTTGGCCTCATTCGGCCCCTAAGTTCAATAAAAGACTGAATTTGTGCATTTTATTAGATTTAACAAAGCTTACTAAAACATAATAATATCTTAATGATAATGCTTAATTTCAAGCTCCTAAAGTGCGAAAAGTAGTTTAATCTGCTACACCGAATTACTGCAGATCAACTGTAACATCGCCTCTGTACGAGAAATAATTATTAGCCAAGGGTATTTTCGTTCGCACAACCAAACATTAACCACAAGGACAGCAACTAACCTAGGGTTAAGAATACAACCAACCCAAAGTCTATAAATAGGCTCATTTAGCACATGTTAGACACATCTTTCATATTGTATGATTTTCTCTATAGATTTAATATTTAGTTTTTCCCTTTTCTTAGGTTTTTAGATTTCTATGTTTGTTATTTATTTTTGTGGAGAAATCAGATTCTGGAATTACTTTCAAACACTGTGAGGATTATGCACTTAATTTCAATACAAATGAGGCTTTTTCTAAACTGTATTCTTGAATTGTTCTTTATGTTCGTTATTTCCATCAAGTTTATATCATTTATTAGATCCTTGAGGAACTAATCCTCCTATGGGGGATTAGCAATTGGAGGTATGAATAATTAACATTTTTGTAGGGATTTCTTAACGGATGAGCTATTTAGGAAAGGAAAAATCTAAAACCTAGGCCTAACAACCCTACGAAGTCATCAAGGTCAAAATTAACCAAAAGTTTGGCCAATCCATGAACACCTTGACCCAAAATCGATTTGAACTGTAAGGTTGAAAGATAAGTAGTTCTCGTCGATTCAATACTTCAGTGGACAAATTGAAAGATTCTACTAGGGTATTGACCAGTTGATTGAACAAGAAAGCCCAAGACAACAGTTGATTATAACTACCAAAGTGAGCTAATTGTGCATACCATATTTGATACATATTGACTATTGGATTTCTCTTTTTTCATTTATTTCTTTTCTTATTATTTTTAGGATAGTTTATCAAAAATCTTTCTTTTGATGCTTCATACTATAATCCAATTAAAATACTAATTAGATCTATTTATATTTAGGTTAAAATTAATTTAATGCTTGCCTCCCTTGAGTATGATCCTCGGAGTACTTACCTACTCCGTTGTAACTATATTACAACCTCACTTGTATACTTGCGGATATTGCTTTTCACATCTTTTGTGTAGGATTTTTACTCTGGACGTTGGTACGTTCGGAGGCGGTCAGTTTGCAATCAACTACAACTCCGTATTCATATAGCTAATCCATACCAAAAATAATATAAAATTCATGAAACGAAAATGCCATAAGACTAACTGGAAATTCGCAATCTTTAATTTTTAAAGGGCAACACCTATATACTCTATTTACTCTCTCACTTTTCCTGAAAGAATTCATTACTATAACCTAATGCTTAATAAATTCTATTGGTAATTCTTTTTCTTTGACTAAGGCCATGCAAATATACGAATATGTGGCACTGGGATCAATCAAATTAATTACAAATAATGAAAATAATGAAAATTTATTGGTGATTACATCAAGTGTTTCTCCTTCCTATCGAGTCCTACTAGCGTATGTGCAAGGTACCCAATATTCTACTTTACATATTGTTTCCCTTGTTGACATTTGACCATTTCCATTACCAGTAACAATTCTAGATTTTTAGCCTCTTTGTTGTCCTAAGCTACCATTCACTGACTGTTCTATTGTATTCTTTGATAGTTTTGGGGAATCCCAAATCATATAATTCTTAGGACCATATCAAAAACAAGTTTGAGAAATCAATTGAAACTCACCCAAATGAGGTTTTTAACAGTGGTCGCACAACATAATAGATTTCTTCCTAGAACTTCTAGTACTAGCCACTGAAGTTGTTTGTTGTGTTTGCCTTGACTAACCTCTAATTTTCTGCTTTTCGATGGGTGCTAAATATCTAGACCCTCTAAAATATCTAGTCCTCTTTGATGACGGTGGTGGCACAAAGCTAGTTGCAACTTGTTTTCCAGAACTTTTCTCTTTCTTTCTACTTAACCCTTCTTCTATCCTTAGAGTCCGATAAACTAACAGTAGGAAATCTTGTAAATTCAGGGCAAGAATAGGAACAAAGTGTAACAGCCCGATTTAGGGCCTAGTCGAAACAGTGGTCTTGGGACCAAAAATCTAAAGTTAGAAAGACTATTTTATTATTATTTTGATGTTCTAGCATTAATATATTAGTGCATGAAAAAAATTGGTAAGTTAATTTTGACGGTGAGCCCAATTACGAAAAAGGACCAAATCGCATAAAGTGTAAAAGTCCTAAATTGATAGCTAAAGGTGTTATTTTGTTAGAGAACCAAAATTTGGGGTCTTTAATGGGAAAATAGACCCTTAATTGATAGTATAGCCGGTTATGAGACATAGGGGAGACAATTTTCAAAATTAGGTGGAAATTTGGTAGCTATTTTGACCAAAAAGAAATAAAATAGAAAAAGTTGTCAATTTCTTTTCTTCTCATCTCTTTCCACTGAAAATATCAGCCATGAAAGGGGGTTTTAAAGCTTAAATTTTTAGCAACTTGAAGCACTTGCAAGTAAGTGATTTTGATAGTTTCTCTTAATGATTTTTACATTTTTTGACTCCTTGAAGCATAAGCTTTCAAACGAGGGGTCTAATTTGCAAAATGATTAAAGAGTTTAGGGTTTTTCTATGAATGCATTTGTAGTGTTTGCTGAGTTTTTATGGAAGAAAATGAGTCCTAGTTGTGTTATAAACAACTTTTGTGAGTGGTGCTAGCATGAAAACACCTAAAGGGACTACTTTGCATAAATTGCAAAATAGGTGATAAGTGTGTGAAATAGTGGGGTTTTGGAGTTGTTATAAGAGTAAAAAGAGTTTGGCTAGGTTGAAATACGAAGAAATTTGATAAAAATCAATTTTCGAGTATAGGGGCAAAATGGTCATTTTGCCTAATACGTGAATTTTGGATTGCCTGCTTTTATTTAGTGACTAAATGAGTGTATTTTTCTAATAGAGATCAAGATTTTCCAAATCTGAACCTAGATCAAGGGAAAGCCAAGCAAATCGACTAAACCGACTAGTTGTGTGTATTTTTGTAATCCGAGGTAAGTTGTATATAAATAGTACAACTACATTGCTAATGTATGTGTTGAATTGCATTTAAATTTAATATAGCATGAATTGCTTGATTGTTGAATTGAGAAAGTATGATGATAATAGA
This sequence comes from Gossypium hirsutum, assembly GCF_007990345.1. Classification (NCBI taxonomy): domain Eukaryota; kingdom Viridiplantae; phylum Streptophyta; class Magnoliopsida; order Malvales; family Malvaceae; genus Gossypium; species Gossypium hirsutum. Next base: position 22,939,936 of record NC_053436.1, read on the forward strand.
GATAGTAGAGTTCTCGTTGAACGTAAGAAATAATCTGGATATTCATGTCGTGACATTAGGGTCCCTTGTGTGAGCTAGTGTTAAACATGTCTGGGACATGCATCGGCCACATTATAAGAGCCAATGTAAGACCATGTTCAAGACATGGCATCAGCATTGAGAAAATGACTAGTGTAAGACATGTCTACGACATGCATTGGGCTCGAGACGTAAGCCAGTGTAAGACATGTTTGGGACATGCATCAGCTACGAGATGATAGTCAGTATAAGACCAAGTCTGGGAAATGGCATCAACTTGAGATATGAACTAGTGTAAGACCATGTCTGGGACATGGCATTGGCACCTTACCCATGTTTGAGGCTTAATGAATACCCGGTGATATTCCGAATGGTTCAACGATGAATGTTAGGTGCTTGGGCTAATGAAGAAAGTATAATCGTGTTGTGAATGGTACATGTATCTAATTGGTACGTATGAAATATGAGCTGAATATATAAAATGTGACTTGTATGGATGGTAGTAAGTTACAACTATGCCTACTTTGATGTTGTGAGCATGTTGATTATGAATAAATGTTGTGGTATACTTATTTATATGAGACTTACTAAGCTTTATGCTTACTCCCTTTCCTTTCCCTTTTCTTTCGCTACCGCCTAACTGGCTCAAGGATCACTGGAAGTCAGAGATATCGATCACACTATCAGCCGAAATATTTGAAATAGTTGGATTTATATTTTTGAATATGGCATGTATAGGATTAGAACTTATTATTTTAAGTCTTGGAGAATTGGCCAAATGTGTTGGCTTGGGATAGATCCCACACTTAGTATTAAGCCATGAATGATGGCTAATATTTATTTTGAGTTTATAAAAGTTGCATTTGCATGGTTGAATGAACGTCTATTGTAGCTAAATTGATTTCGGGAAATTATGCTTGTTTTGGTATTGGCTGGTATTTGCATGAAAAGAGGTATACAAGGGTGGCAATGAGGTTCGATAAATAGCCTTATATTGTCCACATGGGTAGACATACGGGCATGTGTCTAGGTCGTGTGTGACACACGGTCAACCCTATGGCCGTATGGTCCGGCCGTGTGACCCCTGCACGTAAAAATTTCAAGTTAGTATGCATGAAAATAAACACACGGGCAGAGACACGGCCGTGTGTCTCAGCCGTGTGGAGGCCACAGCCTAGTACACAGGTGTGTGCCATGGTCGTGTGACATTTTAGGGATGCTGACGTCAGAAACAGAATACCCATGTTTTTACACACGGGTTAAGACACGAGCGTGTCGTGGCCGTGTAAGGGACACAGGCCATTGACACGGGCATGTGTTTGGCCGTGTGAAAACCCTGTAGGTGTGAATTAGAATTTAATTCGACACGGGTGTGGGACATGGGCATGTTCCAGGGTGCTTAGGTCGTGTGAGCCACACGGACCATCAGTACGACCATGTTGAATTGGTCACACGGGGTTGTTACCCTTCCACATAGGCGTGTGCCCTATTTTAAGACAAATTTCTTAAGGTTGGTTTAAGGACCCGGAATGGTTCCGAATAGTTTTGAACAGTCGATTTGGGGCTCATAGGCCCATAGTAAGAAGTTTAAAGTAGAAATTGAAAAAGTTTTAATTTGGACCAAGTCTCGGTGACTTGAGACTGTTTGTATGCATGAGATAAAGTTAGGTAATGCCTCGTACTCTGACCCGGCGTGGGTTACGGGTATAGGGTGTTACACAAAGATTTCTTCATTCAACCCATACTCAAATCGTTGGCACATATCTGCCACTGTAGCAACTATTTCTCTAGCATATGTACTTAACTTGACAAATTCTCTCTCATATTCTACCATTGCCATATTGTTTTGTTTTAAATCTAGAAATTCATGTTTCTTCTACTCTAGGTAAAGCTATCCTACATACTCCTCTATATATTGTAGTTCTTCGAATACTCTCTAACTATTTTTTAACAATTCCTCAACTTCAGCAAGATCACCATCTTTTTTTCCTTTAAACTCCTCTGCTCTATACTTTCTAAAATACTCTAGAGGAGATCGATGGCTGAGGTGTAGGAAAATAGGAGGGGTGGTGGTAGAACATTGTTTGTTCTCACGAGTTTTTGTAACAACTGATTCATCGATTGTAAAATAGCTACGGTAATTGAAACTTCTTCTTTCAGAAGATTGCTTTTGTTCTTCTCTAGCCAACCCTAGATTTACAGGGTCACCTAGCTCATCTTGCACTTGAGGCTAGGTCAATTCCTTTCTCTTTCCATATTTGACACCCTACTTTTAAGCTCATCTTTCAAACCTTCTTGAGATCTATACGACATCTTCAGATTTCTCTATAATTCATAAATTCATAATTAACTAAACATAATCTCATCACATCAATATATCTTATATGGCATGTACATCTAGACTCGTTCTCGACTTAAATATCAAATAACCTAAGCTCTAATACCACTAAAAGTAACGCCCATATACTCGACCCGGTTATTGAACCAAGTATAGAAGTACTACATTGCAAATCAGAATGGTCAACTTAATGTTTCATTTATAAAAACTTAATTGTTACAAGTTACTCAGCTTAAAATTACATTATTAATATTAATTGCGAAATCGATAAATATATCTTAGGTCATCATTGCATTTACAACAACATTTTGGGGTCAAAAACAAAATTTGGAGAAATGCAGGGCACACGACCATGTTCCCACGCCGTGTATGTCTCTGAGGCCATGTGGTTTATTTAAACACTACCTCCAATAATCACACGGTCGTGTGTATGACCCATGTAAGCCACAAGGTCCTGTCCATAGCTTGTGTAACAAACTAGAACTGTGTGGTTCTAAGAACAACTTTTCCCATAAGATACACGGTCGTGCCACTAGCACGTGTATACCACACGATCGTATGGTTAGACTATGTAAATTTCGAAAGCTGTGTCCCCTATAGTTTGAAATATTTGAAAACTTCTAAAAAAAATTCTTATAACTTATTCCCTACAAGAAAACTCAATTTTCATTCCAATCATAATTCCAATTTTAGTATAAAAGACACTCTAAAACTTTTAGATTATCATACAACATTAATATACTAAGATTTCATTTAAATCCTTCAAAAATTAAAAGGTTTGTAACATAGACCATCATACTTAAATCCTTAACTTAAAAACCTATGTACATGTCACTCTAACCCAAAATTTAGAAGTCATACTCTCTTTGGCGTTAGGATGTAATGAGACGAGCAAGTCTTAGACCACTTTCTAACTTCTCCTCTCGTCTTTAACCTACGCATTAAGCTAAAATAGCTTAGTAAGTACTGCAAGAATTTAATCATAAACCTACATATTATATTGTAATTAATATGAGTAATTTTCTATAATTTTAATAACACTCGATTAAATTATACTTACCAATTCACGTTTGACATTTATTGCCTAAAGTGGAATGATTAGAATAATTAGGACATATGGAAAGGAACTGAACATCACCATCACGAATAAACACCGCCAAAGCGGATAACTGAGCACCGCTGAAGCAAATAAACAATAAGTGCGCAATATATTCCTTAATGGCATGGCATCAATATCCTAATAATTCACATCTTTCTACTTGGCCGTGATATCAATTATGCAAATTGTTAATTTAGTCATTGATCTTATAATTTCACATATAACTTCCATTTCATTTAACATCTTTACCCCACACACAATAATCTCTTTATTCTTATTCAAATTTTTATACCATAGTTTACCATCTTTATAATTTAGTCATTTACATTGCTACTACAGATAAAACTAAGATTTAAACATTTAATTGGTAATTTCTATTATAGATATCTAAAAAAAATGAAATTAAATCCTTGTAGTACTTACAACCAAGGTTTGTTTAATGATTCTTCTTACTTCTTCATTCATTGGCTACACCTTTTTCTTTTTCTACAATTTGGTCTTCTTCTTTCTTCTCTTTTTCTTCATTTCCATAACCAGTACATAGCATTTACTAGTTAAAATAATGTTTAGATAACATATTTATGCTCAAAAGTAAAAATAATATGAACTTCATAAAGATTTTCCTATCTCTTATCGTGATTTCATGATGTCACAATTAACCCTAACTTTTCTCTTTCCTTTCAAGTAATTATCAACTCCTTTTTCATGAAGCTAAAGTATCTACCTTGCTCTACTCTTGATTTGTTTGAGAAATCATGAAATAAAAATGAAGAAACAAGCTTGAAGGACACAAAAATGGCGAAAATGACTTAGATGGAATAAGAGTGAAAGTTTGGTTTTGAGAGAAAAAGGAAGTGACGGGTGGGTTAGAAGAAAAAGATGAAGACTTTCTCCTCTTTTCTTCTTTCTTCTACAATCTTCATAATAAAAATATCATGATTTTTACGAAAAATGGCTAAATTGTCCTTCATCCTATCATCTGCACACTTTGGGCCAAATCATTATCCATAAATATCTTACTTTGCTAATTACTATTTTAACCTTTATCATCTTTACAATTCCCATGCATGAATCACATTTTATTTCGTAAAATTTCTTTCTAATCCTTCCTTGTTTTCCATCTACTCTATGTTATTAACTTAACTTTTATTTTTTACACTTTTGCCTCACTATTTTTCATTTTCCTGCATTTTAGTCATTACCTCAAATCAAACTTTCCTATCCCGAAAATATTTCTAATTTCTATTAGCTCTAACTACTTTCTATACTTTTACCCTACAATTCCTATTTAATCTATTTCTAAAAAGTTTTTAATTTTCCTAACGTGACACGCCATTTAACCACACCCTCTATACTTTGATGATGTTATATTTCTCCCCTTTTAAATAAAAAATTTCATCCTCAAAATTTCACTTGATTCAAACAGCTGTGGATACTGCTACTTTTTTTTTTCTCATATAGCTTCTTCAACATTATAGTGCCTCCGCAACACTTTTACCTAGGGAACCGTTTATTTTTTAATTTTTCTACATTCATGTGGCTAGGAATGGGTGCTATAAGTTGGCACTTATGCCTTTTATTCCTCAATTTGCATGAAATATATGAATTTTAAGTAAAAGAAAATGACAGTAATATGAAAACAACTATATGGCTTTTCGTTGTAGTGTCCGATTATTGGTTGGTCATTTATTTATATATATACATATAAATGCATATATCACAATTTTAATGTGAAGCAAAATTTTTAAAAATAAAATGTGATTTGTGTGGAGATTTCTGTATCAAGATAGAATGTTAATGCTAAAATTTAAAAATTGAATTTAGATTAGAGTTTTAATTTTTAAATTGACTTAATATAACTTTATAAGTTGAAGTTTATGAATTAAATTATTAAACACTATAAATGTAAGTTTAAATTAAAATGAATGATTGAATTGATAAAATTAAAAAGTAGATTAACTGTTTTGACAACATAATGGCATCACATATTTAGATTCAATCATCAATGGAATCAGGTGTGGAGTGGGGTGTTAATGGAAATCTGGTTGGCTCATGTTAACCAAATGTAAAGATATCATTTAATAATTTGGATGGTAATTTTCTGTCATCAGTCACCCGAATCGTAAGTGCATATATATATATATATAAAGGAAGTCCCAAGGGACCTCCTTTGTTGACATACAGGCGCATTAATATTAGTATTTTTTTTAAAATCACAAAAAATAAGTTGATTGAGTTTTAGTTCGATTGATATGGGTATTATTGTCAATACAGAAGGATATTAATTTCAGTGTGTTGAAACGTATTATCTTTTTATTTATGGGTTGGGGAGAGAATATGAATAATTTTAGGCATTGTATCAAAAAGAGCACATATAATATTTTTATTTTAACTTTTAACATAATTTGATTTTAATATTTTTATAATGTTATTAATTAGTCTAAATAGTTAATATAGTTAATTTTTTATTGAAATATTACATAGTTATATAATCACAATCTATAACGAGGTTGTTAAAAAAGATAATAAAAAATAGTTAAATTTCACTTTGGTCCCTCTATTATGTCTAAAGTAAAATTTAATATTTTTTATTTTAATTTTTAACATAATTTGATTTTAATATTTTTATAATGTTATTAATTAGTCTAATAGTTAATATCATTATTTTTTATTAAAATATTACATAATTATATATAAGAGTAATTTTTTTATTATATTGTTATATTTATATAAAATTATGGATTCAATTCTATCATAAGTACCAAGACAACATGAACTTCCCAGAGGATTAAAGCATCACAACAATTTGACAGCAAAAAAAAAAACAAAAAAATAGCAGCACAGCAATTGAGCCTTTAGCAACCAAAACTTTAGGGAGATATTAAGACCTAATCCTGGGGTTCAACTTCAAATGCAAGCATTCTAAATGATGGGGTTTCCAAAATTCTATTAGTTCCTTGAAACAGAACCAAGGAAAGTCAGCTTCGACGAGCTCTTCATATAATAATATTAGCTCTTGGGTCTATATTCACCCTTAGCAGAAATGAGCTGGTTGCTCCAAAACTTGCACCACCACCCTCAACTGCTATGAGTAGAGGAAGAGAGATGGACCCATGCCAAGCCATCATCTGAGTGGCATCCTCTTTTGGATTTTCTTTGATACTTGGGGTTTGCTTCTACTAGAATGAGTTCTTCTCTTTTCTTTTTCGTTTTCTCTTTTAATATGATTTGATAGAGCTGTCATCCCCTTTTGTATAGAGCTCTGCCAGATCCCTAAAAGTAAATTTATACATCTATGGATGACAATCATATGGCCATTACGGATGGCATTGTTTGCTATATATCATAGTTTTGATATGGGTTTGTTTGTAGCTTTATCATTGTAATAGGGATTACATGTAAAAGGTGTGTTATCTCAATTAGTATTTGCTTGTGCACTGCTGTACACTGTAATTGTTCGAGATCACCTCAACTTTTGCAATAAGAAATAAAAATAAATCTGAATTATAAAGTATATATATTATATAAAAATATTGAATTATAAAAAATTATAAAATGAATTAAGTTAAAACATACAATACTAAATAGTTTTTAGAATTCTATTTTATATTAGCGGTGTAACAATAGTTTTTAAATTTTATTCTTTTAGGCTGCACGTTAATGATGTTTGGAGGAAATAAAGATTATTGATACATTTTAATGTTTTCGATTTAAGCATCATATACCTTATTTTGTGTTAGGTGGTGCTCTTCTCAATTTTTTAATTTTAATTTTATTTTTGTATTTAATATTTTTATCAAATTTTTAAAATTTTTATGTGTGTGGAGTCTATCTCCATCCTAAAACTTTAAACATGTTATTTCTTTATCTGCGTGGGTTCACTCTCCTCGAGTTTTTAAATTTAATTAATATCATTTTATCAATTTTTAAATATTTTTGTTTATGTGCTTTTCATTACTTCATTTACTGCATGGGTCACTTTCACCTTAATTTAATATTTTTTAATGAGTATCTTTGATTTTTATTAAATTATTAGATTTCGTTATGTATTTAATAAATAGTTTTAATATAATATTTTTCATTTATACTTGGATAAAAAAGAATTTAAAGAAAAATCTTTTTATTTCTTTAAATGAAAAATGTAACTTTCTTAATTCGTCCTAGATGTTAAGCTCGAATTCGAGAGATTACATTGGCCACTAAAATGACCCAGTAGACTATCGAAGTTTATAAACAATCATTTTAAAACAATCGCTTATTTTAGAAGAAAACTTAGTTTATTTTCAGAAAAAACTCACGAGTTAACAAAAAACCAATTAAGCAAAACTTTTTCCTTGTAATGATGACTACTTTTGAAAAATTAGTTGATTTTCAATTTATTTATTCCTCCAAAATATATATTTTTAAATTTAGCAGCGAAAAAGTGATATTCAACTTAGTATTGATTAAGCAAAATCAGAATTATTCTATGCATATTTGTAGTGCCCCAAACTTGGCTGGGACGATCCGACCTAAATTTCAAACGCCATATTAGCTACCGAAGTGACTCTCTGTTAAAACGCCATGAAGCATACCAACCAACCATGCACACCACACATTTGCAACATAAATGAATTTTTTTTTAAAAAAAGTCCTAATTGCATGCCTTTCTAAACAAACCATAAGAAACAAGCACAAAAATTTTAAATTTTAGACCCCTGCGAACCCACCTCACGGCGAACCCTTATCTAGAATCCTAGCAACACGCAGATGCCTAGTGAGCACAGCTTACGACCTACCCGCGAACCCAGCTCAACTTGCCCAGCGAACCACTAGTTTGCTACTATGCTCCTGAAACTGGCAAACTCAATCACACCTTTTCATATGTATTTCTAGATTGCGTGAATGGGAGAAACACTAACGAACTCCTAACTTTGGCATGCCCCCTCATTCTCGCGAACCTAAGATTTCTGGTGAACAAACCTATACTGGCAGACTCCCTTATTTGGTGAACACTCTACAAGTGAACACCCCTATGGCAAGCTCATAATTTATGGCAAACACACTGGTTATGACGAACCCCCTTGTAACACCCCTAACCCGTATCCGTTGTCGAAATAGGGTTACGAGGCATTACCGAATAATACACCTCATTCACATACATTTATGCATTCATTAACATAAACCGTTTTCAAACATTCCCATTGTCCCTTATCAGGCTCTACGAGACCTTAGAACATGCTTAAAAGTGGTTCGGGACTAAACTAAGAACATTTGCAAATTTTGAGAAACTTAAAAATTTTTCCAACATTAAAGGGTCACACGCCCGTGTGAACAGGCCGTGTGTCTCACACGACTACTGGACACGCCCGTGGCGCATGTGAAAATAGGGCATACATACTGACATTTACCACACGGCTGGAGACACGCCCGTGTGCCATGGCCGTAGGAAAACTAAGGAGGTTACTGACTTGGGTCACACGACCGGCCACATGCCCATGTGCCAGCCCGTGTGTATCACATTGCCAGTAGACACACCCATGTGTCTAGGCCGTGTCAAACCTGTAGGATATACTGCCTTAATTCGAAAGGGTACCCCAAGGAACACACAGTCGTGTCACATAACCGTGTGTCGCACACAGCTAAGACACACACCCATGTCTTTGCCCATGTGAATAAAAATAGGTCATTTGCAAAGCCAATTTGCCACCCTTTTCTCATGCTCACCTAACCATCAAAATGATATCATTTTATCACATATATAGGCAGCCAAAACATACCAATTCAGACACATATCATGCCATCTATTCTCAACTATTTCAATTACTCAATTCCCTAATTAAAAACATACCATTTAGCTATAACTACAACTAATCATACATATCCAAAACAAGCCAAAATCTAAGGTATTATACACATCACATAAATCACCTTTCAAACACATTACTTAGGCCAACTTAAATGACCCAATACATACCAACATTTTCAACCAAAAGTAAACCAAATCTCATAGCTTAAGTCATAATTCAAAACATATCATCAACTCACTAGTCTATACATGCCATATACCATATTTACAAGCATCCAAAAATACCAACAAGTAGTCGAAGTGCGATAATGGTTCTCGATGATCCCCGATGTTCGAGCTAGCTTTGATAATATCTAAAACATGGAAAGAACAAGTAAGTAAGCTTTAAAAGCTTAGTAAGCTCGTACAAAATATACTCAATAGTTTATAATATATCAATCATCAATTTGAACTAATTCATATATAAATCATGATGACCAATAAACTTTTCTCTTACTTACTCAAGTGTTTATAAACTAGTTCATTACTTCTTCCATTTGGATTTCATGCTTTATATGTACATACCTGTACAAATTCATATCGAGCTCATACCTTTTACACGATACTGGTGAATACTCGATATCTCACACACTAAGTGCCTTTTATAATTGAAGCTTTCTCAACCTCGCACACTAAGTGCCATATATAGCTGAATCTATTCTAACTCGCACACTAAGTGCTTTATATAGCTGAAGCTATCTCGAAACGCACACTAAATGCCAAACATAGTCGATTTTTTGTCGTACGGAATTGTAGTCGCATATATACAATTTATGCAATATTAAAGCATTAAAGACATAATTGTAACAATGTCTATCATGTACAAACTTACCTCGTACTTAGAATTGTTGAATTGGATCGATTATTCGATAACCTTCGATTTTCCCGAATCTAAATCTGAATTCTTTCTTTCTTGATCTATATGTATTCAAAATTAACCCATTTAATCATAAATTCATTCAATTTAATCCCGAAACACATAATTTTAGCCAATTTGCACTTTGGCCCTAAACTTTTACATTTTAACAATTTAGTCCCTATTTCATAAAACACAAATTACTCAAAATTCAATAAGACTCATGCTTGGCCGAATTCTCTATAGGTCCCTAGTAGCCCATATTTTTCATTTATTTCACAATTTAATCCCTAATATACTTTTTTACCAAAATCACTTTACAAAACATGTATATCAAACACCAAGCATTCATAATTCATCAACAAACATCATAAAACTCATGGATTCATCAATCTCAGCTTTCAAAATCATCAACACTTTCAAAAATTGAGGCATGGGCTAGCTAGTACCCAAAGCAACAATCGCAAAAACGTAAAAATCATTAAAAACTGAGCTCAAAGCACTTAGCAATTGAAGCTCACAAGTGTCGAACCCTAAGGGAGCATGAAAGCTTTATTTTTCTTCTTCAAATTCAGCTAGGATGAAGAAATAAAGATGATATGGCTTTTGTTTTAATTATTATACATTAATAACCAATTTACTATTTTAACCTTGGTTATTAAACCATTCAATCATCAAATATATGCCCATTTATGTCCATTCCCACTATCAATGGTCTAATATCAAATAAGGACCTTTCATTTAATGTCTCATAACAATTAAGCAGTTTTAAGTTATAGAACACAACTTTTGCATTTTACGCGATTTAGTCTTTTAGTCAAATTAACCACTTAAACGATACAATTATCACACGAAACTTTCACACATATATAATCACATACTGTAAACACAAAAAATAATACTAAAATAATTTTATGACTTCGAATTTGTGGTTCAAAAACCACTGTTTCGATTTAGCTAAAATCGGGCTATTACACCCCTATTATTCAAAGAGCCCCTCTCTTGGCGAATAATGACACTAGCGATCCATTTAGGTTGGTGAACTCACTTATAATGGCATACACTATGTTTTGGTGAACCCTATTAACACTGGCGAGACCCTATACTTGTGACCTCCTAGCTCGCACTACACTTAGTTGGCTCGCATGTTTTATTCAATCATGTTTTTATATTTGTTTCAAGCATTCTAAGTCATTAATTTGCTAAAACATACATAAAGTGTAAGGGCATACCTTAGTACTTGGTGAGCTCCTTAACCTACATAAGCTTGTTAGCTCTTCAATTTAATAACAACCAACAAGTATAAACTCTAATTAATCAAGCACTTATCAAGCAATTATAAAGTCCAAAACCCAAAATTTAACATTCTGTAATGTTCGTTTACAACCCGTCAAAATTTATTTAAAAGTCTAACACTAATTCTAATCCCATAGGACAGTCCCACATTGCCTTCCACTTTAGGGTTTTAAAACATGTCACATACTCGGAGGGATTTGCCTTGAAATGGATCACTGGGTTGCCACACTTCAGCACTAATCTGTAAGCTACTTATCTGCAAGGTATATGCAAGGAGTGTGAGCTTATTGAAGCTCAGTGAGGGCTCAAGCATAAATCACATATAAATACATCAATCATGCTAGAAAATAAACGTGCTTTATTAGATCCCAAAAATTGGAGGTTAGTAGAATCAAGTTTGTGAATTGAGAGAGTGTGGTCATACCCTAATTTTTTAGATTATTTGTGCATTTTTAGGAAATAAATGAGTTACTAGTCTGTTGGTTAAGTTTTAGTGAAACTATCCTTGAAACCCAAGTTCAAATCCCTTTCTCTTGCACCATTTTTATTATTTTGCAAATTTTGCATCAAACCCTAGTATGTGACACGCCTTTTTTTTAAAATAAATATTGAAAAATTATTTCAAGAATGAGAAAATAGCCCAGTAGTTAAAAGAAATATGAGAAGGCATGAAAATTAGATTAAGGTCTCAAATTTGATTCTTTTCCCTTACAAAATAGCTTAATCGTGGCTAAAATTTATCCTCCTTATTTTGTGCCGCCCAAGCCTTGAACCTAGGTATAAATACAATTTTTTATTTTATTTTTCAGCATTCAAGTCAAATTTTACGTACCCTAGCCATTCACCCTCTTCCTCTTCTCTTTTCTCTTTCTTCCTTTATGTGCCGCCGCCCTAGCCACAAAGATTCAACATCAATTTTTCTTCTTTTATGCAACAGGTTCTTGTACCATTCCTTTCCTCTTCTTGCTTTTGTTTTATCATAAAACTTTCAGCCTTGAATATGAAATTTTAGCACTCAAGATCAACCTCCATTGATGCCTCAAAAGAACTCCATTGCCACCCCTATATTATTGCTTGAGTAGGTGTCATTTTCTTTTGTTTTCCTTGATGAATCTTTCAATCAAATACTTAATTTTCTAGATCTGGAATTGGGGTGATTTTTAAATATTTAATGGGTATTTTTCCAGCCATTAAATTTATTTCAATTGTGATTTTAAATCAACCCTAATTTCGCCACCATTGGTGGTGGTTCGCCGTGCTTAGATGCACAGAAGGGGGCTATTATTTCTTAATTTTTTCTCATCTATTTCTAGAAATATCTTGGGTTCTTGAACCCTTCCTAATCAGCCTTTAATAATGTGAAATAATGAAAAAAATCAATCTTGATCCATTGGCGACTCAGTTCTGACAACTGAGGAAGCATAACTGTGGTTGATTATGGACTAGCATGTAGTTTCGGTTTAGATGTTGGGGAAATTGTTAATTGATCAAATTAAAGATTTTAGTCATGGATTAGATACTAATTTTTCAGTATTTAAATGTGTTAGGTTCTGACTTAAACGCCCCAAATAAATAGAGAAGCCGTTAGACGTTCGCGCGTATGATTTGCATCAAATCAGTGTAAGAAACTTAACTAGTTTTGTAACTGTGACACCCCTAATGTGACCCTAGTCGGAAAGTGGTTTCGGGACCACAAAATCGAGTCATAAAAATAATTAACCATCATACTTAATGCTTATTATATATATATATGCATGTGTGAAAATTGCATGTTTGAATTTTGTTAATTGAAAGTGAATTTTATTAAATAGGACTTATGTGTGACACTTTTGAAATGTGATAGGTTAATCTATAAGGATCTATTAATGCATGTTAGGAAATGCTTGTACTTGCATGTCAAATTACCCAAAATGTTAGGTAGTGGCCGGCCATGCTATGGGTTAAAACATATTATAAACATTTTGTGTTAAAATGTTGTGTGAGAAATAATAAAATACTAGTTAATGGGAGGAGAAACCAAAGTTGTCTCACCCTTGCTCCTCCATTGCCGTGACTTGAGGGAGGAAGAAGAAAGTTGGGTTGCTTTAATTTTTGGCTTAGAAGATGGCTAGAAGGAGGAAAAACTATGATTTTAGCTAGTTAGGTAGCTGAAATTTCAAGTAACTCGGTAATCCATCGAAGAAGAAGAAGAGGGCTGCAACAAAAAGAAAAATGGAGACAGTTTGCATGTTGAAGAAAACTAAGGATTTAGCTTGTTTAAGAGTTGTATCCTAAGTTGATAAGCTTTCTAAGCTCCCCTCTATCTTTAACTTTGTTGTAAAGAAAAATGATGATGGATTGTGGTTGGAAGGCATGAATGCGGGTTGTAGAAAAGAAAAGCTCTTTGATTAGTTGTAAAAATTACTACTGTCCAATTTTGTGCCTTCGTTATGCTGTCCAAAATTTGAACAAATTAATGGTTCTATTTTCATGCCGATTAGGGGTTGATAAATTGAGTCTAATAGCTAAAATATTATGTTATTCTTACTAAGTTTCAGTTGTTAGTAGTGACGTAACAATTTGACAATTAAATGCATAAATGACTGCTAGAAACTGCAGCTTGAAAACAAATTGTTCTAGCATGTAAATGCTGATTTGAATGTGCTGTAATATGTGGAGGAATTGGTCTGCTGCATGTTTGAAATAAAAGAAAACAATGGTTGTTAAATATTAGTTTTTGTTGCTAATCGAATGGGTTTAATTCATTGTTCAAGGGCTATAAATTGGTGTTAATTAAGCTATTCGGATGGTCTAATAAAACAGCCTGAATGTTAAATAATGCTTGCTGTCCAGATTGAAATTATGCTAGAAGGTTGAACAATTATTGTTCAAATGGAATTTTGGAGTGTTTAATGGACTCCATGTTGCTAAAATTTACATGAATAGAAATTTCTAAGCTTAAATTGTAAGAATTTGAGTTGCGTGGTTTAAATTGTCAAAGATGCATTTGGCAATTGATTATAATTTGTTAAAGGGTGTAAAGTATTGATAGTTCTAAATGGTACATAGTTAAATGAAGATGGAAGCTTGATAAACTTTTATTTAGAATGGAAGTAGGAGAAATGTGTATTCGGCCATGTTGTGATGAGTTGAATTTGAATGGTTGATGCCTTAGTTTATAAATGGTCATTAGATGAGTTTTAAACTTGTTAAAGTTTGATAATTTGGGGGTGTTAAGTTGGGGAAAACGTGTAATAAAAATGGGTTGATAATGTTTGTTTGTTAATTGATGTTTGCACCTTAAATAGTTGAAATAAAGCTTGCCGATTATGATTAAATGTTTAAATTGTAATGGTTATATATAGGTATATATATATGCCTTATGTATGTACCATGTACACATAAGGACATTCGGCAATATGATTAAATTCATGTATAAGGAAGCATGATAAATTAAGTGACTCCTTGCTTGTGAATGTGAATTAGATATAAATTAAATAAGCATGAAATCGAGTCATGGCATGTAACACCCCTATCCCGTAACCGTCGCCGGAGTCGGACACGAGGGGTTCACAGACTAAATTCGCTTACTATCGCAGTCCATTTTAAAATTTTCCAGGCAGTTGGCTAACTGCGACACTGTCACATTAAAAATCATATCTTGAGTTTCACAACTCGAAAATCAGTTTTGTAATTTTTCCCTGAAACTAGACTCATATGACCATATACATATTTTTTTTCTAGAATTTTTGGTCGGGCCAATTAGTACAGTTTATTAGTCAAAGTCTCCCATGTTACAGGGATCGACTACACTGACCTTTGCGCATTACGACTTGGATATCTCCCTGCACAGAGCTTCAATACTGATGCCGTTTGTTTCTATAGAAACTAGACTAAGAGAGGAATCTATACATATATTGAATGACTCCTAATTATCTCTGGTTAATTTATAATGAATTTCCAAAGTCGGAACAGGGAATCCAGAAACCGTTCTGGCCCTGTCTCACGAGAACCTGAATATCTCTTAACATACTGTCCATATGATCGTTTCGTTACTTTCCTATGAAAATAGATTCATCAAGGTTCATTTACATAATTTATTCATTATTTAATTCCAATCCTACTATTTTTTGTGATTTTCCAAATCTACATCACTGCCGCTGCCAGCATCTGCCTTTAAGGTAGACTTTACCTATTTCATAGTTTCCATGATTCAACTAGCCCTTTTAGCATAAATAGCACAAATTATGATAGTGATTAACCATTCCATACCAAATGATTATAACATTATGCTCAAACATATATAAGCCATTTTCGCATGGCTATATACATTAACCAAAATATTCTTCCGCCACTAGTCTATTTTATACATGCCATAAGATAATCCAAAACATAGCAGTACCAAACAGTGGATAGTGATAGTGTGACTAGTTGCTGACGATCCCCGAGCCTGTAGCTTCGCAATGAGATCTATAAAACAGAGGAAACAGAGTAAACGGAGTAAGCATTACAATGCTTAGTAAGTTTTAAGCAGTGTCAACAGATAACAATCAAATTATAACATAGTTGTTCGTATTTTTATTTCACTCTTCCTTCGGGCATACCATCCCTTTACCGAATATGCACATCTCATCATATACAATAGGCAGATAAACTTTCACATAAAAGTGAGCTCATGTGACATAGATATATCGTATGATTTCACATCACCTCTCACACTGATCCGATGTCACATAATCATAGGAATAGTCTCATAGATTGCTCTCGTATGCATCACATAACTACCTTATGATTTAGTGCAAATCAAGCTCACATATAAACTTGGAGTACATACCTGTTTAACCTTTCGCATTGAATATATTTATAAGCAATTCTTATTACGAAGTCTTACCCGGACATAATCTCCACACGAAGTTATCGGGTCTTACCCGGACAAAATTCCCACACGTAGTCATCGGGTCTTTAGAGCTCGGATATAGTACGAGCACGAAGCTTACGGACATTAATCAGTGATAATATTCTCGCATAAAGCCTGCGGGGTTTTAACCCGGATATAGTACTGACACAAATGCCCTTCGGGACTTATCACATTTATACACTTTCACATCCATCACGTTGGCCACTCGGCCCTGTCACATATATACACTTTCACATTCATCACATCGGCCATTAGGCCTTATCACATATACATCGGCCATTAGGCCTTATCACATATACATCGGCCATTAGGCCTTATCACATATATACACTTTCACATTCATCACATCGAATCCTAAATCAAAATATAGATTTTCATGTATTCACATCACAATTATCCAAATATACTTCACATACCACATATACTTTCACGTATACACACTGTTTTGGTTGAATCTACATCTATCATTTTCCAATATCACAATTTAGAATTCACGTATGGGTTTAATCAATAGCTTATGAGCAACTAAAACAAGTTTATCAAGGTTTACAACACAATCTCAAATTCAGCACAAGCTGTTTTTCCTGAGCAATAGTCACTAAATTATTTATAACTGGAGCTACAAAACTCCAAATCACTTTCCGTTAATTTTTCCTGAATATAGACTTGTATATCTTCCATCCATAAAATTTCCAGAATTTTAGGTTTGGCCAATCAATACCAGATTTTTCTTAAAGTTTCCCCTGTTTCACTGTTTGACTAATCTGACCACTCTTCACTACGAATCAAATTTCTCATTTTACAGAATTCAAAATGTGTTGTATTTGATTTCATTTGAAACTAGACTCATTAAGGAGTCTAAGCATATAAATTTTATCTTATAACCATTTTTGTACAATTTATAATGATTTTCTAAAAACAGAACAGAGGATTACAGTGTCATTCTGTGCTGTCTCACACAACTTTAAGTATCTCATTATCGGAAATTCCTTTGCTTACACGGTTTCTTTTATAAGAAACTAGACTCATTAAGCTTTAATTTCATGTCTCATTCAGCCTCTAATTCAAATCCATAAATTTATGGTGATTTTCTAAATTCACGTTACTGCTGCTCTCCTGAGCAGGTTTATCACAATTTTACTCTTCTGACATATCCTTTTAGCACTTCATAATATCATATCCATTTGGCAACATATCATATCAATAACTTACCTATACTTCATAATAGCCATTAGGCTATATGCATAAAAATTTACAATAGAGTTATGATTATTTTAATATGTGCTTAACATATCATACTCAATCACATTATAGGCTTTAATACTTAAAACTTACCTCGATCACTAATGTACGTCAATTCCGACTATTCGACCAATTTCCCTTTTTCCACGATCTGACTTTGTTTCCATAAGCTCTTGATGCTCAATCAACAATTTTTAACTTCAAATTTGCAAACAGCAATGTCATCACTTTACATAACAGAAATTAAATTTCATTACTTAAACTATCCACGACAATCACCTTCCGAGCACCTTAATTTTCTTTAAGCTAAACCACCTCATAGTATACATTTACACATTCGGCTAATTATAAAACAAATCAGCACTCATAACCGAATCATTGACTAAAATCACATTCGGTAATATGCTTTTAAATAATTTCAATATTTACTAACATCTAAAACTAATTTGCTTGGGGTGCCATGAATTATTCAAATCGGCCGAATATCATTGAATCTCTAAAATCATGCTTATAACCACTTGGCCAAGTTTCACATTTCAAAGCCACATATATATATTATTCAAAGTATTTAACAACACTTAAAAATCCAAAACCATAAAACTCAATTCATATAACACCAAACTCAATGCTAAATCACCCTAGGCACATTCGGCACTAGCACAAGCACACACACATTTAACTTTTCTAAAATTCAACTTTAACAAGCTTCCTATGCTTCCATGATAAAAACCGAATGCTCATCTTACCACCAACATGCATATTTAATTATCTCAAGCCTCTCTTAATCAATTTTATTCATAATAGCATGAACTCAACAATCCATTACTCATACAAAACAACATAACCGAAAACCTTACTCATTCCAAAAATTCAAATCTCAACTTGGTCACAAAAATAACTTGATATCTCACCAACACAACATCAACACCAAGCAAGAATGATGCATCCATGGCCGAGTGTCATTTCCATCACATAGCAAGATTTAGACCATGGGCTAGGTAGAACTCAAGCTAACAACTAAAACATGCATGCATCTCATGGAACATCATCAAACATACCTTAGCCTAGTTACATGCATGGCCGAACCTCTTCAATCTTTTTTCTTCCTTCCTCCTTAAAATTTTCGGCCAAGGATGAACCAAAGGATGAACACTTTTTTTTTTGTTTTTCTTTCCTTCAACTCACGGCAAGGGGGGGACAATCACACATATCCTTTCTTTTTTTTTTGTTTCTCATCCTACTAACACTAATATTTTATTGCCCATGCTCTTTATTTTATTGTTTCCTCCCATGATGCACCAACACAACATGTCTATGACATGTTTTGCCCATCACCCTTTGTCCATCCTAATGTCATGGCCGGCCACTACTAGATGGGGGGGAAATTGACATGCAAGTCCCCCCTTTTTCAACATGCACTAATAGGTCCTTATGTTTTGATCTATCACATTTCAAAAATGTCACACATAAGTCCTATTGACTAAATTCACATGAAATTTACTAAATCGAAGCTTAAAATTTTCACACATTTATTTTAGACAATAAATATCATGTTCAAATAATTTGGTTACTCAGTTTAGCGGTCCCGAAACCGCTTTCCGACTAGGGTCAAATTAGGGGTGTCACATGGCATGTTTTATTAAATATGATACATATTGAAATCTATTGTTTTAGATATAGATTAAATGATATGTGATTGCCAAATGTGATTGTTAAGTGAATAATATTAGTTAAGTACTTAAGCAAATCTATTGTTTTACTTAAGCTTAAGAGCAAAGAGGATCAAAGTCGGATAGGGGAAAAGAGAAAGTAAACGAATAGCCGTGGATATCTAGTCGTCGACCACTTCCGAGGTAAGTTTTAAGTGATTAAACATTGAGTAAATTCAATCATAATAGGACATAATGAGTTGATTTAATAAGATATGATGTGGCCATGATATGTCTTAAACTCAAATGGTAAGTTCATAAGTGTTTAGACATGGAAATTTAAGAGCAAATTGTAATAATTTGCTTAGGACAGCAGCAGTAACGTGATTTTAGAAAATCACTATAAATTGCTGGTGTGGAATTATAGGTTGAATAAAATATTTAATCAAAGCTTAATTAGTCTAGTTTCTTATAAAAGAGACCGTTTAAGCAAAGAAATTTCCTATAAAGAGATATTTAAAGTTGTGTGAGACAGTGTCAGAATGACTCCGAAATCCCCTGTTCTGTTTTTAGAAAATCATTATAATTTGTACAAAAATGGTTATAAGATAAAATTTATATGCTTAGACTCCTTAATGAGTCTAGTTTCAAATGAAATCAAATAGAACATATTTTGAATTCTGTACAATGAGAAATTTGATTCGTAGTGAAGACTGGTCAGATTAGTCAAACAGTGAAACAGGGGAAACTTTAAGAAAAATCTGGTATTGATTGGCCAAACCTAAAATTCTGAAAATTTTATGGATGGAAGATATATAAGTCTATATTCAGGGAAAATTAACGGCAATTTATTTTTAGTTTTTTAGCTCCAGTTATAAATAATTTAGTGACTATTGCTCAGGAAAACAGCTTGTAGTGAATATGTGATTTTGTTGTAAACATTGATGAAACTATTTGAGTTGCTTATAAGCTATTGCTAAAATTGATGTACAAGATAAATATATATATGTGTGGTAAAGCCGAATGGCTAGTATGAAATATGTATGAGATATGTATATGTGGTAAAGCCGAATGGCTAGTGTGAAATATGTATGAGATATGTATATGTGGTAAAGCCGAATGGCTAATATGAAATATGTATGAGATATGTATATGTGGTAAAGCCGAATGGCTAGTGTGAAATATGTATGAGATATGTATATGTGGTAAAGCCGAATGGCTAATATGAAATATGTATGAGATATATATATGTGGTAAAGCCGAATGGCTAATGTGAAATATATATGAGATATGTATATATGGTAAAGCCGAATGGCTAGTATGAAATATGTATGAGATATGTATATGTGGTAAAGCCGAATGGCTAGTGTGAAATATGTATGAGATATGTATATTTAGTAAAGCCGAATGGCTAATGTGAAATATGTAGGAGATGTGTGTATATTGTGGCCGAATGACCAAATGTGAAAGGTGTGTATTATTAGATATTTGATGAGGCAAATGAATTACAAATATGACAGTCGATGTGAATGTTGTAACATGTGATTAAATGTACATGAAACTTGGAAATATATTCCGGGTAAGACCCGATGACTACGTGTGGAGATTATGTCCGGGTAAGACCCGATGACTACGTGTGGAGATTTTGTCCGGGTAAGACCCGATAACTACGTGTGGGGACTATTCGAGCTAAAGGTTTCGCTGAAGATTCGAGTAAATCATAAGATTATACGACTTCACAGTAACAATTGGTAATAAATACGTTCAATGCGTTAAGTTGGTCAGGTATGTATTTTGAGATTATATTTAAGCTTGATTTGGACTAAATCACAAGGTCGTTATGTGATGCATATGTGAGTAAAGCAATAAGACTGTTCTATGATTATTGTGCATTTGGTCAATGTGGAAAGTTAGGTGAAAATATGTAATGAACCTATGATTATAAGAGATCACTATCAAGTGAGAATTTATCTGCCTATTATATATGATGAGATGTGCATATTCGGTAAAGGGATGGTATGCCCGAAGGAAGAGTGAAATAAAAATACGAACAACTATGTTATAATTTGATATTTATCTGTTGACACTGCTTAAAACTTACTAAGCATTGTAATGCTTACTCCGTTTACTTTGTTTCCTCTGTTTTATAGATCTCATTTGGAAGCTACAGGCTCGGGGATCGTCAGCAACTAGTCACACTATCACTATCCACTGTTTGGTACTGCTATGTTTTGGATTATCTTATGGCATGTATAGAATAGACTAGTAGTGGGAGGATATTTTGGTTAATGTATATAAGCTATGTGAATATGACATCTTTTGAATGTTTACTTTTATAAGTTTTTTTTTTAAATTTTATCCCTGGTTGTGTCTAGCAATTATCCAATTGAATGATCTTTACTTCAAGAAAATAAAATTTTTTTTTACTGTTCTGATATGAATTTCAAGTCCGGTAATGCCCCTTTACCTATTCCGGCGACGGATACGGGATAGGGGTGTTACAGTAACACCCCGTACCCGAGACCGTTGCCGGAGTCAAACACAAGGTGTTAACGGGCTTAATTCATTTTAAAATTTTCTAGACAAGCTGGCTAATTGCATCACAGTCACTTTAAAAATCATATCTCGAGTTACGAAACTCGAAATCCAATTCTGTAAATTTTTCCTGAAACTAGACTCATATATTTATCTAGTAAAATTTTTGTAGAATATTTGGTCAGTCCAATTAGTACAGTTTATTAGTTAAAGTCTCCCCTGTATTAGGGTTCAACTACTCTGACCTCTGTTCATTACGAATCAGATATCTCCATGTACAGGGCTTCAATACCTATGCCATTTGGTTCAAATAAAACTAGACTCAATAATGAATCTTTACATATAAATAATGACTTCTAATTATTTTTTTATAATTTATAGTGAATTTCCAAAGTCAGAACAGGGGATCCAGAAATCGTTCTGGCCCTGTTTCAAAAAAATTTAAACATCTCCTAAAATATAGCTCATATACCTGTTTCGCTTCTTCCACATGAAAATAGACTCATCAAGCTTCGATTCCATAATTTATTCATTTTTTAATTCCATTTCTACTATTTTTAGTGATTTTTAAAATTCACCACACTACTGCTGTCTGAATCTGTTTTATGGTAAATTTTACCTATTTCATGGTTTCCATGGATTAGCTAGTAATTTGACCTACATAACACCGAATATGATCATGATTAGCCATTCCAATGGCTAGTCATTACCAAGAATTTCCATACTACTCCATAACCATATCATAAATGTAACACCAAAATTAATCAGCCATGACATACGGCATGATAATCAAATAGACTTAGACTATTACTCAATCAAAACCAAATTCGAACCTAGGATTAAAGTCATTTTCAATGCATGAAATACTTACCACAGACATCATTCATTCGTAGTACTGATCACTTTAACCAAAACGAATTTAAAACCACTATCAATCATAACCAAATTATCAAGACCAAACTTACTAAACCTTATAACTAAGCACCCATAAGCCAAATCCAAACTCAACATTTAAGCCATATTCGCATGGCTAAAAGTATACATATTAAAGTTCAAACAAAACATAATAGCCTATACATGCCATAATGTTCACCTATATAACTAAGAAAAGATACCAAAGCATTGCAAGCTGGTGTGATGACTTTGACGATGATCCAAACACGCAAAATGGGTTAAGGAAATCTAAATAGAAAACAAACAAACACAAACAAACAAAAAAAAATGAGTATTCAACCCAGTAAGTCATAAGCAATAATATACATACCGTTGATATGAGATTACGAAAAAAATAATATAAAATCAACCAATTTCAATCATGCCGAATTATGTTACATTCACATATTTTACTGACCCAACCACAGGCCAAGGCTTACTATCAAATCAACTATCAACCAACCAAATGCTTTAAAACCTTCTCTCAATGTATAAAACAATGTCAAATTATATACACTCATGCATATTCGTTTCAGGCCTCATTTTGATATTTCAATTAATAGCACAAACACTATATGCTTTCCATATGCTACTTAAACCATCAACCGAATTCGCACACATAGTGCACCAGGATTTTCGCACACATAGTGCCAAGATACACCGCACACTTAGTGCCCCGAAAATTCAATCACGAATTTAACATTCAAATCAGCATGCATAGTGCCTTTCAACTACGCACACGTAGTGCTAGTATCGATTCCTTATAGTAAGACAATTTAATTAACTCAATTGGCACATACGGCCACAATTATAAATGCATATATATATAATCAATCTCATGAAAGCTTATGTACTTACCTTATATAGTTCGAAATGATTTTTAACCGTCTACTCAATATTCTTTGTTTTTGCCTTTGCTTGACTCCCCTCCTTTGGGTTCTTGATTTAGGATAATTAAATTCGGTAGTTTAATCACTTTGCTAAATACTTAGACATATAATTCAATGATTTTTACATCATCTTACAATCACCATTATTCAAGACTTTGAAATTTCCACAAATGTTCATCTAATGCCTCTAGGTCGAATGTAATATTACATCCAAATTCACATAGTTTTTGTTATATCTAATTCTAATGTACATAATCATAATTCAATTCAACATTATAAACCATTATCACCCATTTAGCCGATTATAGGGAATTAAATATAATATCTCTAGGATACACTCTACATGGCCGAATATACCACATTAAATTTTTTAACATTACCTATGTAATTACCTATGGGTTCTTATACCTTAAATTTCACACATTTAACCTTTTAGTGCCTATTTATCATTCCTTTGATCTTAACCTAAATGACAACTCCCATTCTCCATATTTCAACCGAATTATATAATAACATCAAGACTAAAATTTTTGCACCTTGAACTTCATACATTTATAAAAACTCTCATAACTCATTCGCCCCTATCAAGAACCATTTAACATGCAAGGAAAATAATCATAGAGGAAGAAATTAACATTCTAAATAAACTCAATTTTTGACCGAATGTACTAGGTGCCTCTAAACTACTCATCCAAAAATCTTTACCCCATTCTAGTCATTCCCCTATTGTTCCATACAACATGAAAATAACCCCTAATTCTAACACTTAATCATTCGGCATATTGCCCAAATCACCATAAGAAATCTCAACTTTCTTGACATTACCAAGAGTGCATCCACAATTTAACTTAGCATATTATAAAACCAAATCAACAAATTCAAAGCTTACCTCCTAATAGCTAAAGATGAATGCCGAATTGCTCTAGGTAAATTTTCCCTTATTTTTCATCTTTGTTTCGGCTTTGAGAGAGGTAGGAGAAGAAGATGAACACCATCCTCTTTCTTCTCTTTTATTTAATTCATTTTATTACAATTATTAAATCATTTGTTAATATAAAATTATTTTAAATTTGAATTAGTGAAGCATTATCATTTCTTGGCTGGCCACTATGTTTATTATGGGTAAATTAACATGCAAAACCACTCTTTTCAATGCATGTACTAATAGACCATTGTAAGATTATCCTATCACTTTCCACCAATGTTTCATATAAGTCCATTTTAATAAATTCACATAAAAATGATCAAATTAATGCATGAAACTTTCACACATGCATTTACTCACATCATAAACACAGAATATAACTTTTAATTACTTATAAGACTCGGTTTCGTGGTCCCGAAACCACTTTCTGACTAGGGTCAATTTAGGGCTGTCACAAGTTTGGATCTAAAAGATCGTTATAATTGTGATGTTTGGGTTGAACCCATAAGTGGGTGTTTGGGGGCTGTTTAAGTGGTATATTAATTTAGTTAAATAATGATTTCTAATTTAGGTTTGTTACAAAGTCTTAAGGAAATTTTAACTTAATATTTTATTGAGGGGGTTTTTAAATTAAATTAATCTCACCATTAATGGTCAACATTTGTCCATTTAATCCTTTAATTGATCTTATTGATATCCTATAACATGCATGCTAACATATTACCAATTGTATCATATACAAGAAAATCATAAAGCAGTAAATAAATGCAATGGTTATACCCATAAAACTAATGTGGTTCCTCTTAAGCCAATGGGAGAACCGTAGGGAATCCTAAGGGTTTATATCACTTCTCTAGCTTCTTTTCCACTTTTGGTAGCCCAACCTTCTTTTCTCTAGCCTGTATCAACTCGTACAATTTACAATTATAAAAAATCGTTTTACATATGAGGGAGTAATATGAGAAGAGAAATACAAGAGAAATATAGAAAGGCCTAACACACAGACCGTATTTATAAAATTACAACGTTTGCAAAAAATAATTTAAATGGGCTATTGGGCTATAACCATACATTTCCAACCATGGTACATATCAAACATAGTATGCAACATGTATCTCATATAGTCATATCAACCAATAAATTTAATCTTAAATCCGTATCGTACAAGTGCTTTTGGTACCACTCTTGGATTGTTGGTATGCCCTGTGGCATAGCGAAAAAGTTATTCTGGTGATCATCAACCACGAAGCCATGTACGAGAAACGAATCGGGTTGAAAGAGGACTGAAAATATACTTTCTTTAGTGAAAACATTGAAAGGATGCTAGTGATTCGATGTCGATTCCAAGCCACAATGAAAACATCTCGGCCTTTACGTTGTCCACCCCGTAAAAAATGAACAACCACTTTCTCTTGAACTTTTTAGAGAGAATTAAAAATGGTTGTTAAACCTTTTAAATTATTAAGTTGGTAACCTTAACACACTAAGGTATTATCATCTTTTTATTTTCTTTGATGTCACATATTAAATGGAAAACTAGGATTATGCCCTTATTAATAGTGAAAGCAAATGGAAAGTTAGAAAAAGAAATTATATTCTTTCCAAAAAAATATGTGATTATTCCCTTATTAATAGAGAAGACAAATGGAAAGTTAAAAGAAAAAAGAATTATATTATTTCCAAAAGAATATTAATTCTCATGTCTTTTATATTTTGACCAAAATTAATTAATATAATTGTTTATATTAATAAATTCGGTGAAATATATACAATTAATATTTTGTATGAATCAAATCCATATATTAATTATATTATTTCCAAAATAATATTAATTTTCATGTCTTTTATATTTTGATTGAAATTAATTAATATAATTGTTTATATTAATAAATTCTGTAAAATATATACAATTAATATTTTATATAAATCAAATTCATATATTAATTTTATCTATATTCTCTATTTGTTAACAACAAGTTCGTACATATAATGTGTTTAATATTTAACTATTAAATTAATTCAACAATTAATTTAGTTCAAGTGACGACTAAATATAATACCAAATGTATTTGGATTCTATTCGTTTCAACTATGGGGTGTGACCCTGTAGGCTATTTTAACGTTGGTAGTAATACTAAAACGTTTCTAACATTACAAACAGTGAGTGACATCTAGCAATGCATCTTTGCCACCCAAGTTAGAAGAAGTCGTGATTCGACATAACCTTTCTGTGATAATCTTTTCATGTATTGTATCCTTTTATCCTTAATATCTAGATTGGACACAAGTTATAGAATAATCACACTTGTATAATCCAATGTTACATTTCTTGATTTTCTAAGCAGACTATAATAAACAAATAAGTATGATATCTCAATCAACTTATTTGAGCATGGCCATGTATTTCTAGTCTCACTCCATCAAGAGGCCTAAGATATTACTCCTATTATATAGGAGAGATAAATCCTATCTTGATCAACCATATCCCACTACATGGATTATGGTATATCCAACATCAGTCTTTATAGTACAACCTGTCACAGTAGACATTTTGACTGTATCAAAATATATGACTTACGATGTTGGGACAATGATGATCTCAAATCTGAGGATCATATACATAGTTATCACTATGAGTAATATTGCAACTATTACATAATAATCCAAAAAATCTACTCATAGTGGGTCAGTCCAATATGTTGTTCTCTAACACATACTCATGTATTGATTTTTGCATCCTTATGTCAATGGCAACTCTTTGTCATCAATCAACTATACATTAGTCTCAATGCATTTTTGTTGTCCAAGCCTACAATAATACTTAACTAAGGACCTTTTAAGATTAATCATATTTTCTTAGGACTTTATTACAATTCAATTTATTTATATACACAGAAAAAGAAACCGAAATAATAATGGAAATATCTTATATTAATAAAAAATATAAAATGAGTATGTGATTACAATCATCTTATGATTGATCTTTGGGCATACTCTGACAGATCCAACCACGTAATACCGCTTAGTATTAGTTAAACATTTAGATAACCAATGAGCAACATTTGCATCCATTTTTCTTTGTGTGCAAAAACCATGTGAGGAAAATTATACAAAGTATATTAATACAATCAATGAATTTGTTTTATTAACCAATCTATTAAAAAAATTAGAAGTTTACAAACGATTATAGTACACTCCGGGCACTAGATCCAACACATAGAGCTTGGTATGAAGATTATCAAATTTTCTTATTGAAAAAGGTTTTTATAAAAGGAAGGTTGAAACAACATTTTTTATTAAAATAAAAGATAAGGATTTGTCAATAGTTCAAATATATGTTTTATTTTTGGAGATACTAATGATCTTCTTTGTCAAGAACTCTCCAAGCTAATGGAAAGTGAATTTGATATAAGCATGATGGAAGAGCTCTCATTCTTTTTGGGACTCCAAATCAAGTAAAGGAAGGATGAAATCTTCATCAATCGAGTTAAGTACACAAGGGATATGCTCAAGAAGTTTAGGATGGACAATATCAAACCACAAGCTACACCCATGAGCTCTTTTCCAAAGCTTGACAAAGATGAAGAAGGTAAATGTGTATAAAACTATATAGGTCAATGATTGGTTCTTTGCTTTACCTTATCACAAGTAGACCTCACATTATGTTTAGTGTTTGCTTGTGTGATAGATATCAATCTTGTCCTAAGGAATCTCATTTACAAGCCATTAAGAGAATCTTTAGGTACCTTAGAGACACACCTAATTTAGGTCTTTGGTATCCTAGAGACTCATCCTTTAGCTTACATGCTTTCTCATATGCAAATTTTAGAGGTTGCAAACTAGATAGGAAGAGCACCTCTGATACTTTTCAATTTTTAGGCAACATGTTAATTTCATGATTTAAAAAAAAAACAAAATAGTGTAACGTTGTCCTCCACCGAAGCAGAATACATTTTTGGCAGTAGTTGTTGTGCTCAAGTTTTATGGATGAAAAAACAACTTAAGGACTATGGAATTGATATAGATATTATTCCTATCATGTGTGACAATACTAGTGCTATTTGTTTTACTAAAAATCTCATCCAACATTCTTGAACTAAGCATATTGAAATAAGACATCATTTCATTAGAGATCATGTTAAGAAAAGAGATGTAGTTATAGAATTTGTTCAAATTTTGAACCAATTAGCGGACATTTTTACCAAACCACTAGATAATGAAAGGTTTTGGACACTTAGGAGAGAAATAGGTATTACTACCTTGCCTTGATTTTGTGTTCAAATGAATTTGTTCACTTTGACGTTTTTAGAATGTTTTTTAACTTAGAATTGACTGAAAAATCATGAACAAATTAGGGGGAGTTGATATTACATGTCTAGTATATTTTTAACCTATTTGCTCTAGTTTAAATGATTTTTGAATGCCTTTGAGTATGTTAAATTAGACTTTAATTGATGTAAATGTTCAATTTTTACATATTTTATGATCTTCTATGATTCATATACATCATGCTTTAATTCTATACAATTAGGTGTATGAAATCATTATAAATGGCTAAAATGATTGCATCCTTTGAGTTTTTCTTTTCTTTTCCATTTCTATGTGATTGTACCTTAATGTGTATTTGGTATTTTAAGATACTTTAATGATTATTTTGCAAATTTTCGTTCACTTGTTCTTTATTTTTAAATATCTATCTTTGGACTAATCACTTTCTTTTCCTTTTAAGCTTTATTTGTTTATTTTTTTTATAAAACAAAAAGGGGAAAATAAAGATAAAGTGGTTATTGGATGATAATATATTTAATCTCAACAATTTTGTGACCAGTTTTTCAAAAATAAAAACGAGCCTTAAATTGAAATTGAATTTCCGAAAGGGGGAGTATTTCTAATCAGAAACAAATTTATCAAAATGTTTTGTTATAACAAAAAGGGGGAGATTGTTAAACTAACTTTAATTAATGAATTGTTTTGATATAAGAAAAAAAATATTTTTGAGTAATGTTTGTTTTTACACAAAGAAATTATAAAGTTTAAAACATAAAAATCATTTTAAGACTTTCAAACATCTTAGAAAATGTTTTAAACACTTACAAAAAATTTGGACAAAGTTCAGAAATGATTTAAACTCTTTTAACTCAATTGAAAGACCTTTAAATCAATTGAAAAACTGTTCCCTACAAAAAGTATCAATACCTATTGTATTTTCATCCATACCATCTTTGCTATTGATACCGTTTTTGCATTCTGACTTGATGATTATTCAAACGATTACAAAAAATATCGATACCTTTTACCAGGTATCGATAAAATATCTTTGGTATCATTGTAAACTAAATTTTAACTGTCATTGAATCAAGCATTAAATGTTAATAGTATTGATACTCATAGAAAAAATATCAATATCTTTTGTTGTAGGTGAATTTAGTGATCTGGTATTTTAATCCCCAATGGCTCTATTAAATTCCTTAACAACCACAATAGTTCAAAATCAATTAGAGAGTAAATACTAGCTTTTAAATGTTCTACCGCAACAAGTGAGATTATAATAGATCAAGTGTTTCAAGATACATCAAAAATCCATTACCAATCACTTTATGCTTCAATTCTTTATCTTCTTCTTGTAAACACTTGTGAGCATTCATTGTATTGTTTATTAGCTCTAGTGTTTTCCTTGTATTTGTGCTTACTTGGCAAACATCCTAATCTTGTGAGGATCATTTCTTTGATTGCTTATTTGTTATTCTCTTTGAGAGGGTTGAGTCTTAAGATTTGGGTAGAAAGCTGAAGGGAGTTGCAATTTTAAGATTTTAGGTAGAAATTTTAAGGGAATTGTAAGGTTAAACCTTGTCCTCAAATGTTGTCAAATTAGTGAATTTGAGAAAATCCTTAGTTGTGGAAAACTAAGGTAGTGGAGTAGGAAATTGAGTCCAAATCACTATATATTGTTGTGTTCATTATCTCCATTTCACCAAAATTTTAGAAAGCCAATTCAGCACCCTCTTGGTTATTTTCGAGGATCAGTTGAGCTAACACCAATATTTAAATAATAATGATTTTATAGAACAAACAAGCAACTTTGTGCATCGCACGAGATAGAAAACTAGTTATATCTATATCATCTATATAACTATATATAAAAGGAAAGCCATGAGGAACCTTCCCTTGTTGACACATGGGCACATTAATATTTTTTTTATACAATATTAAGGGCCTTAGAGACCGACGCGTGACTTTCCTTTTTATTTTGGGTCTACATTGCTTCTTCTTCTTTTCTTTTTTCTTTTTAACATTAGAACAATGGTCACATTTCAACTTTAGTCATTATACATATCCATTTTCAATTTTATGTTTATTATTACACAACTATCAAGTGATTTTCTTTTTATTTTTTAAATGTCTCACTAGAGAATTTAATAAAAATAATTTAATGGCGATAATAATTGGATCTATTTTTAAGTCCAAAAAATATACGAATAAAATTTTATGCTTAAAATTAAGGGAACTAAATTCCAAATATAAGAGGAAGGCCAAGTGTTCATGGTTTTTTTTATATATTGATGTGCATGATAAGTTTTATATTTATGATTGGTCGTACTTGAAAACTAACTATTATCACGATAAAGGCAAGCACACCTATCGAACAGTAGTATAGCTTATAGCAAGACTGGAATGTCGAACCCATAAGAACTAAAAGTACTAGTATTAACCTTCTTTTTATTATCTAGCTTAAAAATAAGGGGATTTTCTTTATCTAAACTAATTAACTAAACTAAGAATGCACAGGAAGTAAATTGGGGAAATACTTTTTGAAAAACTGATTGATTTAGACAATACCCAAGGAAGAATCCACCTAGACTTCACTTTTTATTTGACTCTGAACTAGACGATTTATTCACTTGACTTGATCTTTAGAAATCCCTAATTTATATTATTATCTTTCTCGAGACTAACAACATCTAACCCTAGGTTGATTAATTGAAATCTCTTTCTAATTAAAACCCTTAGTGTTGCATTAACTCAATCTATGGATTCCCTTATTAGGTTTGACCCTAATTCGATAGATTTATGTCGCCCTATGTCTAGGGGTGCAATCAACTCTGCTTAATTATGCTAGATCTACTCTTAGACAGCGACTTTTGCTCCTCTGAATAAGTACATCAATACTGA
Organism: Gossypium hirsutum; assembly: GCF_007990345.1. Lineage (NCBI taxonomy): Eukaryota > Viridiplantae > Streptophyta > Magnoliopsida > Malvales > Malvaceae > Gossypium > Gossypium hirsutum. The sequence continues at coordinate 22,971,611 of NC_053436.1, forward strand.
ATCAATATCCTGGAATATTAAAGCAAGAATTAAGAACATATAATTAAGAACAAATCAAGTATTTATCATATAATTCAGAAAATAGTAACAAAATCCGTCTTAGGTTTCATCCCCCTTAGGTATTTAGGGAATTTAGTTCATATGTGTAAAAGAAAACATCTCAGGAGAATAACTGTGACAGCCCAAAATTGACCCTAGTCGGGAAGTGGTTTCGGGACCGCTAAACCGAGTCATAAAAATAATTAGCTGTCATATTTGATGCTTATTATATGTATATATGCATGTGTGAAAATTTCATGTTTGAATTTTGTTAATTGTAAGTGAATTTTATTAAATAGGACTTATGTGAGAAAATTTAGAAATGTGCTAGGCAAATGTGAAGTGGCCTATTAATGCCTGTTATGAAAATGATGGGTTTGCATGTCAAATTACCCAAAATTTGAGCTAGTGGCCGGCCATGCTATGGGTGGAAACATGTTGGGAACATGTTGGCTTAGTGTGTTATGTTAGAAAGAATAAATAAAGGGTTAGTAATTAAGTAATGAAAAGGGAGGGGTGATGAAAACAAAGTTGTCTCCCCCTTACTCCCCATTGCCGTGACTAGAGAAAGGGGAGGAAAAACAAAATTCTTCCTTTGTTGTTCAACATGGCCGAATGGAAGGAAGAAGAAGAGGGGAAGTTCGGCCAAGGTGGTTCTTGAGATTAAGGTATGTTCAATGTTGCTTTTGGAGGTTTACACATCCTTTGGAGGGTTAGCCTACTTCTATTTATCTCATGGATGAAATTAGAGTTGTTGGAGAGTTAGGATTCGGCTAAGAGGCTTCAAAACTTTAGTTGATGCCTTGATACTACTAGTATGTTAGCTATATGGGTGTGTTAAGTTACTTGAAATGCTAGATAAATTTGAACTCCCTACCAAATTCTTTAGGCAACCCATGTTAGAAATTTCGGTATTGAGATGCCTAGATCTTTCGGCCATTGTAGCTATGGAGGAATAAAGTTTTTGTTTCTTGTTAAATTGGATGAATCTTGTTGTATGAGTGCTTAAACAAACTATGATTAAATGGATGCATAAATTCAAAGTGGGAAGAAATGGGCTATTATATTTGATGCTAATGTCGAATATGAAGATGATGAACTTGAATAAATAATATTCAGCTAGCATGATAAGTTATGAAATATTAAGTAGATGATATAATTGATTGATGAAGTGGCTAATAAGGATTTCTAATGAAATTGTTGCTGTATAGCCCAATATTTGCCCAACCCATCACAAAATTAAACCAACCCTAACCAAACCCAATTTAGCCCAACAGACTAAAACCCTAAGCCCAGCCCAAACCTAAACAATTTTCAGCAAAAAAGAGAGGAGAAGAACCCTAGCCGCCGCCCCACCTTGGCCCGCTACTACCAGTTGTCTGCCACCAGCACACCCACTTGCCTCCACCACTCTATGCCTGCAAAAGAAGACAAAAAAGGACAGCAAAGAAAAACACCAAAAAATGAAATTCTTTGTATTTTTTTTGGATTTTGGGCTATATAAAAGCCCTATGGTCATTGTATTTAAGGGGGGGATTTGGATGTTTTTTGAGGGAGATTTCAAAGGGAAGAATCGGTTGTATTTTAGGGGGACCCCCTTTTTTTTTTTCCTCTTCTCTCTTTCAATTTCTTAACCAAAAGCAAACAATTGATATCCGAAATACTACAATCTTAACATCAAAAGGCAGAGATTCGAACACCCAAAAATCAGTAAATCAACAAGTCAAAAATCAGAACCGGAAACCTAAGGTGGTTGTGAATCTATTCTTGTTTTGTCTTTTGTTCTATTTTCCCATATATATATATACTAAAAAAATATAAAAATAACAATATAATATAAACATAAAAAAATAAAAAAAATATATTTTTTTACCTTTTCCGGCCACCGCGCGCGGTGGCCGACGCCGGCGCCGGCGAGCCTCCGGTGGCCGTCCGGTGACCGGCCCCCCTGGCCGGATTTTCCTTCCCCCCTCCCTTCTCTCTCCCTTCTCTCTTCCCTCTCTCTTCTTTTTTTTTTCTTTCCCTCTCCCCAAATGATTTTTTTGGTTAGTTTAGGCCTTATATAGCCCTCCAAAACGACGTCGTTTTGGGGGCTACACTTAAGCCCCAAAACGACGTCGTTTTGGCCATGCCCGACCCATCCGACCCGACCCGCTAGAGGATCCGCGTGTTCTCATTTGAATGGGATATTTATGCGCGCAGTCCTTCCGCTTTTTCAGGGTTTTGCAATTAAGTCATTTTTTTCTTCCAATTTGGCCCCATAATTTCTCGCGCTTTTTGATTTAGTCCCCGCTAATGTGCTGCGTTTTAATGGAATGGAATAATTGTTGTTTCGGTCCCCTATGTTTTGTGCGCGCTCAAATAAGCCCATTTCTCTTCATTTCCTTTCACATTTGCCCCACAACTTTGTTTTTAATTCAATTTTAGTCCTTTTTTCGTTTATTTTTATATCTTTATTAAATATCCTTGTTATTTTTATATTATTAGTATTATTAGTATTAGTATTATTATTATGTATTAGTATATATTTTTATTATGTACGTGTATACGTATATATATTTTCATATTTAATATTTTTATTTCATTTTTATTCTAATATTTTATTAATCTTATGTTTGTTTCTTTTATATTCCAATGTTATCATTATTATTATTATTTTTATTTTTATTAGTTTATGCTTTGTTATATATTTATATATTTATAATACGTATATATACTTGACATATTTGTATATACCTCGGTAATATTATTACTAGTTTTTAATATACGCATATATTACCTAAATATTTTAGTATTATGTATATTCTTCATGTATTATATATGTGTCCTTAATACTATACTTTATTTGTGTCATGTTTTTTTATGTCGTATTATTATATTTTAATATTATATTATATAATTATATATACATATATCTTTTATATATATTATCATTGTATCTATTTTAATATTATTAGTTATATTTTACACTATTATATATATTTTTCTAATATTATATTGTATATAATGTTGTTTATATATATATGTGTATGTATTTATGTAGTGTAGAAAATAGTTTTATTATTATTCTTATCATTTCTAAGATATACATACTTATATATATTCTTTATATTCTTAAAAATGCTTTTTGTATACTTCACATATTTTATAATTCACATACATATATTTATATTATCACAATTTGTAAATATATATAAACACATATTTACATTTTTATTTTTATAATACTTACCGATTTTTTATATATGTATATATTTATCTATGTTTTCATATTCTATAATTTATATGCGTTTCTTATTTTATGGCTAAAAATTATACATGTATATACATTTTTACATAATTATATTTATCGTCATCATTGTTATTTGGTGTTTGTTTATTTATCCATGTACACTTGTGCTTTTTCTAAAATGTTAGTTCTATTTATTTATTTGTATGCTTTATTTATGTAATCGCCTCGTCATTTCATTTTTGCCTATTGTATTGTTGTTACTCACTTTACTTTGCTTACCTTGTCGTATTCGTTATTGTTTTGTCAAGCATTAACACCAAGCATCAAAAGGAAAATTTTCTAAATAAGGCAATATTTCGCGTTTGGAAAATCGAGAAAACGTGCCCTAACGTGCTGGGTTTCGATTTCTCGTTCGACTAAATAGCCAAATATCCTCTTAAAGCTTCAAAGTGTGGTTTCATTAAACTATAAGGTGATCTTGGTTTCGATGGTTTAGAGTATCGTGTCCTAACGTGCTGGATGTGATATTCCTTCGGAACAAGAGAATCTTATATTTCAATTCATGTTATCAGAGTTTCTTTTAAGGATCGTATTTTTAAAACTCTTCAAATTTTCAATTTTCGACACTAAGACACTAATTAATCAACTAGGTACCAATTTTGGGCGTATCGAGGGTGCTAATCCTTCCTCGTGCGTAACCAACTCCCGAACTCATTTGTCTGAATTTCGTAGACCAAAATCGTTGTTTAAATAAAATTAAATCATTTATTAAAAACAACCACTTTTTGAGGTGACCCGATCACACCTCGTCAAAAAAGGATTGGTGGCGACTCCCGTTTTCATTCTTTTTCAAAATCCAAGTCGACCCCGTTTTCATCAAAAAAAATGGTGTCAACAGCTTGGCGACTCCACTGGGGATAATAAGAGGGTCAAGCCACGTGTTGATTATTTCTTGTCTTTTTGTTGAAAGTGGAAAATTTGATTTAAATTTACGATCCTTTCATTGCATCACTTTTGTTTTGAGTTATATTTTTATCGTGTTCTGTATTTTATTTTATACCTCTGCACATCGCATTGCATGACCGCTGGTCACACCTTTTTAAGTGGGAGTGAGAAACTACGCCTTCGTGAGGTTTCCACCTCCGCATGGGATAGTGAATCGCTTCCGGGATACATCCGTACCTATGTCTTCGTGAGATTTTCATCTCCGCATGGCCATAGGGAAATGTATTCCCCTGAACTGAACTCGGTCCATATGAGCCTATAATGGGTGAGGATCGAGGAATCTGCTAGTTCAGGTACCCTTACTCTAGAACCAAACCACATATAGAGAGACATAGGAGCCTACCAACGTAGAGCAACTCCAAACCCGAATTGCTTTATTTGTTATTTATTCTGCACTAACGTGTTTTGTTTTTGTTTATAATTGCATTTTATTACATCATCCTAGGAAGGAGGTGTTGATTCATATTTGATTGCTAAATAGAACAGTTTGTCATAAGAAAACAAATTTTTTGATAAAGTGGATTATAGCACGGTTGTCTAAATATGGTCCAAGTGAATACATGAAAGAAGGCTGATAGTCCGTGAAGAAATACAAGACTTTGCTTCATTGCCTGAAGACAGAAACTAACAAAGATTATTCGAGAGCTGTCATGTCTTGACTTTCTTAAAGGAGCTGAAAAGTATCATAGAAATAAGTGAGCAACGAGTCGCAGCCTGGATCAAGCAAAAAAAGGAGTTAATATAGACATCTCTTGGAGAATTCGTCAGACTCGACCATAAGATCCAGATATGAAGAGGAAGAAAGGTGTCTTCACTTGGAATATGAGAGAAAGACCGTGTATGTAGTCCGTTTTATGTAAAGAAATTTGTTTTCTAGAAAAGTTGTTCCAATGAAATTAAATTCAGAATCAATGTCTTCCTTTCTTTTTGCATTCATGCATTTGCATTACATTACATCAAAGAAAAGAATGTGTTGATTCGAAATTCGATTCCTAAATAGAATAGTTTGTCATAAGGAAACGAATTTCTTGATAAAGTGGATTATAGTGCGGTCACCTGAATATAGTCTGAGTAAACACGATGAGAGAAGGCTGATAGTTCACGGAGGAATACATGATGTAATTTCTAGAGATTCAAGCCAACGAAGGCATGACGAGAGAAAGCCGGAAGTCCACGAAGGAATACATGACTTGATTTAATTGCCAACGAAGATTATCCAAGAGCCGGCACTTTTTGATGAATATCATGGAGATAATCGAGCAAGAGATCGAGGCTCAGATTAAGCAGTAAGGAGCTAGCAAAGGCATCTTTTGGAGAATTTACAGGGTTTAACCATGAAGAAAATATCAACGTTTACTTGGACTATGAAGGGCAATACCACATATGTAAACTATTTTCATGTAAAAAAATTTGTCTTCTAGAAAAATTATTCTAATAGAATTAAATTTAGAATCAACGCATTCTTTTTCTTTGCATTCTTTTCATGCATTGCATCACATCATATGCATTAATAACCATTTAAAAAAAAACTTAATCGAATAAAATCATTTCAGTTAACCTGGAAAACCAACAAAGTTACGGCACCCGAGCTAAGGCAAAAGTTATAGACCAAAGGTTGGAGAAGCTAGAGCGACTTCAAAAAGAAATGCAAGACCAGTTGCAGGCGCAAATGAAAGAGCAAATGGAAAAGATTCAGCGTGACATGGTGCAAAAGATGGAGGAGTCCCAAAATGATCTGGTGGCTAAGATGACGCAATTATTGAAGGGAGTAGATAAGGGTAAAGGTCCTGTGATTGTTAGTGAAGAAGAAAACAATGGTGAACCACTTTATCCTCCAGGTTTCACGCCTCCGCATGCACAAGTACAGACTAAGCTGCATCTGCGGAGACCCTCTGTGTCGGTTAGGCCCCAGCAGTTCCAAGGCGATGCTTCAATCCCAATGAATTTTCAACCCGGAGCGGGTTTTAATCCCAGTGATAGCCCGAATAATATTGCTGTCCCAGATCTTGATGAGATGGTTGAAAAGGACAAGGCGAAGGAGGAATTTCCAAAACAATTTGAGGAGAAATGGAAATGGATAGAAGAGAAGTTTAGGGCAATAGAAAACATCGAAAGCTATGGAATAGATGCAAAGGATCTGAGCTTGGTTCCGGACTTGGTGCTCCCTTACAAATTTAAGATGCCGGAATTCGAGAAATACAACGGGACTAGTTGCCCAGGATCCCATATTACTATGTTTTGTAGAAGAATGACGGGGCATATTAATAATGATCAATTATTAATACATTGCTTTCAGGAAAGTCTTACGGGAGCGGCGTCAAAGTGGTACAATCAGCTGAGCCGAGCTAAAATTGCTACTTGGAGGGATTTAGCACAGGCTTTCCTGAGACAATACAATCATGTCTCAGAAATAATGCCTGACAGGATAACTCTGCAAAATTTAGAGAAGAAATCAAATGAAAGTTTCAGACAATATGCGCAGAGGTGGCGAGAGGTGGCGGTTCAGGTGCAACCACCACTTTTGGAAAAAGAGATGACGACGCTTTTTATTAATACTTTGAAAGCCCCGTTCATCACTCACATGTTGGGAAGCGCTTCAAAAAACTTCTCGGATATAATCATGAATGGTGAAATGATTGAGCATGCCATTAAAAGTGGAAAAATAGATGGAGGAGAAAATAATAGGAGGGTACCCCCGAGGAAAAGAGAAAATGAAGTGAATAATGTGAATGCTTATGGTAGGTCAATTACCGTGAATCAACCAAAGAAAGTGGTTGCTAATCAACAGGGATCATCAAGACAAGAGTCGGGAGCTAGGCAAACTACTGAAAAGCCCCAATTCACGCCAATCCCGATGTCATACAAGGAGTTGTATCAGACTTTATTCGATGCACATGTTGTTGCTCCCCGTTACTTGAGTCCTCTACAACCCCCGTATCCAAAATGGTATAATATGAACGCGCAATGTGATTATCATGCGGGAATTTCTGGGCACTCGATAGAAAATTGTACTGCCTTCAAGAAGGTAGTAGAAGGACTTATCAATTTAGGTGTCGTCAAACTTGACGACTCACCTAACGCAAAGAATCCGTTACCTAATCACGCAGATAAGGGGGTGAATATGGTTAGCGAAGGTACGGGAGAAGAAGTCAAGACTGACATTGTTGAAGTAAAAACTCCATTGAAACGGGTCTGGAAAGAAATGGCGAAAAGAGGGTTGGTTATTTCAGATTCTGAGGAAGGGCATGAGATGGGAAATTATTGTGAATTTCACCATAAAACAGGGCATGAAATCCAAGAATGTGAAGGATTCAAGGCTTTGGTTCAAAGCATGATGGATAACAAGGAGATGAGGTTTTATGAAGATGCGAAAGAAATGAGAAGCATATGCGCGACAGAGTTGGGAACAAAGGCTCCAAAAATAAATCATCCTGTGGTCATTATCTCACGCCCTAGGGGTAATGAGGTTAGGGCTCAGGTAACACCAAAAATTGTAATCCAGAAACCATCAAATTTCTCTTATAGGGATAACAAAATGGTGCCGTGGAATTACGGGTGTAATGTGACCATTTTGGGAAAAGAAGCAAATCAGGAAATAGGTTCTTACACGCGCAATGGAAAAAGATATGACGCTCAAGCAGAGTCGTCCAGGGAAGAGAATTGGAAGAAAGAACAGAGGAAAGGGAAAGCAGTAGAAGTTGAGCCATTGGTAAATGAACCAATAAAAGAAGAGGAGGCAAAGGAGTTTTTGAAGTTTTTGAAACACAGTGAATACAGTGTTGTGGAGCAACTGCACAAGGAGCAACTGCACAACTCAAGCAGAGTCGTCCAGAGATGAGGTTTTATGAAGATGCGAAAGAAATGAGAAGCATATGCGCGACAGAGTTGGGAACAAAGGCTCCAAAAATAAATCATCCTGTGGTCATTATCTCACGCCCTAGGGGTAATGAGGTTAGGGCTCAGGTAACACCGAAAATTGTAATCCAAAAACCATCAAATTTCTCTTATAGGGATAACAAAATGGTGCCGTGGAATTACGGGTGTAATGTGACCATTTTGGGAAAAGAAGCAAATCAGGAAATAGGTTCTTACACGCGCAATGGAAAAAGATATGACGCTCAAGCAGAGTCGTCCAGGGAAGAGAATTGGAAGAAAGAACAGAGGAAAGGGAAAGCAGTAGAAGTTGAGTCATTGGTAAATGAACCAATAAAAGAAGAGGAGGCAAATGAGTTTTTGAAGTTTTTGAAACACAGTGAATACAGTGTTGTGGAGCAACTGCACAAACAGCCAGCCCGTATTTCTGTATTAGCTTTACTCCTAAACTCAGAAGTACATCGGAATGCACTTTTAAATGTGCTAAACGAAACATATATGGCTGACGATATTTCGGTAAACAAGCTGGATCGGTTGATCAACAATATTGGTGCTGACAATTTTATTTTCTTCAATGATGATGAAATACCATCCGGAGGAAGAGGTTCTACTAAAGCCCTGCATGTTACTGTCCGATGCAAAGGGTACACACTCCCGGGGGCCTTGGTTGATAATGGATCTGCACTAAATGTATTGCCTTTGTCCACTCTTAGTCGATTACCAATAGACAGTTCACACATGAAAGCATGCCAGAGCATAGTAAGGGCATTTGATGGAACAAAAAAAGAGGTTATGGGGAGAATTGAGGTACCATTAAGGATTAGCCCAGTTACTTATGAGGTGGATTTCTTGGTAATGGATATTAAACCCTCCTACAACTGTCTATTGGGGAGACCGTGGATACACTCAGCAGGGGCAGTACCTTCATCATTACATCAGAAGGTGAAGTTGGTATCGGAGGATCGGTTGGTAACAATAGATGTAGAGGAGGATATTATCGCAATGATGACTAGTGATGCACCTTATGTGGACATCAACGATGAGGCACTAGAATGTTCTTTTCGGTCGTTAGAATTTGTGAACGCGATGTTTATTGCGGAGGGAAATAGAATTCCAGTACCGAAAATATCCAGGACCACTGAGATGGGATTGCGATTGATGGTAGGAAGAGGAGCCTTACCCGGGAAAGGATTGGGAAAATATCTTCAGGGAAGGATTGAGGCACCAATGCCGAAGGAAAAGTTTGATAGATTTGGTTTAGGGTACAGGCCAGACATAAAGCAGAAGAAGAAAGAAGTAGAGAAGAGACAAGAGAGAAGAAGGGCGCGTTTGAATGGACATGAAGCTAAGTGTGAGCCTTTAACCTTTCCCCACATATCTACATCTTTTGTGTCGGGAGGATTTATTCATTCTGAATGTGGAGTGTCCGGTAGCGGCATGGGAGGAATGTTGGAAAATGTTTATACCAACGCCATAGAAGCAACGGAAAGGAGGGCTTTGTTGGAGATCTGCCCTTATGAGCTTGGAAGCGAGCTAAACAATTGGACTGCTGAAGAAATCCCTGTAGTCTTTAGGGCTTACTCAGAGTAATGCTCAAAACATTCCTGTTGTTTGTTGGCCTAGAAACGATATGAAATCTTTTGTGAAATAGGCATTGGGCCTAAATATCATTATTTTAATGAAATACGTGTCTACGTTCATCTCAATCAGTCATTTTTTTCCTTTTATATTTTTCATTTGGTTGATTGTCTTACAAATAATTCTTTCATTTGTAATTCTTTTGCACAAACATATTCATAAATTTATATTCTTGGTATATTCTTTGATATGCCCTCATAGGTCTTCAGATATCAATGACATGAGTGACGCTGCCTCAAACACGGAGCCTATTTTTGAGCAAAAAGTGTGTTCAGAGGGATCCCACGACTTTGAAAATGACGAAGATTATGATGCATCTCCGGACTTGTTAAGAATGATGGAACAAGAGGATAAGCATATCCTACCTCATAGGGAATCGTTAGAAATAGTGAGCCTAGAGGATGGAAAGGAGGTGAAAATTGGAACTGAAATCACCGTAAAGACAAGGCAAGACCTCATTAATTTGCTCCGAGAGTTCAAGGATGTTTTCGCGTGGTCGTACCAAGATATGCCTGGGCTAAGTACTAACATTGTGGTGCATCGTCTGCCCATAAAGGAGGATTGTAAACCCGTTCAACAGAAGCTTAGGAGAATGAGACCTGACATTGTGTTGAAAATAAGAGAAGAAGTCAAAAGACAATTCGACGCTGGATTCTTACAAGAGGTCAAGTATTCGGATTGGGTAGCCAACATCGTCCCTGTTCCCAAAAAAGATGGAAAGGTACGAATGTGTGTGGATTCTAGGGATTTAAACAAGGCTAGTCCAAAGGACAACTTTCCACTGCCTCATATTGATACTTTGGTAGATAACACGGCGGGCTATTCATTGTTTTCTTTCATGGACGGTTTTTCTGGATACAATCAAATAAAGATGCATCCTAGAGACATGAGGAAAACCATATTCATTACCTTATGGGGAACATTCTGTTACAAGGTAATGCCCTTCGGATTGAAGAATGCGGGAGCAACATATCAAAGAGCTATGGTGACTTTGTTTCACGACATGATGCACAAAGAGATCGAAGTCTATGTTGATGATATGATCGCGAAGTCTAGAACGAAAGAAGAGCATGTTCAGGTCTTGAAAAAGTTATTTTTGAGATTAAAGAAATTTCAGCTCAAGCTTAACCCGGCCAAATGCACGTTTGGAGCCAGATCAGGGAAGTTATTAGGCTTCATAGTTAGCAAAAAGGGGATCGAGGTTGACCCAGACAAAGTAAAGGCAATACGAGATTTACCTCCCCCGCGCACTCAGAAGGAGGTTCGAGGTTTCCTAGGGAGGCTGAATTACATTGCTCGGTTCATCTCACAACTGACAGAGAAATGTGATCCAGTATTCCGGCTCTTAAAGAAACATACTCCGGGTGAATGGGATGAAGAGTGTCAGAGGGCTTTCGATAAGATAAAGCAGTACTTGGCTAATACCCCAGTCTTATCACCTCCAAGTCCAGATAGGCCATTGATATTGTATCTAACAGTGTTGGAGAATTCCATGGGATGCGTATTGGGCCAACATGATGAGACAGGAAAGAAAGAAAGGGCAATATACTACCTCAGTAAGAAATTTACCGATTGCGAAATGAGGTACTCATCAATTGAGAAGTTGTGTTGCGCTCTAATCTGGGCAACCCGAAGACTGAGGCAGTATATGTTGTATCACACGACTTGGCTGATTTCAAAGTTAGATCCTTTAAAGTATATGATGGAATCGACTGCTTTGAACGGGAGAATGGCTAGATGGCAGATCTTGCTCTCAGAATTTGATATAGTATATGTCAGTCAGAAGGCCATAAAGGGAAGTGCAATAGCCGATTTCCTAGCTAGTAGAGCCTTGGAGGACTATGAATCTTTGAATTTCGATTTTCCAAACGAGGACTTGATGTATGTGGCGAATACTGAAGAAAATCCTCAAATGGATCGCGTATGGAAGTTAAATTTTGATGGAGCTTCAAATGCTACGGGTAATGGAGTTGGGGCAGTTTTGGTATCCCCAAGTGGAGATCATTATCCTGTTGCTAGCAAGTTGGACTTCGATTGTACAAATAACATGGCAGAATATGAAGCATGTATTATGGGCATTCGTGCAGCCATTGAACGGAACATCAAAGTACTGAGAGTATACGGGGATTCAGCGTTGGTGATATACCAACTCAAAGGGGAGTGGGAGACTAGGGATCCTAAGCTAATCGGTTATAGAAAACTAGTTCTTGAATTGGCTGAGGAGTTTGACGATATCACCTTCTATTACCTCCCAGGGAGGAAAACCAAATGGCTGATGCTTTAGCTACTCTAGCTTCGATGATTCAGGTGAATAGACTTGAGGCAATGAGGCCTGTTCAGATGAGTATCTCTGAGACCCCGGCTAATTGCTGCAATATTGAGGAGGAGGGAAAAGATGATTGTCCTTGGTATCAGAGTATCCTACAATATGTGAAGAATCGGGAATACCCTGATCAAGCGACAGAGAATGACAAAAGAACTCTGAGAAAGATAGCCATTGAATATGTCTTAGATGGAGAAGTGTTATATAAAAGAAGGAAGGATCAAGTACTGTTAAGGTGTGTGGATGCTGTGGAAGCCAAGAAAATTTTGGAAGAAGTCCATGAGGGTATTTGTGGGACGCACGCCAGTGGTTTCACGATGGCCAGACAGATCATGAGATTTGGGTACTATTGGCCCACCATGGAAGGAGATTGTATTGATTATGCCAGGAAGTGCCACAAATGCCAAATTTACGGAGACAAAATACACGCGCCCCCTTCACCTCTTCACGTCATGACCTCTCCTTGGCCGTTTTCCATGTGGGGTATGGATGTTATTGGGCCAATATCACCAAAGGCTTCTAATGGGCATCGCTTCATCTTCGTAGTAATTGATTACTTTACTAAGTGGGTGGAGGCTGCTTCATATGCAAATGTCACGAAAGCAGTAGTCAGCAAATTCTTGAAGAAGGAGATCATTTGTCGATATGGAATGCCTGAGAGGATCATATCCGACAATGCGATGAACTTGAATAATAGCACAATAGCTGAAGTTTGTAGCAAATTTAAAATTAAGCATCATAACTCATCGCCGTATCGTCCCAAAATGAATGGTGCAGTGGAGGCGGCCAATAAGAACATTAAAAGGATTGTGGGGAAAATGACTGAAACCTACAAGGATTGGCATGAGAAATTATCATTTGCTCTCCTTGCCTATCGAACATCTGTTAGAACTTCTACTGGGGCAACGCCTTTTTCTCTGGTTTATGGAATGGAGGCAGTATTACCCATTGAAGTTGAAATCCCTTCTCTACGGGTGTTATCTGAGCTACAGTTGGATGAAGCCGATTGGATCCAATCTCGGTACGATCAGTTGAACCTAATAGAAGAAAAGAGGCTAAGAGCTATTCACCATGGGCAAATGTACCAGAAACGAATGATGCGAGCCTATAATAAAAAGGTTCGCCCCCGAGAATTTCGTAAAGGGGACTTGGTACTAAAAAAGATTCTTCCTATGCAAAAAGATTTTAGAGGAAAATGGATGCCAAATTGGGAAGGCCCTTATGTTGTAAAGAAGGCCTTTTCTGGTGGAGCTTTGATCCTATGCGAGATGGATGGCAAAAGTTTACCAAATCCTGTAAACGCAGACTCCGTCAAGAAATACTTCACTTGAAAAAAAAAAAAAACTTTGGAGAGGCTAAGGTGAAAACCCGTAAAGGGCACTTTGAGACCAAAGAGGGCTTGAGTCGAAAACCCGGAAAAGGCGACTCAAGTATTGGGCAGGATTGGAACATCAGGATTTGAGCGGATCAAATTTTGATCGGGGGATATGATGATCTTCCTTTACTTGAACCAATAAGAAAGGATATGCAACGTCTTGGAACATTGACAGAGTATTGCAGATCTCCTGAACACATGTCAAACTTAGAAGGGTATTCGGAAAGTTTGTACAGAGAAACTCAAGCTGCGATAACTGGGGGACCTAGTTCTTATGTGTATTCTTGAAAATACATTATCTTGTTTTTTTTTCTTCCTTTCTTTTTGTGAAAACGCACATTCTCAATTCATTTCTTTGTTACCTTTTCTTTCGCCATCTTTGATGTTTTATTCGAGTTATGATCAGAACTAGCTTTATTCTTATCCATTGTTATGATCTTTTTGCAAACATGTTGCATAGGAATAATGATTAACGAACTAATAAAACTTTCAGGAAAGAAGTTTTGCACATTACTCTGGAAAATTTCTAAATAATATAGGGACCTGAATCATGACTATTGTTTAGAAAATACCAAGTTTAAAGGGTGAAATATCTAAGAAGGAAGAGTCTAAGTTAAAGACTATCCTTTCAGATTTTGTTGTCTAAACATTGATTGAACAAAATGACAAGCTGTCGTGTTACAAAGCTTAAATGAACAAGCAAGCAATGATCATCAGGCAATAGGAAGAGGTTACCTCGGAGAAGAGAGCCTTCACTTGCGCATAAGACTTTGGTACGACACCTTGAGCATGGTGTAGGAAACTAGAACGGTTCAGATCCTATATCCCCGAATTGTGATAAAAGAGGACAGAGGAAAAGCCACATATTTCTACCCTTAGATTACTGTGAGAGAATGATGGTACAAATTTTGGCGTCCCAGTGGATATAACTTTGAGGTTTACAATGGGGACAGTCTGGCTAAATGTTTCTTCAGAAAAAAAAATCAGTCAAGCGAGAAGGCGTTGCAGCACGTCAGTCACAAAGCCTTAGTAAACTTCGAGTAATGACAACCTAAGCGAGATCATTCTCGGAAAAATAAAATTCTGCATTCATGCAAACACCATTCACATATGTCTAGTTAGGAGCATTTGTTTCATTTTGATCATGTCATCCTAATCATTAGGCATAATTAGGTTTATTATACAGGTCTTATCTCCCTGAGATTACAGTGGAACAGACCAAAGAATTTTAGATCCTATCTCCCTGAGATTACAGTGGAGCGGATTAAAATAAAGGATCTTATCTCTCTGAAGTTACAGCAGAGTAGATCGCATCAGGTCTTATCACCCTGAGGTTACAGGGGAGTAGACCGAAGAATTTCAGATCTTATCTCCCTGAGGTTACAGTGGAGCAGATTGAAGCCAGAGATCTTATCTCCCTGAGGTTACAGTGGAACAGACCAAAGAATTTCAGATCCTATCTCCCTGAGATTACAGTGGAGCGGATTAAAATAAAGGATCTTATCTCTCTGAAGTTACAGCAGAGTAGATCGCATCAGGCCTTATCACCCTGAGGTTACAGGGGAGTAGACCGAAG
Source organism: Gossypium hirsutum (assembly GCF_007990345.1). Taxonomy (NCBI): domain Eukaryota; kingdom Viridiplantae; phylum Streptophyta; class Magnoliopsida; order Malvales; family Malvaceae; genus Gossypium; species Gossypium hirsutum. The sequence continues at coordinate 22,986,672 of NC_053436.1, forward strand.
AATTTCAGATCTTATCTCCTTGAGGTTACAGTGGAGCAGATTGAAGCCAGAAATCTTATCTCTCTGAGATTACAGCGGAGTAGATTGAAGCTAGTAATCCTATCTCTCTGAAGTTACAGTGGAGCGGATTAAAATAAAGGATCTTATCTCTCTGAAGTTACAGTAGAGTAGATCACATCAGATTGAAGCCAGAGATCTTATCTCCCTGAGATTACAGTGGAACAGACCGAAAAATTTCAGATCTTATCTCCCTGAGATTACAATGGGGCAGATTGAAGATAGTAATCTTATCTCCCTGAGATTACAGCGGAGTAGATTGAAGATAGTAATCCTATCTGCCTGAGATTACAGTGGAGTGGATTAAAATAAAGGATCTTATCTTTTTGAAGTTACAGTAGAAGAGATCGTGTCAGGTCTTATCCCTGATGTTGTAGTGGAACAGACTGAAAACATAAATTTCGTTCCCTTGCGAAGAAGATTAAAGCTACAAATCAGATCTTCCTGAAGTACAGTAGAATGGATCGAAGCAACAAGGCACAGTGGACGGAATGAGGCTACCTGAAGAAGAGAAGTGTCAAAAGAAGTCGAGGCCCTGCAAGGCTGGGCAAAATTGGTCTTTCTATGTCTTTGCTCTGTTCTCGTTACACGACAACGAGCAAAGAGGGGCAGCTGTATAGCCCAATATTTGCCCAACCCATCACAAAATTAAACCAACCCTAACCAAACCCAATTTAGCCCAACAGACTAAAACCCTAAGCCCAGCCCAAACCTAAACAATTTTCAGCAAAAAAGAGAGGAGAAGAACCCTAGCCGCCGCCCCACCTTGGCCCGCCACTACCAGTTGTCTGCCACCAGCACACCCACTTGCCTCCACCACTCTATGCCTGCAAAAGAAGACAAAAAAGGACAGCAAAGAAAAACACCAAAAAATGAAATTCTTTGTATTTTTTTTGGATTTTGGGCTATATAAAAGCCCTATGGTCATTGTATTTAAGGGGGGGATTTGGATTTTTTTGAGGGAGATTTCAAAGGGAAGAATCGGTTGTATTTTGGGGGGACCCCCTTTTTTTTTTTTCCTCTTCTCTCTTTCAATTTCTTAACCAAAAGCAAACAATTGATATTCGAAATACTACAATCTTAACATCAAAAGGCAGAGATTCGAACACCCAAAAATTAGTAAATCAACAAGTCAAAAATCAGAACCGGAAACCTAAGGTGGTTGTGAATCTATTCTTGTTTTGCCTTTTGTTCTATTTTCCCATATATATATATACTAAAAAAATATAAAAATAACAATATAATATAAACATAAAAAAATAAAAAAAAAATATTTTTTTACCTTTTCCGGCCACCGCGTGCGGTGGCCGACGCCGGCGCCGGCGAGCCTCCGGTGGCCGTCCGGTGACCGGCCCCCCTGGCCGGATTTTCCTTCCCCCCTCCCTTCTCTCTCCCTTCTCTCTTCCCTCTCTCTTCTTTTTTTTTTCTTTCCCTCTCCCCAAATGATTTTTTTGGTTAGTTTAGGCCTTATATAGCCCTCCAAAACGACGTCGTTTTGGGGGCTACACTTAAGCCCCAAAACGACGTCGTTTTGGCCATGCCCGACCCATCCGACCCGACCCGCTAGAGGATCCGCGTGTTCTCATTTGAATGGGATATTTATGCGCGCAGTCCTTCCGCTTTTTCAGGGTTTTGCAATTAAGTCATTTTTTTTCTTCCAATTTGGCCCCATAATTTCTCGCGCTTTTTGATTTAGTCCCCGCTAATGTGCTGCATTTTAATGGAATGGAATAATTGTTGTTTCGGTCCCCCTATGTTTTGTGCGCGCTCAAATAAGCCCATTTCTCTTCATTTCCTTTCACATTTGCCCCACAACTTTGTTTTTAATTCAATTTTAGTCCTTTTTTCGTTTATTTTTATATCTTTATTAAATATCCTTGTTATTTTTATATTATTAGTATTATTAGTATTAGTATTATTATTATGTATTAGTATATATTTTTATTATGTACGTGTATACGTATATATATTTTCATATTTAATATTTTTATTTCATTTTTATTCTAATATTTTATTAATCTTATGTTTGTTTCTTTTATATTCCAATGTTATCATTATTATTATTATTATTTTTATTTTTATTAGTTTATGCTTTGTTATATATTTATATATTTATAATACGTATATATACTTGACATATTTGTATATACCTCGGTAATATTATTACTAGTTTTTAATATACGCATATATTACCTAAATATTTTAGTATTATGTATATTCTTCATGTATTATATATGTGTCCTTAATACTATACTTTATTTGTGTCATGTTTTTTTTATGTCGTATTATTATATTTTAATATTATATTATATAATTATATATACATATATCTTTTATATATATTATCATTGTATATATTTTAATATTATTAGTTATATTTTACACTATTATATATATTTTTCTAATATTATATTGTATATAATGTTGTTTATATATATATGTGTATGTATTTATGTAGTGTAGAAAATAGTTTTATTATTATTCTTATCATTTCTAAGATATACATACTTATATATATTCTTTATATTCTTAAAAATGCTTTTTGTATACTTCACATATTTTATAATTCACATACATATATTTATATTATCACAATTTGTAAATATATATAAACACATATTTACATTTTTATTTTTATAATACTTACCGATTTTTTATATATGTATATATTTATCTATGTTTTCATATTCTATAATTTATATGCGTTTCTTATTTTATGGCTAAAAATTATACATGTATATACATTTTTACATAATTATATTTATCGTCATCATTGTTATTTGGTGTTTGTTTATTTATCCATGTACACTTGTGCTTTTTCTAAAATGTTAGTTCTATTTATTTATTTGTATGCTTTATTTATGTAATCGCCTCGTCATTTCATTTTTGCCTATTGTATTGTTGTTACTCACTTTACTTTGCTTACCTTGTCGTATTCGTTATTGTTTTGTCAAGCATTAACACCAAGCATCAAAAGGAAATTTTTCTAAATAAGGCAATATTTCGCGTTTGGAAAATCGAGAAAACGTGCCCTAACGTGCTGGGTTTCGATTTCTCGTTCGACTAAATAGCCAAATATCCTCTTAAAGCTTCAAAGTGTGGTTTCATTAAACTATAAGGTGATCTTGGTTTCGATGGTTTAGAGTATCGTGTCCTAACGTGCTGGATGTGATATTCCTTCGGAACAAGAGAATCTTATATTTCAATTCATGTTATCAGAGTTTCTTTTAAGGATCGTATTTTTAAAACTCTTCAAATTTTCAATTTTCGACACTAAGACACTAATTAATCAACTAGGTACCAATTTTGGGCGTATCGAGGGTGCTAATCCTTCCTCGTGCGTAACCAACTCCCGAACTCATTTGTCTGAATTTCGTAGACCAAAATCGTTGTTTAAATAAAATTAAATCATTTATTAAAAACAACCACTTTTTGAGGTGACCCGATCACACCTCGTCAAAAAAGGATTGGTGGCGACTCCCGTTTTCATTCTTTTTCAAAATCCAAGTCGACCCCGTTTTCATCAAAAAAAATGGTGTCAACAGTTGCCAAGGCCGAATGTATCATGAAGTAAATAAAAAAATTCTAAATGTGCATTATGTGCTTATATGTGTATTCGGCTAGGGAAGTTTGACATGAAACTTTGATAGGTTTGAGAGATGAATGACCGAATGAGCTAGAGGTTATGTATGGATGAATTTTATGCACATGTGTGTGTGTGGCATTAGTAGCTAATGGCATTCGGCATTGTTTAATTAAAATTAGAAATGAATGCTTGAAAGTCAAATAGGTCACTCTAATGACCAAATATGCTAAAAGCTAATATATGGACAAATGATACGAACGAATTGGTTTTTGAAATGTATATGGTTGCTATATATATGTGTTTGATTGAGAAGTAAATTTGTTTGATTTAGCTCAAGAGCCTAGAGGATCAAAGTTGGATAAGGGAAAGGAAAAAAGTGATCGAAGAGCCGTCGTAATCGTTCGGCAACTTCCGAGGTAAGTTTTAAGTGATTAAACATTGAGTAAATTCAATTATAAAGGGACATGATGAGTTGATTTAATAAGATATGATGTGGCCATGATATGTTCTAAGCTCAAATGGTAAGTTCTTAAGTGTTTGAGCTTGGGAATTCAAGGGTAATTTGAAATAGTCTGCTTAGGACAGCAGCAGTAACGTGACTTTAGAAAATCACCATAAATTTATGGATTTGAATTAGAGGCTGAATGAGACATGAAATTAAAGCTTAATGAGTCTAATTTCAAATGAAATCAAATACAACACATTTTGAATTCTGTAAAATGAGAAATTTGATTCGTAGTGAAGAGTGGTCAGATTAGTCAAACAGTGAAACAGGGGAAACTTTAAGAAAAATCTGGTATTGATTGGCCAAACATAAAATTCTGGAAATTTTATGGATGGAAGATATACGAGTCTATATTCAGGAAAAATTAACGGAAAGTGATTTGGAGTTTTGTAACTCCAGTTATAAATAATTTAGTGACTATTGCTCAGGAAAAACAGCTTGTGCTAAATTTGAGATTATGTTGTGAACCTTGATAAACTTGTTTTAGTTGCTCATAAGCTATTGATTAAACCCATACTTGAATTCTAAATCGTGATATTGTAAGTTTATGAGTATTCGAATATGCAATGATGATAAGGCCTAATGGCCGATGTGATGAATGTGAAAGTGTATATATGTGATAAGGCCTAATGGCCGATGTGATAATGTGAAAGTGTATATATATGTGATAAGGCCTAATGGCCGATGTGATGAATGTGAAAGTGTATATATGTGATAAGGCCTAATGGCCGATGTGATGAATGTGAAAGTGTATATATATGTGATAGGGCCTAATGGCCGATGTGATGAATGTGAAAGTGTATATATGTGATAAGGCCTAATGGCCGATGTGATGAATGTGAAAGTGTATATATGTGATAGGGCCTAATGGCCAATGTGATGAATGTGAAAGTGTATATATGTGATAAGGCCTAATGGCCGATGTGATGAATGTGAAAGTGTATATATGTGATAAGGCCTAATGGCCGATGTGATGAATGTGGAAGTGTATATATATGTGACAGGGCCGAGTGGCCAACGTGATGGATGTGAAAGTGTATAAATGTGATAAGTCCCGAAGGGCATTTGTGTCAGTACTATATCCGGGTTAAAACCCCGCAGGCTTTATGCGAGAATATTATCACTGATTAATGTCCTTAAGCTTCGTGCTTGTACTATATCCGAGCTCTAAAGACCTGATGACTACGTGTGGGGATTTTGTCCGGGTAAGACCCGATAACTTTGTGTGGAGATTATGTTCGGGTAAGACTTCGTAATAAGAATTGCTTATAAATATATTCAATGCGAAAGGTTAAACAGGTATGTACTCCAAGTTTATATGTGAGCTTGATTTGCACTAAATCATGAGGTAGTTATGTGATGCATACGAGAGCAATCTATGAGACTATTCCTATGATTATGTGACATCGGATCAGTGTGGGAGGTGATGTGAAATCATACGATATATCTATGTCACATGAGCTCACTTTTATGTGGAAGTTTGTCTGCCTATTGTATATGATGAGATGTGCAGATTCGGTAAAGGGATGGTATGCCCGAAGGAAGAGTGAAATAAAAATACGAACAACTATGTTATAATTTGATTGTTATCTGTTGACACTGCTTAAAACTTACTAAGCATTGTAATGCTTACTCCGTTTACTCTGTTTCCTCTGTTTTATAGATCTCATTGCGAAGCTACAGGCTCGGGGATCGTCAGCAACTAGTCACACTATCACTATCCACTGTTTGGTACTGCTACGTTTCGGATTGTCTTATGGCATGTATAAAATAGACTAGTGGCGGAAGAATATTTTGGTTAATGTATATAGCCATGCGAAAATGGCTTATATATGTTTGAGCATAATGTTATAATCATTTGGTATGGAATGGTTAATCACTATCATAATTTGTGCTATTTATGCTAAAAGGGCTAGTTGAATCATGGAAACTATGAAATAGGTAAAGTCTACCTTAAAGGCAGATGCCGGCAGCAGCAGTGATGTAGATTTGGGAAAATCACTAAAAATAGTAGGTTTGGAATTAAATAATGAATAAATTATGTAAACGAACCTTGATGAATCTATTTTCATAGGAAAGTAACGAAACGATCATATGGACAGTATGTTAAGAGATATTTAGGTTCTCGTGAGACAGGGCCAGAACGGTTTCTGGATTCCCTGTTCCGACTTTGGAAATTCATTATAAATTAACCAGAGATAATTAGGAGTCATTCCATATATGTATAGATTCCTCTCTGTGTCTAGTTTCTATAGAAACAAACGGCATCAGTATTGAAGCTCTGTGCAGGGAGATATCCAAGTCGTAATGCACAAAGGTCAGTGTAGTCGATCCCTGTAACATGGGAGACTTTGACTAATAAACTGTACTAATTGGCCTGACCAAAAATTCTAGAAAAAAATATGTAGATGGACATATGAGTCTAGTTTCAGGGAAAATTTACGAAACTGGATTTCGAGTTTCAGAACTCAAGATATGATTTTTAAAGCGACTAGTACGCAGACTGGCAGCTTGTCTGGGAAATTTTTTTTAAATGGTTTGAAGTCTGTTAACACCTCGTGTTCGACTCCGGCGACGGCCTCGGGTTCGGGGTGTTACAATAACAATAAAAAAACATAAAGAAACCCCAAAAGCCCTGAAGGAAATTTAAGGGAGATCTTCAGTCTTGAAGAAGAATCCAGCTTCTGAGATGGATCAATCAGGTTTCTTCGAGTAATTCCTTACCTCCCACTCCGTGTGTGTTTTCTAGATTCCTCCTCGAGTGTTTATATAGGCTTTAGAATGCTTTAAAACCCTCAAAAGTGGCCTTTTCTGAGTAGAACTAGACTTGAGCTCGATAGGGACACAGCCATGTACCACGCCCATGTGGGGTGGCTTAGACCGCATTAAAGTCTGTTAAATAGACACGGGCATGTGGTCTACCCATGTGAGAAAGTCCAGGCCGTGTTGATTTCCCACGTTGACCCATTTTCTCCCTTTTTTTTTTGCCCGTTTCTCGCTCTTTTTACTCTCCTATGCTCACCTAAGTATAAAGCATGAAATTAAAGGATTAGGAGCATCAAATTCACTAAAAAGAAGGAAAGATCATTCATAAATATGCCAAGCATGGGGTAAAAATATGTATAGATTATGGCTTATCAAATATCCCCACACTTAAGCATTTGCTTGTCCTCAAGCAAAATCCTCAACTCATGATCAAAATAAATTCTTCTCAACTTATAATTCTTATCAATAATGTTTCAAAATAATCTACAAGAAGTCATACATTGAAAATTTAACTAAAAGAACATTAAGGTTACAAATAGTCAAAGTTGAGCATTTTAATCATAAAATTATAGGCATCCCCCTTTATCTAAGTAATTATATTTAATTCCAAATTTACATTGATTGGCAGCCCCACTAAAGGTTCACTCAAATCACTCAGTGTGTTTAAGGTTCAATGATTAAGCACTCATTAGTCAAACATGAAAATTTATTACAATAAGCTTGCATGAAAATCAAATTTTCACCACATTGAATGAGATGATACACAAATCAAAAGGTCTTAAGTAGGGTTGTAATGGGGCTTGGGTTAAAGGTGTGGATAAAAAATGCAAAAGAGGGTTAGAATCGAGATTAATTTAATAAATTACCAAACTTAGAAGGATGAATCAAATTGCTAAATTACAAGAAAGTGCCAGAATTCGGCTATCAAAGGCAAATGATGAGAGCTTTTTCTCAATATAATAACTTTACTTAACCAAGCTCAATAAATAATTGTAACTATACAGTTTTTTTAAGAACAAATCAATGATGGAAAATACATAATAAGAAATAATTCAGCAACTGGAATGAAAGAACAAAGTTAGGTAACTAATTAAATCAAATCTCGATAAAAAGGAGTCAATAAAAACGGAGAAATTCTTAATGGATCAAAAAGGGTTAAGTTGTGGGTTATTATTAAGGGTAAAATCAAGAAATAAAAGTTAAGGTCCAAAGGGGTTCACTAGGGGTCAATTATGTGGGTAGGCTTTTATGGGGTAAATGGGTTAAAACCTAAGTGTCTTTATCATTTTCGTATATCATATCAAAGGTGTGGTCTTGACATGTATAATCGAAGCAAGTTCTAGAATAATGAATCAATGTTAACTCACTTATAACCAATAAAATTAGTGAGCAAGAAAGATATATGCTCTAAAAGGCTCAAAATCTCATGAAATATGCGGGTATTTGATGTCAATCCTGTAAATTCAAAACTTCAAGATAATACCTCAATTCAGGGAAATAACTTAGCAATTTTTAATTCTCAAAAGTCAACTTATCATGCTTGATTCTCTAATTTCTTTAAAGTTTAAATAATCAATGCATAATTACCTATGATTTATTTCAAAAACATATCAATAAAAATCATAAATCAATCAGAATTCACTCTAATAATGATATGAGAAAATTATTTGAGAATAAGATAAAAATTCAGGGATTTCTGATAATCACATAAAAAACCTCCCCACACTTAAGATGTACATTGTCTTCAATGTACAGAGATATATAATAATCATATAAGCATAATATCAAAAGAGAGGGATAGAAGCGAAACTTCCCTGAATTTTTGAATGAAATCCTTAGAATAGCGAAGGCTGGATTTGTAGATATGACTAATGAAAGGTATGTTTCTGAGTTACTAATAAGAAAATAAACCTACTATGGAAGAGAATTAAGGCTTACTTGATAATAACCATTAGGATAAACATAGTTCAAAATATAAAAACATAAGTCTTCAAAAATAATTAAAAGAAAGATAAAATTAAAAATAAAAATAAAATAAAATAAATAAATGGAGTGGAGAAAGAGAGAAGAATGAAGGAATGTGTAGGGAAGGGAGGACAAGAGAGAAGATTTTGATGCATATAGAGGAAAAGGGAGGAGAAAGGGTGGATTTTGGGGTGATGGTCGGAGCTTAGGTGGCAACGGCGACGGAGAGAGCAGTGGTTAGGGTTAGGGTATTGGGGAAAGGGATGATCATGATGATGAATTGTGGGGGTTTATATAGATATTGGGGCACACGGCCGTGGGGCACACCCGTGTGCCTTTATTTTAGCCCGTGTGTTTCGTGGTTTTCAAATTTGGGCGTGTCTGGAATTCGGCCCAGTCCGTGTTCTTTGGGCGTGTTGGTGCACACGACCGTGTCGCACGGTCATGTCCTACTTCGTTCGCTTCTCCCGCGGCCATTTGTATATACACACACCCGTGTTATTTTGACAATTTCCACTATGGGTGGTAGGCACGGGCTTGTTGCACGCCCGTGTTAATTTCTCAATTTCTACCACGGTTTAAAGACATGGGCGTGTCGCATGCCCGTGTTGATTTGGCAGGATTGCCTACGGCTATGTCGCATGGCCGTGGCAATGTATCAAATCCTGTGTTTAGGGAAAAATTTTGCTCTGTTTTCACACAGCCATATCGCACGACCGTGTCCCTGTCCATGGTATGAGCACGGCCTAAGGCACGCCCGTGTGCCTAGCCGTGTAGATTTGGAAAACCTGTGTTCACGGACTTAGTTAATGATTTAGATGTTAAAAACTAAAATTTAAAGAACTCAACACTATTGGTGCTTGGGTTGCCTCCTGAGAAGTGCTTATTTAGAGTCTAATCTTGACTTACCTCTCTATTACGAGGTCATGGTGGTGCGAGGAGTTTACACTCCTCATTCCTACTATCAATCTCATCAAAATAAGGTTTTAGACGAATACTATTTACCTTAAAAGTGCCAAATTTGGAATGAGTTACCTCGATTGTACCGTATGGGAAAATGTTAAGTACCGTAAAAGGGATTGCTCCATTAGGTTCAAAAGTGGTAATATGAGGGTCTACTGCATCTAATAGTACTTTGTCTCCAACCTTAAGTTAATTTGATAAAACATTGAGCCCGTCATGGCCTGGTTTTGGTTTATTGTGTGTTCTCAATTTCTATGTCTACCATTCATCTAGTTCCTCGATCTATAGCCTTTGTTTTTCATAGATGGGTCCTTTGTTGTTACTTAAACATGGCTTATGTATGCTCTTCGAACGTGTTTCTTGCAAAGAAGGTTGCACCACATGATCAGTATTAGTAACATGATTTATACAACCACCCTCAATATTTGATGTGTTACTCGAATTACGAGCTTGAAGAGTGATTGTTTCGTCACCCACACGAAGTGTGAGTTCACTTGTACCAACATCAATAATAGTTCTAGCAGTTGCTAAAAAGGGCTATCCTAAAATCAAAGGCACGTCACTATCTTCTTCCATGTCTAGAACAACAAAATCAATTGGGAATATAAATTTATCGATTTTGACAACTACGTCATTGATACCCCTAGGAAATCTGATGGTTTTATCTGCTAATTGAATGCTCATCCTAGTTTGTTTGGGTTTCCCAAAACCTAGTTGTTTAAACAGTTTATAGGGCATGACGTTAATGCTTTCCCTTAAATCAGCCAATGCATTATTAACATCTAAGTTACCAATTAAACAAGGAATCGTAAAGCTCCCTGGATCTTTCAATTTGTCGAGCAGCTTATTCTGTAGAATGGCTGAGCAACCTGCGCTTAACTCCACATGCGATGCCTCATCCAACTTCCGTTTCTTTGCTAAAAGCTCCTTTAAAAATTTAACTGCGTTTGGCATCTGCGAAAGAGCTTCAATAAATGGTAAGTTAATATGTAATTTCTTTAATAATTTAAGAGATTTACCAATTTGTTCGTCTGTGTGGTCTTTTCTTGTTGCTCTAGGGTATAGCAAACGAGGTTTGTACTTTTTACTTACTGATTTTCGCTCACTGTGGTCCACCTCATCCTTACCTTTACTTACCACATTTCCTTGCCTTGGTTCTGGTTGAGGTTCAACTAACCCTTCTTTATTTCGAACGAAAATCGCATTAAGCTGTTCCCTTGGGTTAGATTCGGTGTTACTCAGCAAGCTGCCTTGTGGTCATTCAGAAATCAATTTAGTAAGCTGGCCTATCTGAGTTTCGAGCCCTTGGATCGACACTTTTTGATTCTTAAGTGTTGTTTCGATATTCTGAAAATGAGTTTCTGACACCGAGATGAATTTCGTTAACATCTCTTCAAGGTTCAGCTTCTTTTTCTACTGGTAAGGTGATTGTTGGAAACTGGGGGATGTTGTGGTCTTTGATTTTCTTGGCCACCCTAGAGGAGTTGAGTGTTACTGTATGGGTTATTTTGAGGTCTAGAATTATAGTTACCTATATATTGAACTTGTTCCTCCTCGGTACTCCTCCTCCATTTGAATCACACCTCATCACTGGATGTACCTGAATAGAACCATACAAACCGTCAATCTTTTTATTTAAAAGTTCTACCTAGTTAGACAGTAAAGTAACCGCGTCGAGGTTGAAAACGTCGGCCGCTTTCATTGGCTTTGTTCTCATGACTTGCCACTGATAATTATTCAGTGATATCTCTTCTATAAATTCATAAGCCTCTTCAGGTGTCATATTGTTAAAAGTTCTACCGGCGGCTGCGTCGATAAGTTGCCTTGTTGAGGGGTTCACACCGTTGTGAAAAGTCTGCCTGTAACCATAAAGGTAACCCATAGTGAGGGCACCTTCTCAATAGGTCCTTATATCTCTCCCATGCATCATAAAGAGTTTCTAGATCCATCTGCACAAAAGAAGAGATATCATTCCTCAATTTAGCCGTTTTAGCCGGCAGAAAATATTTAAGTAAACAATTTTCGGTCATTTGTTCCCAGGTAGTGATTGACCCTCATGGTAATGAGTTCAACCACTGTTTAGACTTATTCCTCAATGAAAAGGGAAACAACCGAAGGCGAATGGCATCATCAGAAACGGCATTGATCTTAAAACTGTCGCAGAACTCCAAAAAATTCGCCAAATGAGTGCTTGGATCCTCGTCCTGCAAACCATCAAACTGAACAAACTATTGTATCATTTGAATCGTGTTAGTTTTCAGTTCAAAATTATTTGCAGAATATAACTATACTCGATTCAGCTCCTGTCAAAGTAGGTTTAGCATAATCATACATAGTACGAGGAGCACGATTCTAATTTATTGGATCTGCGGCAACCACAGGAGGTAGCTGATTATTCTGATTTTTAGCCTGTTGTAGTTTGACTACCGTCCTCATGGCCTTCCTCTATGTATCGTAGGCTTCGCCTTATTTCTCTTTGGTTTCTGCGAGCTGTGCTTTTTATCTCACTATCAAAAAGTAATAGTCTTGTAACACCCCGAAAATTTATACAGTAAGATATTACTCTTAATACAGTAAAATAAGGAAATAAAGTGACAAGAAAAGGAAAATTGAGTTATGTCACTGGGAAGTATATTATGACATATTGATTCAAGAAAGGATTAAATTGTAGAAGTGAGAAAAGTTTTGTGGCCCAAGAGTAAATACTCAAAATTTGAGGGATTAAAGTGTAAATATAAAAAAGTTAAGGGCTAATAGTGCAAATATTTTAAGGGTGGAAGGATCTAGAAACCAAGTAAAAATTGATGAATTAGGACCAAATTGAATAGGTGAAGAATTATGAGGAACTAAATTGCAATTTTACAAAAATTAAGTGATGACTCAATAATGGAATTTTAAAAGATCACAAAGGGCAAAATGGCCAATTGGAAGAGAGAGAAATCTAGAAAGTAATGATGATGTTGGAGATATTTTAGATTAATTAATTAATTAAATATTAGTTATTAATATTTTAATTTGATTTTTTATATGATATTTTTTATTATTTTATTAGTATATATAAAGAAAGAAAGATGATGAAATTCTCATCCATTTTCCATGCATTCACGTTAGGAAGAAGAGAAGAGAAGAAAGAAACTTTTCATTCTTTACAATTTAGTCCTTTTACCAAAAATTCACCATTTTCACCTAGAAATCAAAAGAATTTCCATAGTTATCAAGGGAGAAAAATGTTAAGGAGACCATGGGGAGTTAGAATATCAAATTGGATTTAAGGAATAGAAGCTGGAGGACAGAGAAAATCAAATTAAAGATTGGAATCAATAGAACAAGGTAAGTACATCAATATTTCAATATATTTTTAAGTTTGTTATTATTGAGAAAACATAGAAATAATGTTATAGTAGAGTCTTCTTATATAACGTTCTATGATCTTGATGAGTTAGTGAAGGGAAATAGGAGAAAGTGATGGGAAATATTGTAGAGAAAGGGAATAAGGGTGTTATAAACATGGTAAATAATATCTTGCACTAAAACAGTTTTGGACAGCAGCAGTAGGCTAACTTTGAAAAATCACCAAAAATTGTGGAAATTGAATTAGACATGAAATTAAATATTATTGAGTCTAGTTTCTTATAGAAGAAACGATGTAAGCAATGGAATTGTAAATCATGAAATATGATAAATTTTGTGAGACAAGGTCAGAATGATTTCGGGTTCCCCTGTTCTGACTTTGGAAAATCATAAAAAATTATATAAAAATAATTAGGGGCTTAAATTTATATGTTTAGAATCCTAAATGAGTCTATTTTCAAGAGAAACAAACAAAAACATCATTTGAATCCTGTACGAGGAGATAATTAATTTTTAGTAATGAAGGGTCAGAATTATCAGACAACAGAATAGAAGTGACTTTAAAGAATAAACTGTACTTATTGGCTAAGACAAAAATTCTGAAAATTTTATGGTAAGAAGATATCTAAGTCTAGTTTTATAGAAAATTATCCGACCTTAATGTTGAGGTCTGTAGCTCAAGATATAAATAATTTAGTGACTATGACGCAAATGGACAGTTTTGAATATACATATAAGTGAAGAGTGAAAGTATAGATAATGTTACTTGTAGCATGTTATATAAATTAAGGATGAGGAATGGAGAGGAGGAGAAGAATATGTATGAATATTTAGCTAGCATGGCTAATTTGTATGTTTTAGGCTAAGAGACTAAATTGAATAAAAGTAAATTTTTAGGGGCAATTTTGTAAGGATATAAAAAATGACCAATTTGAAGGAAATGAATTGACTTATTGTCTAAATTAATAAATTGAATGGAATTATCAATTTAGATCAAGATCAGATGAAAGTCGGGGAAAATGAAAAATTACCAAAATGCCCCTAAATCTGGTTATTTTTGCAATTTGTCAGGTAAATTTGTGTATCATAATTGAGCATGAAAATATGTTAAATTGTATGTTATATTGGATTGGATGTGAAATATTAGTACATTCGTATAATATGAAACAATATGAATAAGAAATGAATTATTACCATATATGCTTGAAGTATATATAATGATTTGTACATGTTATATGGACACATGGTGTGGAAAGTATGTGCATATAGAATTTGATTTATGTTAAGTTTGATATGAATTATTATCGGAATAAATATACGTGAAATATATGGAAATTATGGTACATGAAATTTTAATATAATGAAATAAATGATTTTAAACGGTAAGAGAATGATATATTTCATGACATGCACATATATGATAATATTTGATTTATTGATACAAGGAAATTATGTAGGTGGAGACAATTATTAAAATCAAGTGTGACGTGTTGAGAAAATAAGTATATCAATGTTGAGTTTATATAAAATATGCGTAAGTATACTAACAATGTTGATTGATGCTAAGACAAGTGTCAAGCTATTGATTGAATGATAATATATTTATCTATAGGATGTATTGAATTGGTAAGTATTTAACGAAAATTTTTGCTAAATGATATGTAAATCCGAGTAATGCTCCGAAACCTTATTCCGGCGATAGATACGGGTTAGAGGTGTTACAGGTCTTGATAGGTTTCTTTTAGTCATAACCTATAAAAACCTGCCAGAAGTAAATAAAAGAAAATTTAGTGATATAAAAAAAATTAAAATAAAAAATTAAATTGCAATAAAATAAATGGCTAAAGTAATAAAAATTAAGCTTTCCTAATATCTTAGTTCCCCGGTAACGGCGCCAAAAACTTGATGTGCGTGATAAGTTTTATATTTATGATTGATCATACTTGAAAGCTAACTATTATCACGATAAAAGCAAGCGCACTTATCGAACAGTAGTATAGCTTATAGCAAGACCGGAATGTCGAACCCACAGGAACTAAAAGTACTAGTATTAACCTTCTTTTTATTATCTAGCCTAAAAATAAGGGGATTTGCTTTATCTAAACTAATTAACTAAACTAAGAATGCACAGGAAGTAAATTGGGGAAATACTTTTTGGAAAACTGATTGATTTAGACAATACCAAAGGAAGAATCCACCTAGACTTCACTTGTTATTTGACTCTGAACTAGACGATTTATTCACTTGACTTGATCCGTAGAAATCCCTAATTTATATTATTATCTCTCTCAAGACTAACAACGTCTAACCCTAGGTTGATTAATTGAAATCTCTTCCTAATTAAAACCCTAGTGTTGCATTAACTCGATCTATGGATTCCCTTATTAGGTTTGACCCTAATCCGTCAAATTTATGTCGCCCTATGTCTAGGGGTGCAATCAACTCCGCTAATTATGCTAGATCTACTCTTAGGCAGGGACTTTTGCTCCTCTGAATAAGCACATCAATACTTGAATCAATATCCTGGAATATTAAAGCAAGAATTAAGAACACATAATTAAGAACAAATCAAGTATTTATCATATAATTCAAAAAATAGTAACGAGATCCGTCTTAGGTTTCATCCCCCTTAGGTATTTAGGGAATTTAGTTCATATGTGTAAAATAAAACATCTCAGGAGAATAATAATAACAAAACATAAAGGAACCCAAAAACCCCTGAAGGAAATTTAAGGGAGATCTTTAGTCTTGAAGGAGAATCCAGCTTCTGAGATGGATCAATCAGCTTTCTTCGAGTAATTCCTTGCCTCCCACTCCGTGTGTGTTTTCTAGGTGCCTCCTCGGGTGTTTATATAGGCTTTAGAATGCTTCAAAACCCTCAAAAGTGGCATTTTCTGAGTAGAACTAGACTTGGATTCGACAGGGACACGGCCGTGTGGGGTGGCTTAGGCCGCGTTAAAGTCTGCTAAATAGACACGGGCGTGTGGTCTACCCGTGTGAGAAAGTCCAGGCCGTGTTGATTTCCCACGTTGACCCATTTTCTCCATTTTTTTTGCCCGTTTCTCGCTCTTTTTATTCTCCTATGCTCACCTAAGTATAAAACATGAAATTAAAGGATTAGGAGCATTAAATTCACTAAGAAAGAAGGAAAGATCATTCATAAATATGCCAAGTATGGGGTAAAAATATGTATAGATTACGGTTTATCAGATATATATTATTAACATAAAAGGTTAAATTTCAAATCTAATCCCTTTATCTTTCTACTATATATAAATTGGTTAAATTTCATTTTCGGTCCTTAGTCTAAATACTTTATTATAACTAAAATTGTTAAGCGAATTTTAAGAATTATTAACATTGTTAAAATTTTCTATTAAATTTAGGTCTATTACACCTACCGTTTTCTTATCTCGTGGCTACAAGTGAGCTTTATTATTATTATTTTTTAATTTTAGAATGTCACACCAACAATTTTAATAGAAAAAATTTAACGATTTTACAAACAAAACTCATATTCTTAAATTTGAAAAGTTGAGTGACTAAATTTTTTAATAAAAAAATTATGAAGGTTACATTTCAAATGTATGGAGAATATAAAAGCATAAAGCTGATTATGACCTTTAAATTTTAACTCTATAATTTAACCTAAAATAATTAACTTAATTTGAAGCATGGATCAAAAATTATATTAATTACTTAAAGGTTGCTTAAAAAAAATTAGGTAAGGATGCTTACCTTTCTTCAAGAAATTTTATTATGTGCTTTGTTGGAAAATATGAACATCACATATATAATAAGAGTAATTACGTGTTATTATTTACTATCATGATAGGTTAGCCCAAATTAAAAATGATCTAATTTGGTTAAAATTTTATTGGGCTTTAATTATTAAATAAAGTATGGGTCAAATATGTGTAGATACTCTAGCAATTGAGTTCTAATCAAATTCTAATTAGTGATGGGCTAATTAAAATTTGATTAGAACTAATATGCCAAGGTTATAAATATTAAGGTTACGGTCCCCAAATTATACACAAGATATCTTTTTTAATATCCCATCATTAGGAGAGAGAGCAGATATTCTTAGAATTTCTTGTGTGCTAATTTGGAAGATCAAATCCGCAAAATCTGGTAAAACGAATTCACGGATTCAGCTACAGTTCCGCATTTAGTTTTATTCTTGATTTATTTTTGATAATTTGACATGATAAATCCTGGTTTATTCAGTTTTATTTTAGATTTATTTTACAAATCTAACAAGTGGCATCCGAGCTTTGTCATGTTGAATCATTGAGAATGAATTGATTTTTTATTATTTTTGAATTGATTCATTTTTTTAAAAAATTTTATGGATTTGATATTTTAATTATATATTATGTTGAATCTTTGAGATTCCTAATAAATTTTTGGGTTTTGATTCTTTAAATAAAGTTTTAGGGTTTTATTAATATAATCTAGTTTAATATTTGTATATGCTATTCGAAAGATGAAGGTTTATTTATTTATTTGATAAAAATTTATTCGTGAGATTTCTTTATCTTCTTTTCACACAATTATTTTATAAATTTTGGTTAAAGTCATTATTAAATTAAAGTTACAAACTTACGACTTTTTGCAATTGAGGAATTCCAATTGGGTTGTATAATTGGTTTTGAAAGTTAATTCACTTGATAATCGAATAAATGAATGTTGGTAAGATGTTTTTTTTTTGCACTATTTGCTTTAAATTTTTTGTTTGTGGTTGAATATATATGGAATCATAATTTTTGTCTTTATTCATGATGAATTATATTCACCATTGAATTCAATTCATATATACGAATGATTACTTTTGGTTTCTATTATAATTATTTTATATAAGTTTTACTCCTTATGGAAACTAACTAAAATTAAAATATTTGGGATTTTTTTTAAATATGGTGGCTATGAATTTTCATAAGTAGTTGCGCATATAAAAGTTTTTATATAATTTGGGATTCTTTTTATATTTAGTGGTTATGGATATCTTTAAGTATTTGTGCATATAAAAGAAGTTTTATGATATTGTCTTTAGTCATGAATATAAATTTGACTTTACATGAAATATGTAAGGCAAGCCAGTATTATTTTTATATTATTATAATTGTGTGTATATATTATGTGTGTATATATATTATATGCATATCAACGATTTTGAGGATTAATGCATGATTATAGTTTGTGTGAATAGGTGTTTATAACCATTATTCAATAAGATATCTTTTATAGTTTAATTGGTGAAATTAAGTTTTGATGGATATCATTGAAGTTGTTAATTTTTTTTATTTTGTTATGGTTATATATTCAATTTTATGGGTGTTTTGGTGCAAATTCATGTCAACTATATACATATTTAGATATTTTGGTTTTAAGTTTGATTGTATAATCTTAGGTTTTGGCATCTTATGGTTCCAAATATTTGGTTAAATTATGATGATGTGATTTATTGTATGAATTGTGGGATATGCCAAACTATTATGATTTTGTTTTTTTTTAAGATTTATTAGCTAGAAAATATTTTTCAAGTATTCATGTGAATATCTGTTTAATCATAAATGCAACTTTGGATTTACATGGTAAATTCAGGGTAAATTTTTCTATTTGATTATGAATACGTGTATATGCGTGAATTGCTTTGGTGTTTTTATCTATGCCAAAATTATGAATACATGTGCTTGTTAATTATTTGGCTTTGAACCACTACATTATTTTTGTTTGGTTTTGATTTATATGGTTTTGGAACAAAAAAAGAAATAGTAAAAAATCAAGGTTTTCGATTTTTTATTGCATTATTAACACAACCTTATTTTGGGTTATTTTGGAGTCTATAAAGTAATAAAAAAATAGTTTTGACATTTGACTGTTGGGTAAATTTTAAATTTGAATATTGGTATGTTTATATATAATTTCAAACAACTTAATTGAAACAATAAGTCACCAAAGTGATTTTTTTTGTATGAATTATTTTGTATTAAAATATAAAAGGTTGTGTGCATGTAACTTAAGTTATGTTAATATTGATTGACCCAAATAAAAGTTAATAATATAACATATGCAACTATGGTAATAAACATGTGATAATTATTCAGTTTTACATGTAAGCAATAAATTGGTCCAAAGAAAGATTTATGGTTTGACATGTTCTTATTGTCAATATTTGATTATTACACCAATATATCACTTACAAGTTAATATTTTGTCTAAAGATAAAATATTAATAGAGTGTCCGATATCTTATGATGATGTTTACCTTTATTCAAATTATTTTGGTTTAAATTTGAAGTCTTATGTGAGGTTGTTTATGGTTTATGATTTATTCAACTATTATTATATCTACCAACATCATTGTATGTTGTTTTGGGATAAATATATATACATATATATACTATTATCTTTTAATTTGATTGAAAGATGAAATTAAAAGAAATATTTTGAAACAAATAAATTTAGATTTTGGCTTTAGGTTTTAATTAAGGATGTCTAATATTTTAAATAGATTAGTTGAAACAAAATGCCACCAAAGTGACCTCTTTTTCGTAAATTAGTTTATTTAAAATATCAAGATATATGTTTTTGTGATTCATGCGTTTATTAATTGACCCAAAGGTAAGCTAATATTTGGCAAAATTTCAACGACATCTGTGGTGATAAATGTGTGACAATTATAAGATATTTTATGTGAACAATAAGTTAGTCCAAAGATTAACTCATTGTTAGACATAGTTTATTGTCAATGTTTGATTGCTACAACAAGAGTACTGCTTACTATTAATATTACTGTCCAAAGACTTGATATTAATGTTGTATTTGGTATCTTGAGATAAGATTAGCCCTTATCCTAAATTTATTGTTTACTTATGAATATTTATGTGAGCTTATTTTTTTTTGTTCTATATTCAGCTAATTCATCTTTTACTACCATAATATTTGCTAATATAAATTCTATACTCATGCTTAATGGGACTAATTTCAATGAATGGAAAAGACACTTACTTATAGTGTTTGGTTGTATGAACATAGACATTGCACTAAGGGGAGAACAACCCCTTATGTTAAAAGGGATTTTGAGAGGTGGGATCATTCAAATTGCATCAATCTAATGATCATGAAGTACAACATTTTAGAAGCCTTTAAGGGAAACGAATCTAAAAAGATTATTCAGGCCAAAGTTTCCTTGACAAAATTGAGAAACGTTTTGCTAAAAATGATAATGTTGAAATGACATCACTTCTGACTTCTTTGATGTCTATAAAGTATAGGGGTCAAGGAAATTCTGAGTGATCTAAGGGCTATAAATTTTATGATCCCATAATAAGGAATATTTTTGAGACGGGAACTGCAGCATTTTTTGAGGATGTTGAGTTTGGGGGGAGAAATAAGATTAGAGACATTGCTTTTGAGAAGGAATTGGATTCTAACTCAGTTCCTACTATAACTTTTGATGATGTTTAGGTTCTCATACCTATCATTGATTAAGAATTGAATCTAGAACCTCAATAAGACAATGTTGAACAACTCCTTATTCAAGATGAGGTAATTGTTCCAGAAGAACAAACCCAACAACCTCAAGAATGAATGTCCTTAAAAAGATCCACTAGAGAAATGGATATAATGGCTTTAGTGGAATATTTTGACATTAAGCTACATTAGATGAATATTAAGTTAATGGTTTCTTAATGGTAACATTGATCATACATTTATATGGTACAATTAGAAAGCTTTGTGTCTAATGATGCAAAGTTAATGATTTGTAAAGAACTTCATCTATGGGCTTAAGTAAACTTCTCGTCAATAATATTACAAATTTTACCAAATGATTATCTTATTCGGTTTAGAGATGAATTTTATTGATAATCATATATACCATAAGTTTAGTGGGAGTAAGGTTCTATATTTGGTTTTATATGTTAATGACATACTGGTTGTCAATAATAAGTATAGCCTCAATCAATGCCCTAAGAATGATTTTGAGATTACAAAAAAATGTATTAGATTTTTTACATTTTATCAATAGAAAGTCTAATGTATGTTCAGGTTTGTATACATTGGAATACTGTGTACACTATTGGGATGTTAGGCAGATATTTTAAGCAACCCTGGTTTGGACCATTGTATAGCATCCAAGAGGGTTATAAGGTATTTTCAGAGAACAAAAGATTACATGCTCACATATTAGAGGTCTAATGTAACGCCCCAAAAATCCTGAAATCTCAATTTTTTTTCAATTTTGATAAAAAGTGTGCTTAATATTTCTAGTCAAGTGCTACTTATGTGATAATAGGCCTTGGTTAAGGTTTGGGTTCGAACTTAGGGGTGAAGGAAATTATAGGTTAATAACTAAAAGAACCCTGATGGCAAGTAGGTGAGCTTTTGAATAAATGAATGAGGAATTGGACACAAGAAAGCCTTGTGGTAGAGTGGTAAGTGGAGTCACATGCAAGGCAAGCGGGTTTGGGGTTCAAATCCCTCCTTGCTCAAAAAAAGGATTTATTTTTACTTAAGAGATGGTCAGTGGTGGCGTTGGATATGAACACTGTAGGGAGTGATAAGAGGAGAAATTTGAGGAGGGGATTAGGGAGTTATTAGGGAGAAAAATTAGGAGATGAGGAGTGAAGAAGAGGTGGAGCCGAATTGGGAATTTGGGCATAGGAAATTTGGCTATGGACTATATATAAGTACCGTATGTGAGGATTCCAGGCTAATGTTGAATTCTCCCTTTCCTTGTTACCAGAAAACACTTTTCTCTCCAAGGATCAAAAAGCCGAAATTCCTTGTTCTTCCTACTTTACTTTGTGTCGATTTTCTATTCTTTCCCCTACTCAATACATTTTTTTTATTCACCTCTGGTTGCAAACAGTTTCTACTGTTCTTTTTCTTTGTGCCGAATAACCTTTTCTATCATACAAACCTTAAAAGCCGAATATCCTTTGTGCCGCCACTACTCCTTCTACCTCAGCCAATTCTAGTGTAAGTGTTTTGTTCTTTCAGTTGGTTTTGCTAAGTATTGATTACTCCTGTCCCTCACTCATTCTGAATCAATTTTGGTAGGATTATTATCGAACCTCAGTCTTTTGGATCTCTGTTGATTTGCTCCCTAGGTGTTGAAACTTTGGTAAGTGTTCTTCACTTTGGTAAGGGTTGGCCGAACAGACTTTAATGGGAAAGGGTGACATATGTTGGATACAAGTCACCAATGATGTTTTTAACGATAAGGTTAATGCAGATCTGGGAAGTGCTCGTGATTGGTTAGCAAGAAAAAGCGATTAAGGCTTGGCATTGCAGGTAAGGTTAAGGTGAGATTTCGGCTTTTTGTAAAAGTATTCGATAAGTATGTGTGCTTAATCATTGAGTAACATCGATTGTAGGTTCATGGCTAGGGAGATCGCAACACGTTCTATTACCAGGCGTGTACATACACTGTACACACATAGTTGATCGGCAAATCCTGAAATGCCGAAAAGTCAAAATGTGAAAAAGTCAAAATTTTGGCTACAATAGACTTGCGAGTGCGCAAACACTCGTAAGGGGAAACCGATAGGTTATTAAAGGCCCCACAGGTGATACCATGGACTGGGGCCGTGTATTGGCTTACCAGGCCAGAATGGGCTAAATGGGCCCGATAGGCTGTAGGGCCTAAAATAGGCAAGTGATGAGAAATTGTATGAAAGCTTGACTATGAGTGTGATTGGGCCTAACGGGTCATATGAATGTGATTTGGGCTTAATGGGGCATACGAATGTGATTTGGGCCTAATGGGCCATATGATTGAGATTGGGCCTAGTGGGCCATATGCATGTATGTAGATTTGTTGGGCTTTGTAAGGGGTTTTGGGCCTAGTATATGATAACTGCTTAAACAGACATAAAACTTAATTAAATAACTAAGTGTGACCGTGGACAAGTCATAGGGTTAAGGTTTGGCAACGAGTATACGCATGTCTATGATTGGATTTAGGGAGAGCTTGGTACTTAAGTGGTCTCAATGACTCACCTCCTCTTCTCTGGAATCCTATCTGGTGCATAGTATCCGTTCATCTTAGCCAACAGAGACTTGTTAACAGGCTAAGGTAAGTAATAAACCCATAACAAGAGAAATTATCGAAATGCCCCTAAGGGCAAAAATGACTATATGTGGAATATAAGACTTATGGATGTTCATGTATATCTACTGCATACATACGATATTCTGTTTAGGTTGCATATGGGTTAGGAATTATGGAACGGAGGAAGTATATGAGGATTGCATGGTTGCTTGACAACCGTGGATCCACCGACGGCTATTAAGCCCAATATGTGATTTGTAGCTTGCTGCAATGAAGGTAGTACCACAACTGGGCTACCATTGATGTGTATTGGATGGGTGGGTTGATATTTATATCCCCACATGAAGTGTATAAGGGACGGAGTTGGTGTGTAGCGGTTGGATTATTGGGGTGGGTTGCACTGCATTGCATGTATGACATTATGGTGATTGATGATTGCTTAGGACTCTTTGAGGGTTTTACACACTGAGTTTTCGAAAACTCACCCCCTCTTTTATTTTTCTCAAGTGATGCTCAGAAGGAGGTTCGACGGTTGGAGGGACTCCAAGGTGGCCAACTAGCAAGACGACTTGGACTTGTTCTTTTAAACATATTGCTTCTAGTTATTAAGTTATTTCAGACTAGAATGTAATAAGGTCCTCCCTCTAGTTATTGTTTAAATTAGGATTATTATTTTTATGCATTATGTTTGTGAGAAGTTGAACATGGGTTTCCTAAACCATAGTTTTTTAAAAATGCTACGTTTCCACAACTCAATTTTAAATGACAAGTTTCCATAAATCTTATGTTTTGGATAAGACGTCCGCAACTGAAAAGAGACTTTACAAAGTAATTAAGGTTTTTCTTTGTAAAGAATGGTTTTCAATGAAAATAAGGTTTTCGATAAAACATTTCAATGTGACACGCCGGATCTGGTCATAACATCTCGGTCAGGTTTACGGTGTTACATTTAGTGGTATCAGAGCTCAGGTTGCAAAACTCGGGCTGTGAAGTGGGCCTTATTATTTGGGTTTGTTTTAAAAAAAATAATTGGATCACAATGTTTTGGAAAAAGTTCTTGCTGTGCGGCACACTGAGTCTCCTACGTTGAATCGAGTAAGCTCTATTATTCTTAAACCTTTTTAATTTGATATATTATAGATAGTTAGTGGGCTACTTTAGATGATTATACTAAGGATTTTAGATTGAAACTGAAGCCCGTAGGACCTTGAAACTGTAGAGGATTTACGAAAACAACCTTCTTTTTAGTACTTTCATAAAACATCGGTTTAATTATTGAAACTAATTAAAACTTCATAAAATTTCTAATTCAGACAATATGTGAATCAACGATGATTGCTAGAAGAAGTGCAAGAGGCCGTGGCCGAGGCCGCTAAAGTGTTAGGACTGGATCGTCAACATCAAGCCATATGCCCAATGTTGGAGTAGAAGAAGCCCCGGCCTCACCCATGGCTGAGACTGGACCGTATGATCGGGCCACAGAGAAAGATACATTGTCACAGGCAATGCTGAAGAATTTGGAAAGGGTCGCAGGGCCCAATAATGGCACAGGAAATTGGGGGTCCATTCTTGAGCGATTCCGATCAAATGGGGCTGAGATCTTTAAGGGCGTGGCTAGTGTGGCTCTTAACACGGCTGAATATTGGTTAGAGGCCACTAAAAGGATAATGGAAGACTTGGACTGTTCACCTGAACAAAAGTTGAAAGGGGCAGTGTCACTACTTAGGAAAGAAGCTTACCAGTGGTGGCTGACGGTGAAAGAGAACACCCAACCTGAGCAGGTCACCTGGGAGTTTTTCAAAACTGGATTTCAAGGAAAGTATCTGGGTGCGAGTTATGTGGATGCTAGAAGGAAAGAGTTCCTGAACCTAACCCAGGGAAACAAATCTGTGGCGGAGTATGAAACGGAATTCCTACGCCTCAGTAGGTATGCAAGAGCTATGGTGGCAATGGACTATGAGCGTTGCGTTAGGTTTGAAGATGGTCTTAGGGATAGTCTCAAAGTATTGATAGCTCCACAAAGGGAGCGAGTTTTCTCGGAGTTGGTTGAGAAAGCAAAGATAGTAGAGGAGGTAAAGTGCACTGAGTTCCTAAATCGGGAAAAAGAAAGGGGTAAGAATAAAAAGGAGGCTGAGACTTCTGGTGTTGGACAGAGGCCTAGGGCTAGGGCCAAATTTAATGGGCCAATTAGAGCAGGGCCCCTTGCTATTAATCCAGGGGTGCCACCTTATGCTAATTGTGGAAAAGGTCATGTAGGCGAGTGTTGGAAGAGGACGAGAGCTTGCCTAGCTTGTATACCTATGGAGCATAGGATCAGGAATTGCCCCAAAATGCCAGCGCAGGTGAAAGCCGTGGGTCAAGGTGGTGTTCAGCCACCAAAGGGTGGTCAGCTGCTGCCAAGGGCCCGTGGTCAGGCCAGGGTCAACAATAGTAACGGACGTGGGCGTAGAGCATCAGGCAGAAATGCAGGCCATGTTGAGGCGAACAGCTAGCTTTGGTTTATGTTGTTCATTACCGAGAAGACAGGGATGCCCCACATGTGATAACGGGTATGTTCTTTATTCATGAGTTACCTTACACTGGATTGATTGATATTGGATCGACGCATTCATATGTTGCATGCAATATGACTGAACCTTTGGGTGATATGTTTGAAATTACTACGAATGAGATTACTGTGATAAGTCCGTTAGGTCAGTCAGTGGGAGTGAATAAGTTGTTTAGGGAGGTACCCTTAGTGGTCCAAGGGGTTACCTTTTTAGCATATTTGATGGAACTACCGTTTAGCGAGTTTGATTTAATTTTGGGTATGTATTGGCTGGTGAAACACCGAGCCACCTTAGATTGAGCTGCAAAGCGAATGGCATTAAGAACGACAGAGGATAAGGAGGTGGTGGTGATTGTGGAACGCCAAAATTAGCTATCAAATGTGATTTTGGCATTAAGGGCTGAGAAGTTGGTACGAAAGGAATGCGAAGCCCATTTGGCTTATATTAGCGATACGGAGGTTAAGAGCCCTACTATTGAGGAGTTGAGAACAATTAAGGAATTTCCTGATATTTTTCCCAAGGAGCTGCCAGGGTTGCCGCCCAGCAGAGAAGTAGAATTTGGAATCGAGTTGTTACCTAATACGGCTCCAGTGTCCATCACCCCTTATCAGATGGCACCGAAGGAATTGGTAGAACTTAAGCAGTAGTTTTAGGAATTGTTGGATCGAGGATTCATACGACCAAGTGTGTTTTCGTGGGGAGAACCGGTGTTATTTGTAAAGAAGAAAGATGGGACGTTGCGAATGTGCATCGACTATGGGTAGCTGAACAAGTTAACTATTAAAAACAAGTACCCTCTACCGAGAATCGATGATCTTTTTGATCATTTTAGGGGAGCTTTCGTTTTCTTGAAGATTGATCTGCGTTCGGGGTATCACCAATTGAGGGTTAAGGAGGCGGATATTTTTAAGACAGCTTTTAGAACTCGTTATAGGCACTACGAGTTCTTGGTGATGCCATTTAGGCTGACGAACGCATCTGCAACTTTCATGGATCTCATGAATTGGGTCTTCCAACCCTACCTAGATCGGTTCATGGTAGTCATTATAGATGACATTTTAGTGTACTCAAGAGATGAGGATGAGCATGATGCACACTTAAGAATTGTGTTACAGACTTTGAGGGAGAAGCAGTTGTATGCCAAATTCAGTAAATGCGAATTTTGGCTAAGGAAGGTTACTTTTCTAGGGCATGTGGTGTTAGTTGAGGGGATTAAAGTGGATCCCCAGAAAATTGAAGCAGTGTTAGACTGGAAAACACCCAAGTCGGTGTCGGAAATCTGAAGTTTTCTGGGCTTGGCAGGATACTATAGGCGGTTTGTTGAGGGCTTGTCATTAATTATTGCACCATTAACTAAGTTTTTGAGGAAGGGTGTACTGTTTGAATGGACGGACAAGCAGCAAGAGAGTTTTGGAAAGCTTAAGAAGGAGTTTACGATTTATATTGATGCATCACACGTAGGCTTGGGTGCGTGTTGATGCAGGAAGGAAAGATGGTTACGTATGCATCACGGCAACTTAAGACTCACGAGGTGAATTACCCAACCCATGACTTGGAACTAGCCATGGTGGTTTTCGCGTTAAAAATATGGAGGCATTATTTATACGGAGAGAGGTGCATAATTTATTCGTACCATAAGAGTTTGAAGTACTTCCTCACCTAGAAGGAGCTAAACCTTAGGCAGCACAGGTGGGTGGAATTATTGAAGGATTATGATTGTACGATTGAATACCACCCTGGCAAAGCAAATGTGGTAGCTGACGCGTTGAGTCGTAAGTTTAAGTCAGACTTGAGGGCTATGCTCGCCAGTTTAAGTTTGTTGGATGATGGTAGCTTGTTAGCTAAACTTCAAGTAAAGCCAGTGTGGGTTGAGCAAATAAGGAGTAAACAATTAGTAGATGAGACTTTGGGTGCTCGTTTCAAACAAGTAAGAGAATGGGGAGATGTCAGACTTTGGGATAAATAGTGAAGGAGTGTTGTGTTTCCGTGGGAGAATGTGCATACTAAAGGACGATGATTGAAGGCAGTCTATTCTGCGAGAAGCACATAGCAGTCTCTATGCTATGCATCCTGGCAGAAACAAGATGTATCAGAATTTGCATGAGCTTTATTGGTGGCCTAGACTTAAGCGCGAGGTTATGGAGTTCGTAAGTAAATACTTGGTTTGTCAAAAGGTGAAGATGGAGCATCAGCTGCCTTCAGGATTGCTTCAGCCAGTAAAGATTCTACTCTGGAAGTGGGAAATGATTACTATGGACTTTGTTAGTGGGCTACCCTTAACGCCTACTAAGAAAGACTCAATATGGGTTATAGTGGATCGCTTAACCAAGTCTACCCATTTTGTATCGGTCCGCATCGATTTTAAATTCCTGGTTGTTAAAGTAAAAGTTCAGAGTTGTTAGGTGTCTATAAAACATATTAGGAAAAGCTCCATGATTGCGGATCCGCTTACTAAGGAACCAGCCTTTTATTTCACTAGCAACAAGAGCACATCAAAGTCAAAACACATAGACTTTAAGTTCTTGGTTGTTAAAGTAAAAGTTCAGAGTTGTTAGGTGTCTATAAAGCATATTAGGAAAAACTCCATGATTACGGATCCGTTTACTAAGGAACTACACTTAAGGTTTTATAAGAGCACACTGCTCATATGAGTGTAATGTCATGTAAAGGATATTTGGTTTTAGTGGGAGTTTGTATTTTTAAATGCTTTTATGTTATAGACACATTTCCAGTTATTTCAGTTTAAGGATATTAAGTTTATTTTCTGCAGAAATAAATTTTATTTGATTTATTCACACTCTGATTTTGGTAAGGTTTGATCTCACTAAGGAGGACCAGTTGGAAATAGACATGTTTACATCATATTGCATGTAATTTTCATGTTGCAAAACCATACTTGATCTATGTCACTTGGTTGTGTTAATATACGTGACCATGGATGAGCTTAGATACAATATATGTAACGAAAGTCGCGTTGGTTCTATGTTAACATAATTAATGGACGAGATTGTTTGGAATTCCTTTTGGATATGATAGTAAAATTTTGAGCTCATAAGGTTATATAATGACATGAAATTATAGAATAATTAGTATATATATGTGGTCCAAGTGGGAGATTGTTGGAAAATATGAACATCACATCTATAATATGATTAATTACATGTTATTATTTACTATCATGATAGGTTAGCCCAAATTAAAAATGATCTAATTTGGTTAAAATTTTATTGGGCATTAATTATTAAATAAAGTATGGATTAAATATGTGTAGATACTCTAGTAATTGAGTTCTAATCAAATTCTAATTAATGATGGGCTAATTAGAATTTGATTAGAACTAATATGCAAAGGTTATAAATATTAGGGTTATGGTCCCCAAACTATACACAAGATATCTTTTCTCATATCCCATCATTAGGGAAGAGAGAACAGATATTCTCTGAATTTCTTGTGTGCTAATTTGGAAGATCAAATTCCCAAAATTTAGTAAAACTTCAAGGAATTCATGGATTCAGGTACGCTTCCGCATTTAATTTTATTCTTGATTTATTCTTAATGATTTGACATGATAAATCCTGGTTTATTCAATTTTATTTTAGATTTATTTTGCAAATCTAACATGCTTATGTTACATTGTAGGTGTCAATTAATTATGATAAAAGACCATTTAAATTAATTCAATTATTCGTTTTTATTCAATAAATTGATTCAAATTGAGAGTACTAAAAGGACGATTTAATTGATCAATATACTTAATTTAATTTAAAGTGATGAATACTTGCAAATTATGGTGAGTGAGTGAGTGACGTATTTAATTTGCCTGACCAAATTGGAGAAAGAAAAGGTTGAAATGAATAAAAGAGGCGAAGCCCCAGACCATCAACATTCAATAGACATGACACATAGGGAAAAGGTATATAGAATCCTATGTTTCTTTATATCAATTAATAATTAAAATGTTAATATATTAGTAAAAAAATCAAAATGATGAGTTCATTAAAATTTATATAACATCTTAGATCTGCCCTATGCTTTATCACCGAACGGAAGACAGTTTGTTCCATGAAAATCGACTATATTAGATCATTAGTCGAATTACTATGCGGCAATAAAGCATAAGTCAAACTCGTATTTGTTTAATGAAAATTGATTATATTTTTGCATTTTACGGAATTGGTAAAGAAAATATTTATATGTTTAGGGTTGATCATTAGATCGAATCGAATCGAATTAAATGTAAAAAAAATATAAGTTAACCAAGTTGATGAGTCTTCCTTTATCATCTTAATTCAATTTGAAATTTTTTCAAATTGAGTCTAGTAAAATAAAATTCGAGTCAAATCGAATCGAATCGAGCGAGATTATTTGAGTTAAATTAAAAAAACTTCAACATGTTTGTTGAAACCAATTTTTTGAAAAAGCGTCGACTTGATTTTGAAAACGTAAAAAAGGGAGTCGCCGCCAATCCTTTTTATGATGTGTGATCAGATCACCTTGCGATCGTTTTAATAAAATGTTTGATTTACTAAAACAACGTTTTTGGGTCTACGAAATTCAGAAAACGGGTTCGGGAGTCGGTTACGTACGAGGAAGGGTTAGCACCCTCGTAATACCCAAAATTGGTACTTATTTGATTAATTGGATGTCTTAGTATTGAAAGTAGAAAACTTGAAAAGAGTTTTAAAGTACGACTCCTCTTTGTGTTAATGTTAATTTTACAAAAATGCTTAGATAAATCGAAATAGATGCTAAAGACCTTCTTATCTCGAAGTAATGATACATCCAGTAAGTTAGGATATGACATTTTAAACCCTCGAAAATAAGCTTGTTTTTTAATTTTCAAAACTCATGTATTTTAGTTCTAAAGGATATTTGATTATTTTAGGTCAAACAAGAAAAATCGAAACCCAGTAAGTTAAGGCACGATCTCTCGAATCTCCTAATACGAAATATTGCTTTTATTATTTTTTTTAGAAATTCTTACCTCAAGGTAACAAGATGTCACATCCAGTAAGTTAGGACAAAACACCTCGAATTCTCGAGAATAAGCTTTTTTATTTAAAACTCATGTATTTGATTCTAAAAGGATATTCCACTATTTAGGTTAAACGAGGAAAAATCGAAACCCAGTACGTTAGGGCACGACTTCTCGAATTTCCAAATGCAGAACCTTGCCTTAAAAAATCTTTATTGTGAATTTGGGTAAAAATTAATGAAATATTAAGAATGATATACACTTAATTCGTTTGAGTACGGCTAAAAAATAAACTTGTATTTAATAAATGATGATACAATGTGACTTCGTGGTGATAATGGCACAACATGCTTGGTAATAGATATAAGATAGCAATCATGGATCATGGTATAAATATACATAATAATAAATAAGATGATATAAATGGCGATGATAGGAGTAAAAAACAACGAGATAAACCAATAAAGAAAAAAAGGTTATTAGAAATAAAAAAATAAACAATGCATGAATGAAATAATAAAAGGTTTTAAATAAAACTTAAAAGCAAGCAAATGAATAAAAAATAAATAAAAGAAGGAATTAAAATAAAACAAATAAAAGAAGGTAATAATAATAATAATAATAATCTAAACTTCAAAACATATAAAAATATATTTATAAAGAAATAAATAAATAAACAATAAAATAAATAATAGTAAGAGTAATAATAATAAAAGCGTATTAGAAAAATAATAATAAATGAAGAAACGATAGAAAAAAAAAGAAAATAAAAAAATAAATTAAATAATACATGAAACAATTAAAAAATGAAATTAAATAGACTAAGGGGTGAATTGGAATTAGAAGGAAAGTTTTGAGCTTAAATTATAGTAGAATAAATGTGAAAAAGGACTAAATTGAAGTTTAAATGGAAATTTAGGGACAAATCGAGATAAAACGAAAATGTAAGGCCTAAATGAAACACGCGTGAAGGGACAAGGGCCATATGAGGAAATATTCCCAGTCCCCTAAAATGACACCTTTCAGATGTTTACCCTTTAATAGGTTTGAGGGTTAAATTGAAATAAAATAAACAAGTTGTGGCAAAATTAAAAAGAAAAGGATCACATTAAAACAGGCACAAAAGCGGAAGGACCAAGGGTGCAAATAGACCATTGGTCCAAAAACACGCTGATTCTAGGGTGTCCTGGGTCGGGTTTCGGGTCAAGGCCTAAAACGACATCATTTTGGGCACCTGTGGCCTGCCCCAAAACGATGTCGTATGGGGGGACTATAAATACTAAAAAGAACCCCAAAATCTTCATTTCAGCCACATTTAAAAAAAATTTCCAAAAGCTCTCTCTACTCTCTCCTCCCCCCCTTCCGAGTCTGGCCTTAGGCTTCGTCACCGGACCACCATGGAGGCAGTCGATCGCCGGCGACGGCTCCGCCGTCCACGGTGGTTGAAAAATCACTGAATCATTTTTTTGTATTTTCCTTAGAACTCTGATCCGGAGTTAAAAAAATCTTGAAATAATGCCAAAACCTTTAAAAAGAAAGAAAACCTTTCGGTTCTCAGTATATTTCACCGCAGCCTTGGCCAAATCCCAAGGGATTCGATGGCTTTTGGGATCAGAAGAAACACCATAGAGGGTACAGAGACCAAACGACGGGTAAGATTTTATTAATATTTACTTAATTTTCTATGCCTTAAAAATAAAATAATAGATAAAAAATCACCTCTTGAAGTTTTTGTTCTCGTTTTTTGATTAATATTGTGTGTAATACAATATGTTTTTCATTCGTGGCTTTATAGCCGATTACAAGAAGTGTTTGTTACTGTTTGCTTTCTACTGTTTCTGCGTACTATTTGCGTGTTGCGTTGTCTCTGTCCTGCTCTTTTTCTTGCTCTGTTTGTAGGTCTAGGAGGAGGTCAACGAGCGAGAAGGTTTCCGTTTTGGTGCAAGGAGCAGGCAGTGCGCTTGAGGCTCATGGGGGGAGACGGCGCCTAAGGTTTCTTTTGGCTAAAAGTGTTTAGATTTAGTGGGCTAGACCTTTGGGTTTTTTATTGTAAAATGGATTAAATGTAATTTGGGCTATTTGGGCCTTTGATGTAAATGGACTTTGAACTGTTAACATTATTTATTTTGGTTTATTGTTTCAGTTTTAGATCTTGGGCAAAATAGGCCCGTTCCAGCTGCCCTTCTTTGCTCATTGTCGTGCAATAGGAATAGAGCAAAGACTAAAAAGGGCTAATTTTGCCTGGACCTACTAAGTCTCGACTTCTCTTAGTACTTCTTTTCTTCAAGTAGCTTTAATATGCTTCACTACAACTTTAGGAAGATAAGGTTTGTAGCTTTAATCTGCTCTACTGCAACTTCAGAGAGATAAGATTTGCTATCTTCAGTCTGCTCCATTGCAACTTCAGGCAGATAAGGTTCGCGACTTGTAGCTTCAATTTGTGCCATTCCAGCTTTCAAGGAGATGAGATTTACTATCTTTATGTTGCTCCGTTGCAACTTTAGGGAGATAAGACTCGCAACTTGTAGCTTCAATCTGCTCCACTGCAACTTCAGGAAGATAAGATTCACCATAATTTTTTGCTTTAATCTGTTCCATTGCAACGTCAAGGAAATAAGATTTGCTATCTTCGATCTGCTCCACTGCAACTTCAAGGAGATAAGATCTACAACTTCGATCTACTCTACTGCTACTTCAGGGAGATGAGATTTGCTGTCTTCAGTCTGCTCCACTGTGACTTCATGGAGATAAGACTTATAACTTCAACCTGCTCTACTGCAACTTTAGAGAGATAAGGTTTATAGCTTTAATCTACTCTACTGCAACTTCAAAGAGATAAGATTTTCTATCTTCAATCTACTCCACTGCAACTTCAGGGAGATAAGATCCGTGACTTTAATCTACTCCACGATTTTGTTACACCGTCCTCTGGGAAACATGACCTGTAGAATCTATTTTATGGGCCTGTTTATGCCTAACGATTAGGATGTCATGATTGAAATAAATCAAATTCTCCTAACTAGATGTGTATGAATGATATTTACATGAATGCAAAATGTCATTTTTCGAGAATGATCCCTTTGTAATGCTTAGGTTGTCATTGCTTGTTGCCCATCAAGGTTTTGTCACTGATGTGTTGCCACGCCTTCTTGTTCAGCTGGTATATTTGACAGAAAACCCAAAGAAATAGTTACAATTTAGACTATTCTTTTCTCAAATGATTCCATCCTTAACTTTGGATAGTTTTGACCAATGGTCCCACTTCGAGTCTTTGTACTATTTAGAGAACTTTTCAGAGTAATACGCAAAAATCCTTTTTTTTTTAATATTACTAGTCCATTAATTGTTATTTCAATGAAAAATGCTTAAAAAAGATTATCATAACAGACAAGACGCAATTCTATTGAGAACACAGCTTGAAGTGAATTAATGATGAGAATTAATTAATCAAGATAGCACATGTTGTCAAAATACAAAATGAATAAGATGAAAATAGGTGTTCTAGATATCGCAACATGAGTTTCTCCGTCCAAAACTTCTCGAGGACCCTTTGAACTTGCTATGTGTCTAGAAGACCTAGAAGGCCTTGCTGATGCCTCAAGATGTAACATCCCTTCTCTTTGTTAATTCGGGCATAGGAAGACTATTGTAGGCCCCACCTTTGATCAGAACTTGAATTACCCTTTTACTGGGTTTTCAATTCAAAACCCCTTTGGTTTCAAAGCCCCCTTTGTGGGTTTTGCCTTGACCTCTCTTGTTTTTTTAGGTGAAGTACTGCTTAACTGAATCTGAGTTCACATGATTAGACAAGTTTCTACCATCCATCTTGATTAAAATTAGTGCTCTTCCGGAAAAATCCTTCTTTACCACATAAGGTCCTTCCCAATTTGGCATCCATTTCCCTCTAAAATCTTTTTGTATGGGCAAGATCTTTTTCAATACTAGGTTTCCCTCATGGAATTCTCTAGGATGAACCTTTTTGTTGTAAGCTCGCATCATTTGCTTTTGGTCCATCTGACCATGACGAATGGCTTTTAATCTTTTCCTTTCAATTAAGTTTAGTTGATCGTATTGGGATTGGATCCATTTTGCTTCATCCAATTTCAATTCTGTCAAAACTCTGAGAGAAGGAATCTCGACATCAATGGGTCAAACCGCCTCCATTCCATAAGCTAGAGAGAAAGGCATTGCCTCAGTTGAAGTTCTAATAGATGTTCGATAAGCATAGAGTGCAAATCGTAACTTCTCATGTCAATCTTTATAAGTCTCAGTCATTTCCCCACAATTTTCTTAATGTTCTTATTGGCTACTTCTACTGCACCATTCATTTTTAGGCGATATGGTGATGAGTTGTGATGTTTGATCTTGAACTGACTACAGACTTCTGATATCGTGCTATTGTTCAAATTTAATGCATTGTCAGATATGGTCCTTTCAGGCATTCTATATCGACATATAATTTCCTTCTTCAGGAATTTGCTGACTGCTGACTTTGTAACATTGGCATATAAAGCAGCTTCTACCCACTTGGTGAAGTAGTAAATGATCACAAAGATGAATCGATGCCTATTTAAAGCTTTTGGCGAGATCAGCCCAATGACATCCATGCCCCACATAGAGAAAAGCCGTGGAGAAGTCATAACATGCAGGGATGAATGAGGTACATGAATTTTATCTCCATAGGTTTGACATTTATGACATTTCTTGGCGTAATTGATGCAGTCTCTTTCCATGGTGGACCAATAATATTGGAATTTCATGATCTGCCTGGCCATTGTGAAACCATTGGCATGCGTTTCGCAGATACCCTCGTGGACTTTTTCTAAAATTTTCTTAGCCTCGATAGCATCCACACATATTAGTATCACCTGATCCTTTCTTCTTTTATATAGGATCTCTCCATCTAAGACATAATCGCTAGGCAATCTTCTCAGCGTCCTTTTATCATTCTCAGTTGCTTGGTCGGGGTATTCACGATTCTTCACGTATTATAGTATATCATGGTACCAAGGGTGATCATCTTTTTCTTCTTCTTCTTCGATGTTGTAACAATTAGCCGGAGTCTCATAAATACTCATCTGGATAGGTTTCACATCCTCTTGTTTGTTCACTTTAACCATTGAAGCCAAGGTAGCCAAAGCGTCAGCCATTTGATTTTCATCTCATGTAAGATAGCAGAAGGTGATGTCATCAAACTCTTCAATTAGCTCCAGAACCAGCCTTCGATAATTAATCAACTTGGGGTCTCTCGTCTCTCATTCACCTTTGAGTTGATAGATCACTAGTGCAAGATCCCCATATACCTCTAGCACTTTGATCTTACGCTCTATGGCTGCAGGGATCCCATGATACATGCTTCGTATTCTGCCATATTATTCGTGCAATCAAAATCCAATTTGCTAGTAAAGGGATAATGATCTCCATTTGGGGATATCAAGACTACCCTAATTCCGTTACCCACGATGTTTGAGGCTCCGTCGAAGTTTAGCTTCCAAGGATGAACTTCTTAAGCATCTTCTTCAATGTTTTCCACATACATTAAATCTTCATTTGGAAAATCGAAGCTCAAAGGCTCGTAATCTTCTAGAGCTCTACTAGTTAGAAAGTCTACTATTGTACTCCCTTTTATAGCCTTTTGACTTACATAGACTATATCAAATTCAGGAAACAGAATTTGTCACCTAGACATTCTTCCATTCAAGGCAGTTGACTCCATCAAGTACTTTAGAGGATCGAGTTTTCAGATGAGCAAACTTGTGTGGTACAACATGTATTGCCTCAGTCTTCGGGTTGTCCATATCAAGGCGCAACATAACTTCTCGATTAGCGAATACCTCGTCTCACATTCAATGAATTTCTTATTGAGATAGTATATTGCTTGTTGTTTTCTTCCTGACTCATCATGTTTCCTAAGCACACATCCCATTGAATTCCCAAATACTGCTAAGTATAGTATTAACGACCAGTCTGGGATGGGAGGCATCAATACTGGGGTATCGGATAGGTAATGTTTGAACTTGTCGAAAGTTTTCTGACACTCCTTATCTCAAACGTCTGGATTGTGTTTCTTAAGGAGACGCAATATAGGGTCACGTTTCTCAGTTAATTGTGAAATGAACCGGGCAATGTAATTTAGCCTTCCTAGGAAACCTTGAACCTCTTTTTGTGTACGTGGTAGAGGCAATTCCTATATAGCCTTGACTTTTTCCGGGTCGATCTCGATTCTTTTTTCACTGACTACAAATCCTAGCAATTTTCCCTACCTAGCTCCGAAAGTACATTTTGCTTAATTGAGCTTCAGCTGGAATTTTCTCAATCTCAAGAATAGTTTCATCAAGACTTGTACATGCTCTTTCTCTGTTCAGGATTTTGTGATCATATCATTAACATAAACTTTGATTTCCTTGTGAATCATGATATGAAACAAGGTTAACATGGCTCTCTGGTATGTTGCTCCTGCATTTTTTAGTCCAAATGGCATCACTTTATAGCAAAATGTTCCCCACATAGTTACAAAGGTGGTCTTCTCCATGTCTTTAGTATGCATCTTTATCTGGTTGTATCCCAAGAAACCATCCATGAAGGAGAACAATGAATAACCCGCCGTGTTGTGCACCGAAGTGTCGATATGTGGCAATGGAAAATTATCTTTGGGGTTGGCCTTGTTCTAGTCCCTGTAGTCTACGCAGATTCATACTTTTCTATCTTTTTTAGGGACGGGGACGATATTGGCTACCCATTCTGAGTATTTAACCACTTGTAAGAAACCAACATCAAATTGTTTCTTAACCTCTTTTTTTTATTTTTAGCAAGACATCAGGCCACATTCTTCGAAACTTTTGTTAGACTAGTTTACACTCTTCTTTTATGGGGAGCTGGTGTACCACGATATCAGTGTTTAGCCTGAGCATATCTTGATACGACCATGCAAAAACATCTTTGAAGTCTTAGAGTAATTTAATGAGGTCACGTTTTGTCTCTGCGGTGATGCAAGCTCCGATCTTCACCTCTTTATCTTCCCCTAAACTCACAACTTTCACTTATTCTTTGTAGGGTAGGATCTGTTTTTCATCTTCTTCAACCATCCTTAACAAATCAGGAGATAAACTACATTCTTGACCACCTTCAAAATCATAGACTACATTCTTGACCATCTTCAAAATCCTGGGGTTCTTCTGGACACATATCTTGCTCAAAAGAATATTATGAGTCGTTAACAGCGCCATTCATATCATTAATATCTGGAGACATGTTATAGGAACAAAGGAAAATCCAAAATCCAAGAATAAAAGAATATTTGCTCAAAATGGGAAAAAAGATGCATTTTATTAAAATAAAGATCGTTGGACATAAGCGTATTTCACAAAAGGGTTCTTATTACTCTTAGGCCTAGAGCAATAAGCGTGTTTTGAACATTACTCTAAATTAATTCTAAAGATTACAGGGATTTCCCCCGCAATCCAATTGTTCAAAACACTCCCTGCTACGTAAGGGCGAATGCCTGATAGGTTTT
Organism: Gossypium hirsutum; assembly: GCF_007990345.1. Taxonomy (NCBI): domain Eukaryota; kingdom Viridiplantae; phylum Streptophyta; class Magnoliopsida; order Malvales; family Malvaceae; genus Gossypium; species Gossypium hirsutum. Next base: position 23,024,965 of record NC_053436.1, read on the forward strand.
CTTCTCCTATTCCTTCTTCAGATATTGCGTTAATGTTTAAACTTCCAATCATTTCTTCAGCAGTTTCTCCCTTTGACATCTTCCACTCAGGGTGAATAGTTCCTGTAACAGCCCAATTTTAGTGAAATCGGAATAGTGGTTTTGAGACCACAAATCCGAGTCCGAAAAGTGAAATTACTTAAATTTCATAAAATGATAGGTATTATGATAGGAATATTGCATGAAAAAATTTATCGAAAAATTTTATCAATTATGTGTCTAATTGCAAAAAAGACTAAATTGAATAAAATGTCAAAGTTGAATTCTAGTAGTTATAAGGATTAAATAGCTATAGAATTAAAAGTGAGAAGTCCTTAGATGGCAATTAGACGTAGATATTTTTAATGAGTCATCCATGGAAAAATTGAAAAAAGGTTAAGGATTAAATTGGAAATTGAATTGAATAGTATGTGATAAATGATTAAATAGAATTAAAACTCATTTTATATCATCTTCTTCTTCATAAAATACATGGAAACCCTAAGAGAGAGAAAGGAAACTTTTCAAGCTTGAATTGGTAAGTTCTATGTCTTGTTTTTAGTAATTTTTTTATTTTTGAGATCGGAAAAGCTTAATTTCTTTATTTGAGTGATTAAATTGAAAGAAAATCGAAGTTTAGAAAATTACCCATGGATGAATATGTTGTAAATTGAAAGTTTTTAATAGAAAATGAAAGATTATTGATAGATAAACCACTTTTACAATGTGATTTTTAGTGACACATGTGTAGAGACTAAATTGCAAAGTAGTGAAATTCTTGGAAAAATTTTGAAATTTATGAAATACATGTGCTGTAAAAGTTATATTGGAATTTTGAATAAGCTTGGAATAAGTATTAAATTGCATGAATTTCAATTTCTGAGCCTAGGGACGAAATTAGAATTAATTAAAAGTTTAAGGGCAAAATGGTACTTTTGCCTAAAATGTGAAATGGGCTTGATTGAATGTAAAAAATCATAGAATTGATGATTAAATTTATTTATATAGTTCCGAAAGTGTAAAAAATGTGTTTAATTGATTATTGAATTATGAGCATCATGATTTGTAATTGGTAAGTACATGTAGTAAACAAATATTGATTTTTGACTTATATAAATGATGAAATGGTGCATGAATTCGTTTGAATATTGATTTTCGATTGGACAGGTGATTACTGTGAATATGAGGTCTTGCATATATTGCAATAAATGTTGTCCTTAAAGGATAATATTTTGATCTCATTATGAAAAGGGAATGTATCCCGAAAGGGTAATACTTGAAACAGACTTATGTACTCAAATGACACAACTTGAAAAGGTTATGTACACTTGTGTGTACACTTGGAAAGGTTAGGTATACTTTGTGTATTCCATATGAAAAAGAAAGGTATACTTTGTGTATACCACTTCAAAAGGAAAGGTACACTATATGTGTACACTTGAAAAGGTTATGTGCACCTTGTGTGTACAAATTGAAAATGGTATGTACACTTCGTGTGTACCACTTGAAAAGGGAATGTGCACCTCGGGTGTACAACTTGAAAAGGAAAGGTCTATCGAAAATTTAAAGATTCAACGGAAATGTATTAACAAGTGAAATAAGAAGGAATAACTTGATGAGCTCATCTATGCATTTTAATGTTTTGCATTAATCAATTTGATTGAATAATTGAAAATAGGTCATATTTGTTATCTCGCTAAGTTGATGGATAAATTGTTTTATGTGTGATTTGGTTATTGAACATGATTGGTAAGGGTAGCATTGGTTATACGAACTTACTAAGCATTAATGCTTACTAGGTTTATATTTTTCCTGTTTTATAGTGCTCAAAGCTCGTGAAGGTTGGAATTGGGTTGGAGCTATCATCACACTATTAATTCCTTCGTTTTGGTAAAAATGATAAATCTATTTTGTTATAATGGCATGTATAAGCTTTTACGGCCAAATGATAAATTAATATTTTGGTTTGTAATTAAGTCATAAAAGTGGTTAGTAATGCATTGTTAAGATTGATATGTTGTGGATTATTATAAAAACATGTTGTTTTGAATGTTAGAAATTTGTTGAATTTGTTGGTATATACTAGTAAGTTTTCATGCAGGAAAATGGTTAAGTTTGGGTGAGAAATAGGGCTAGGAAATTGCTTTATTCCGTCCACACGGGTAAGAAACAAGAACGTGTGTCTAGGCCGTGTGTGACACACGGGCAGCCCACGGGCATGTGAAATGACCGTGTGTCCCCTACATCCTTAAATATGAAGTCAGGATAGTACTCGGGCAAAAGACACAGTCCTGTGTCTTGTTCGTGTGAAGAAAATGGGTTTCAAGCATGGTCGTGTGTCAAAATCATGTGAAAATGGCTTAAAAATGGAGAAAAATCAGTTTACCACACGAACTAGCCACATGGGCGTGTCCCCAGGCTGTGTGCGCCTTTGATACTTAAGAAATTGCAAGTCAGAATTCCACATAGGCTGTCCACACGGCCGTGGGATTCCCACGGGCTGGCCACATAGCCATGTCCCAGGCCACACGGGCGTGTACCCCTATCTTTGAGGAAAATTTTCCATAGTTGCCAGTTTAGTCTCGAACCACTTCCGAAGCTTGTATTGGGCCCTGTATGCCCATAGTAGGGGCTTTATGGTAAAAATTGAAAAAAATTGATTTGAAATGCAAATTTATGACTCATTTTTGTACAAATGCTATCGTATAAGTCTGATAATACCTCGTAACCCTATTCTGGTAACAGATACAAGTTAGGGGTGTTACGTTTAGTGGTATTAGAGCTACGGTTTAGTTGATTCTCAGACTAACGTAGCAGGTGTGAATTTAGCTATAAATGCCATTATATAATTGATGATAGTGTGGTACCTCCTGACCATTTTAAATATGTTTTTCATATAGTAAATGTCTTCCAACCGAGCAAGAGAAGAAACTGTGGAAGCTGAGAGTGCTTCTCAAGCTTCTATACAACGAGCTATAAATGGTAGTAGTAGTAGAAGGTCCGAATAAGAGGGCCGAAGTGAATATGCTAAGATGCTTTCTTTGAAATGTTGGATAAATGGTTTCCTGAATATTTGAGAAGAAATTCTACTGCTTTGCAACCACAACCTCCCCCACCAAATGATCAGACTATTCTTGAGAGACCATCGGGTACTGAAACTGCTAATTGGTAAGGCTCTAGTAAATAAACACAAAAAATATGAGGCTGATGAATTTAGAGCTACAATTGATGATAATCCGAAAAATGTTGAATTCTAGCTGGAAAATACTACTCGAGTGTTGGACGAATTATCATGTACTCCAGTTGAATGCTTGAAATGTTTTGTATCTCTGTTAAAGGACACAGCTTATCACTGGTGGAAAACAATAAGTTCTGTGGTTCCAAAAGAAAATATTACTTGGGAATTCTTTCAATCTGAATTCAGAAAGAAATATACTAGTCAAAGATTCCTAGATCAGAAAAGAAAAGAATTTCTAGAATTAAATAAGGGAACAGGACTGTTGTAGAATATGAAAGGGAGTTTGTACGGTTAAGCCAATATGCTAGTGAATGGGTTCAAACAGAGACAGAAATGTGTAAACGTTTCGAGGAAGGATTAAATGAAAATATAAAGTTATTGATTGGTATTTTGGAAATAAGAAAGTTTGCAGCACTTGCTGATCGTGCAAAGAAAGCTGAAGAGCTAAGTAAAGAAAAGAAGAAGGAAAACAGAGAAGCCCGATCCTCTGGGAAAAGACCTATTAGTAGGTCTCAATCATTTTCTTCAAAGAAATCAAAGAGGTATCAAGAAGGATCTACTACTTCAGTTGGGTATTCCGGTAACGAGCGTGGTTTTCAACGCTTTAATCCCAAGTCATCATCACTGTCAGTGACTAGTGTTGGAACTGTGGGAAACACGAAGCCAAAATGTAAACACTGTAACAAATTTCATTATAGTGAATGCCGAATGAAAACCGGTGCATGTTACAAATGTGGTTCATTCAATCACTTTTTGAAAGATTGTCCAGAAATAGTAGAAAGAGATGTTGAACAAACTTCAAAACCAGCTAACACTGCTTCAAGAGGCAGACCACCTAGACACCCCAGAAATGTTAGTGGTAGTCGAAGCACTGTAAAAGATTCAAATGCTAAATCTGAGGCTCGAGCTCCTGCAAGAACATATGCCATATGAACCGGAGAAGATGCTTCAGTGCTAGATGTCATTACTGGTACTTTTTCTTTATTAGATACTGATATTACTGCATTAATTGATCCTGGTTCCACACACTCGTATATATGCACAAATTTAGTAAATGTTAAAAATTTACCTGTTGAATTCACTGAATTTGTGGTGGAAGTTTCAAATCCTTTGGGTCAATGTCTAAAGGTGGATAAAGTTTGTAAAATTTGTCCATTTTTCGTAAAGGGTAGATGTTTCTTGGCTGATTTAAGCTACTGCCTTTTGATGAATTCGATGTGATATTGGGAATGGATTGGTTAACCCAACATGATGTAATGGTTAATTGTAAACAGAAGTATATTGTCTTGAAATGTCAAGATGGTGAGTTACTTTATGTTGAATCTGACAAGCTAGATGGATTATTTAATATGATTTCAGCAATAGCAGCATAGAAATGTATGAGGAAGGGATACGATGCTTATCTTGCATATGTGTTTGATACTAAGGTAACCGAGTCAAAGATTCAATCTGTGCCAGTTGTTTGTGAGTTTCCAGACGTGTTTCTGGAAGAATTGTCTGGCATACCACCTGTCAGATAAGCAGAATTCTCTAGAGATCTAATTTCGAGAACAACACCAATATCGATAGCACCTTATCGAATGGCTCTTGCTGAGTTAAAAGAGTTGAAGGCGCAGTTACAAGAATTAATTGACAGGGGTTTTGCTCGACCTAGTTTCTAACCATGGGGTGCTCTGGTGTTATTTGTAAAGAAGAAAGACGGATCTTTGAGGTTGTGTATTGATTACCGACAACCCAACAAAGTCACTATAAAGAATAAATATCCACTGGCTCGAATTGATGACTTATTTGATCAGCTAAAAGGGGCTACTGTATTTTCAAAGATTGATCTTCATTCGGGTTATTACCAGTTCCGAGTGAAGGATTCAGATGTTCCAAAGACAGCTTTCAGAACTAGATATGGTCATTACAAATTCTTGGTGATGCCATTTGGATTAACAAATGCATCAGCAGTGTTTATTGATTTAATGAAAAGGAGTTTCAGACTGTACCTAGACAGGTTTGTCGTGGTATTCATAGATGATATTTTAGTTTATCTTGAAGTGAAGATAAACATGCCGAACATTTGAGGATTGTGTTGAAAACTTTACGGGAAAAACAATTGTATGCCAGGGTTAGTAAAACTGAATTTTGGCTACGAGAAGTCAACTTTCTTGGTCACATTGTATCTGCTGAAGGCATCAGGGTTGACCCGAGCAAAATCTTAGCAATTATTCATTGGAGGCACCAAAGAACGTGTCAGAGGTCAGAAGTTTTTTGGGCCTAGCCAGATATTATCGGAGGTTTGTTAAAGGATTTTCAATGATTGCTTCTCCGATAACTCGTTTGTTGCAGAAAGATGTAAAATTCGAGTGGAATGATAAATATCAGTAGAGTTTTGATAGACTGAAGACTTTGTTGACTGAATCACCTATACTGGTACAACCTGAATCGGGTAAGGAATTTGTAATTTACAGTAATGCATCTTTAAATGGTTTAGGTTGTGTTTTGATGCAAGAAGGTAAAGTGGTTGCCTATGCTTCAAGACAACTTAAACTACATGAACGAAATTACCCGATACATGATCTTGAACTGGCATCCATAGTGTTTGCATTGAAGATATGGCGGCATTATTTATATAGTGAAAAATGTCATATTTACACTAACTATAAAAGTCTAAAGTATTTAATGACAGAGAAAGACTTGAATTTGAGACAACGCAGGTGGCTCGAGTTAATAAAGGATTATGATTTGATTATTGACTATCACCTGGGAAAAGTCAATGTAGTGGAAGATGCACTGAGTAGGAAATCTTTATTTGCCTTAAGAGCAATGAACACCCGGTTATCTTGTTTAGATGATGGTTCGATTGTAGCTGAATTGAAAGCTAGACCGACATTTATACAACAAATCTATGAAGCACAGAAGAGTGACAACGAGTTGTAAGTTAAACGAGAGCAATGTCAAAAGAATTCTAATTCAGAGTTTCAAATTGGGTCTAATGATTGCTTGTTGTTTAAAAACAGAATATGGTTCCAAAGAACTCAAAACTGGTACAAAAGATTTTGTATGAAGCTCATAATGGTACAATGTCAGTTCATCTTGGTAGTAATAAAATGTATAATGATTTGAAAAAGATGTATTGGTGGCCGAGAATGAAAAGAGGTATTTCTAAATTCGTAGCCAAATGTTTAATATGTCAACAAGTGAAAGCTGAGCATTAGGTGCCTTCAGGGTTATTACAGCCAATCAATATACTGGAGTGGAAATGAGAAAGAATTACCATGGACTTTGTAATAGGATTGCCTATGTCACCAAGAAAGAAAGATGCCATTTGGGTAGTTGTTGACAGGTTAACAAAGTCGGTACATTTCATACTCGTACATATGGACTTTTCATTGGATAAATTAGTCGAATTGTATGTCTCTAAAATTGTTAGATTACATGGTGTACCGGTTTCCATTATTCTGATAGAGATCCTCGATTTACATCTTGATTTCGGCATAAGTTACAAGAAACATTGGGTACCCAGTTGTATTTTAGTACTGCGTTCCATCCTCAAACTGATGATCAATTAGAACAGGTGATCCAGATTTTAGAAGACATGTTACGATGTTGTGTGCTTGAATTCGAATGTAACTGGGAAAGACACTTGCCTCTGATTGAATTTGCTTATAATAATAGCTACCAATCCAGTATTAAAATGGCACCGTATGAAGCTTTATATGGTCGAAAATGTAAAAAACCATTGCATTGGACAGAGCTCAGTGAAAGAAAGATTCATGGGGTTGATCTAATTCGAGAAACTGAGGAAAAAGTAAAGGTGATACAAGACAGCTTGAAAGCAGCTTTAGACAGACAAAAGTCTTATGCTGATCTTAAAAGAAAAGAAATTGAGTTTGAGATTGGTGATAAGGTATTCTTGAAAGTGTCACCTTGGAAGAAAGTTCTCCGGTTTGGCTGTAAAGGAAAATTAAGTCCTTGGTTTATTGAACCATATGAGAGCATTGAAAGAATTGGACCGATAGCTTATCGGTTAGCATTATCGCCAGAACTTGAAAGAATTCACAATGTTTTTCATGTGTCAATGTTAATACGGTATCGATCAGATCCATCACATGTTATCTCTCCAACAGAAGTGGTAATTCAGCCCGACATGACATATAATAAGGAACCAATTAAGATATTAGCACGGGAAACAAAAGAGTTGAGAAATAAAAAGATAGCACTGGTAAAGGTTCTTTAGCAGAAACATGGAATTGAAGAAGCTACTTGGGAACCTGATGATATCATGAAAAGGCAGTACCCGAATCTCTTCACTGGTAAGATTTTCGAGGACAAAAATCTCTAAGGGGGGAGAGTTGTAATAGCCCAATTTTAATGAAATCGGAATAGTGGTTTCGAGACCACAAATCCGAGTCCAAAAAATGAAATTATTTGAATTTTATAAAATGATAGGTATTATGATAGGAATATTGCATGAAAAATTTTATCAAAAAATTTTATCAATTATGTGTCTAATTGCAAAAAGGACTAAATTGAATAAAATTTTAAAGTTGAATTCTAGTAGTTATAAGGATTAAATGGCTATAGAATTAAAAGTGAGAAGTCCTTAGATGGCAATTAAACCATTGATGAAAAATATGTAGATATTTTTAATGAGTCATCCATGGAAAAATTGAAAAAGGTTAAGAATTAAATTGGAAATTGAATTAAATAGTATGTGATAAATAATTAAATAGAATTAAAACTCATTTTATATCTTCTTCTTCTTCATAAAATACATGGAAAAATAGAATTAAAACTCATTTTATATCTTCTTATTCTTCATAAAATACATGGAAACCCTAAGAGAGAGAAAGGAAACTTTTCAAGCTTGAATTGGTAAGTTCTATGTCCCGTTTTTAGTAATTTTTATATTTTTGAGATCAGGAAAGCTTAATTTCTTTATTTGAGTGATTAAATTGAAAGAAAACCAAAGTTTAGAAAGTTAGCCATGGATGAATATGTTGTAAATTGAAAGTTTTTAATAGAAAATGAAAGATTATTGATAGATAAACCACTTTTACTATGTGATTTTTAGTGAAAACATACGTAGGGACTAAATTGCAAAGTAGGTAAATTCTTGGAAAAGTTTTAAAATTTATGAAATACATGTGCTGTAAAAGTTATATTGGAATATGCTTGATTGAATGTAAAAATCATAGAATTGATGATTAAATTTATTTATATAGATCCGAAAGTGTCGAACAAAGAAAAAGATCGAGGGAAAGAAAAAATTTTGGATAAGTAGATACGATTAATTGTTGAGGTAAGTTCGTATAACTAAATTAAGCTTGTAAATGTGTTTAATTGATTATTGAATGATGTGCATCATGATTTGTAATTGGTAAGTACATGTAATAAACAAATATTGATTTATGACTTATATAAATGATGAAATGGTGCATGAATCCGTTTGAATATTGATTTCCGATTGGATAGGTGATTACTGTGAATATGAGATCTTGCATATGTTGCAATAAAGGTTGTCCCTAAAGGATAATCTTTTGATCTCATTATGAAATGGGAATGTATCCTGAAAGGGTAATACTTGAAAAGGGCTTATGTACTCAAATGGTACAACTTGAACAGGTTATGTACACTTTGTGTGTACACTTGAAAAGGTTAGGTATACTTTGTATAGACCATATAAAAAGGAAAGGTATACTTTGTGTATGCCACTTGAAAGGGAAAGGTACACTATATGTGTACACTTGAAAAGGTTATGTGCACCTTGTGTGTACAAATTGAAAATGGTATGTACACTTCGTGTGTACCACTTAAAAGGGAATATGCACCTCGGGTGTACAACTAGAAAAGGAAAGGCCCATCAAAAATTCAAAGATTTAAATGAAATGTATTAATAAGTGAAATAATAAGAAATGACTTGTTGAGCTCATCTATGCATTTTAATGTTTTATACTAAACAATTTGATTGAATGATTGAAAATAGGCCATATTTGTTATCTCACTAAGTTGATGGATAAATTGCTTTATGTGTGATTTGGTTATTGAACATGATTGGTAAGGGTAGTATTGGCTATATGAACTTACTAAGCATTAATGCTTACTAGGTTTATATTTTTCCTGTTTTATAGTGCTCAAAGCTCGTGAAGGTTGGAATTGGGTTGGAGCTATCATCACACTATTATTTTTCCTGTTTAAGATTGATATGTTGTGGATTATTATAAAAACATGTTGTTTTGAATGTTAGAAATTTGTTGAATTGGTTGGTATATACTTGTAAGTTTTCATGCAGGAAAATGGTGAAGTTTAGGTGAAAAATAGGGCTAGGAAATGGCTTTATTTCGTCCACTTGGGTAAGACACACGGGCATGTGTCTAGGCCGTGTGTGACACACGGACAGCCCACGGGCGTGTAAAATGACCGTGTATCGCCTGCATCATTAAATATAAAGTCAGGATAGTACAGAGCAAAAGACACGGCCGTGTATCTTGGTCGTGTGAAGAACACGAGTTTTAAGCATGGTCGTGTTCAAAATCATGTGAAAATGGCTTAAAATGGTGAAAAATCAGTTTACCACACGGCCTAGCCACATGGGCGTGTGCCCATGCCATGTGTCCCTTTGATACATAAGAAATTGCAAGTCAAAATTCCACACGGTCTCGCCACACGGTTATGGGATTCCCACGGGCTGGCCACATGGCCATGTCCAAGGCACAGGGGGGTGTACCCCTATTTTTAAGGAAAAATTTCCATAGTTTCCAGTTTAGTCCCGAACCACTTCCAAAGCTTGTATTGGGCCTCGTAGGCCCATATTAGGGGTTTTATGGTAAAATTTGAAAAGAATTGATTTGAAATGGAAATTTATGACTCGGTTTTGTACAAATGCTAGCTATAAATCTGGTAATGCCTCATAATCTTATTCCGGTGACAGATGCGGGTTAGGCGTGTTACAGTTCCTCCTGACACGAATGTTCTGGATACATGGAGAAAGGTCATCGGTTCCCACTTAACCTCTTCCCTACTTAGTCATACTCTCCTCCTTTCTTGTTTCTTCTCCATCTCCTTCTTCTTCTACCTTGTATCTGGCTTGTATCCTAAGCCAAAGTGGTCTTGTTTGTCTGTGAGCATGGGTGTCTCGACCCTTCCTTTTAGGCATTTTTCAAGCCCCCTCCCAGGCAAAGCTCTTTTCCCAACCATCAGTTGCAGGCCTATCCTTGTAGTTTTGGATATTTTGGGCATCGGGATATTGTTCCCTTCGACAATGAAGGTCGCGCTCACAAATTCCAGCGATTGAAAGGAATATTCTATCGCTTCATCGTCTATCCCCACATATGGTGCGTCACTTGTTACGAATGCAATGATGTCCTCTTTTGTGTTTATGGTTACCAATCGGCTCTCTATTACCAATTTGAGCTTTTGATGCAGCGATGATGGCACTGCCCCCGCTGAGTGAATCCATGGCCTCCCCAATAAGCAATTGTAAGAAGGTTTGATATCCATCACTAAGAAATCCACCTCGTACGTGCTTGGACCAATTAAAAGGGGTATTTCAATCTTCCCTATTACTTTCCTTTTGGTGCCATCAAATGCCCTCACTATATTTTGGCATGTCTTCATGTGGGAACTATCCACTGGCAGCCTATTTACTATGGAGAGGGGTGGAACATTTAATGCAGATCCATTATCAGTCAATACTCCTGGCAATGTATATCCCTTACAGTGAATGGTGATGTGTAGAGCTTTTGTGGACCTCATTCCCCCGGGCAGTATTTCATCATCATTGAAAACTAAGAAATTATCGGCACTGATATTATTGACAAGATGGTCCAGCTTGTTGACAGGGATATCACCCGTGACATAAGTTTCATTTAGCAGTTTCACCAATGCGCTACGATGTATCTCTGAACTTAAAAGTAGAGCTAGCACTGATATGCGAGCTGGTTACTTATGTAGCTGTTCTACAATGCTGTACTTGCTGTGCTTTAAGAATTTCAAGAATTCTCTAGCCTCTTTTTTAGTCACTGGCTCATTAATAGGTGATTCAACTCTAACTGTCTTTTCTTTTTCTTGTTCTATCGCCAAGGCCTTTCCTTTTACGGGTTCTGCTCTTGACTTTGCTGGATCGTAGCGTTTCCCACTATGTGTGTAAAAACCCATATTTTGACCCTCCTCTAAAGCTTTAACTAGGTTCTCTTCTCCTGGGATTGTCACGTTGCAGTCATAATTCCAAGAAACCCTTTTGCTATCCTTGTAGGGAAAGGATACGAGTTTTTAGATTATGACTATCGGTGCCATTCGTATTCCTACTTCATCGTTTCTTGGTCACGAAATGATCACTACCGGGTGGTTAACTTTCTAGACCCTTTTTATTGATCCTTCTTTTGAGGCATAAACCTCCCATTCTTCTGATCCCTTGATTTTTTCATAAAATTCCATCTCTTTATTGTCCATCAGATTTTGCGCTGTGGTCCTGAACTCGGTACATTCTTGGATGTCATGACTCTCCTTAACATGGAACTCACAGTACTTTTTTACTCCTCTGGGCTTTTCCTCTGAATCTTGTGTGATTAAACCTCTATCTATCATTTGTTTCCAAACCCATTTTAGTGGGGTTTTCACCTTCGCCTCGTCAGCTTTGATTCTCCTACCCCTACTTTCAGTTATCGCGTTTACCCCTTTATCAGAATGATTGGGTAACAGATTCCCTACTACGTTAGGTCTTGATGGATCTTTGAACTTTACGATCCCCATCTTAATGAATCTTTCGATCAACTTTTTAAACGTCGTGCAGTTCTTGATCAAGTGCCCTGTTATCCTCACATGGTACTCATATTGAGCATGTGACAGCCCTAATTTGACCCTAGTCGGAAAGTGGTTTCGGGACCACAAAACCGGGTCGTAAAAATAATTAACATTAAGTTTTGTGTTTATTGTATGTGAAATAGGCATGTGTGAAAGTTTCATGCTCCAATTTTTTCATTAGTATGTGAAATTATTAAATAGGACTTATGTGAGGAAATTTAGAAATGTGCTAGGCAAATGTTATAGTGGCCTATTAAAGCATGTTAGAAAATATTTGTACTTGCATGTCAAATTAGCCAAAAGTCTAGATGGTGGCTGGCCATGCTATGGGTTAAAACATATTATAAATATGTTATGTTAACATTTGTGTTAAAAATAATAAAATAAAGAGCATGGATAATAAAATAATAGTGGTTAGTAGGAGAAGAAACAAAAAAAAAGAGTTAGCTAGGTTGCTCCTCCATTGCCGTAACTAGAGGAAGAAGAAGAGGGGAAGTTCGGCCAAGGTGGTTCTTTAGATTAAAGGTATGTTCAATGTTACTTTTGGAGGTTTATACATCCTTTGGATGATTAGCCTAATTCTATCTATCTCATGGATGGAATTGGGGTTGTTGGAGAGTTAGGATTCGGCTAAGAGGCTTCAAAATTTTAGTTGATGCCTTGATACTACTAGCATGTTAGCTATATGGATGTGTTAAGTTACTTGAAATGTTAGATAAATTTGAACTCCCTACCAAATTCTTTAAACAACCCATGTTAGAAATTTCGGTATTGAGATGTCTAGAACTTTCGGCCATTGTAGCTATGGAGAAATAAGGTTTTTGTTTCTTGTTAAATTTAGATGAACAAGGGTAGATGAGTGTTTGAACTATACAAATAATCATATGTGAGCATTAGGTGCTAAGGGAAAGGAATCGGCTACCTTATTAGGTACCAAGACCGAATGTGAATTTGATTAGGTTTGAGTAATTATTATGCTTAAAATCGATGTAGTTAAGTACCATGTTCTAGCCGAACATGTAGTTGTTTAATGTTGTGAACAAGTGCCGTTTAGTTGTTCTAAAATTTCTAAATTAGATGTTTAATCATCTAAGGGTTCGGCATTGTGCATTCTTGTTAAGAGTTTGATTTGAAATCATGAGATCTTGTTGACTTGTGTTTAAATGGCATTCGGTCATGGTCTATGGGAGTTTACTAATCCGGTTTAGGTGCCAAATACTTTGTATTGGAAATTTTGATATGTAAGTAGAAATTAATTAAGATGATATTGAGACATTCGAAAATAAATATGTATTAAAGTTATATTTGTAGTAGTTTAATGTGATTTACCAAGTGCACAAATTTGAAAACGAGAAGGTGATAGACTTAAGTGGTAATTGATTCAAATAAATTGGTTCTAAAATGTATATGAATGCCGTATGATCGTGTTTGATTGGGAGGTAAATTGTTTGAATTAGCTCTGGAGCTTAGAGGATCAACGTTGGATAGGGGAAAGGAAAAAGTAATTGAATAGCCGTTGAAGTCGTTCGACAACGTCCGAGGTAAGTCTTCAAGTAATGAAACTGAGTTTATGATTTGATTAAGTCATGACATATAAGCATAACAAATAAACGGTGATATAATGATTCTACTTGAATGATATATTGAGGTGATTAGTTTATACCTATGACGGGTAGCCGAATGTGTATAGAGATCATGTTATAAAGCCAATCAAAATCATGCTCTTTGTATGTGGCTATTGAGCCAAAATTGGTAACGTTTGATAAGTGTCTTGTGTTTGAGCTTTAGTAATGAAAATGAAATATGGATGTGTCATGATTTATTGATATATGTGTATGATTATTCGAATGATATCCGGGCTAAGTCCCGAAGGCATTTGTGCTATTGACTATATCCGGGATAAGTCCCGAAGGCATTTGTGCTAGTGACTATATCCGGGCTAAGTCCTGAAGGCTTTTGTGCTATTGACTATATCCAGGCTAAGACCCGAAGGCATTTGTGCGAGTTGCTATATCCGTCTAAATCCCGAAGGTACTTGGGTTTGGAAATGAGCGATCTTGCTGTAATAATTTCAATTAATACGCTCATAAAATCTAAACGGTAAGGTATGTTTCGTATATGCATCGGAAAAGTTAATTCCTTTTTAGGTAGTAAGCGCTCTATTGATTAACAACTTCCGGCCTTTAGTTAGGTTTGATCCCTGGTGTATGAATATACGGTTTGAGGTGTGAAGTAAGTATGATTTTGGGAATATGTGTATATGGAACTATTCATTTAGTCATATGAACGCTATACTTTAGTCGTAAATAATTTCATTACTTGAACTTACTAAGCATTAAAATGCTTACTCTGTTACTTTGATTCTCTGTTTTATAGATTTTGTTCGTCAGCTACCGGACTCGGGAGTGTCAAAGTCGAAGTCATCCACACATCTAAGCCACTTTTTGGTACTCTTTTAGTTCAATTTTGAAAATGGCATGTATAGGGTTGACCCTTGTTGTTAATTAAGTACCCTTTGGTAATGTGTATTCGTATAGCCATGCGAAAATGGCTCGTATATTTTGAAGTATAACATTATGGTCTTGTGATATGGTTATTAAGTGATGTGGAAATGTTTGGTAATGACTAGCCATTGGAATGGCCAATCATGGTCCTATTGGCGCTACGTACGTCATGGCTAATCGGGATTACCCTTGATAATAATGTATGTCAATTTGCTATTCGATTCATGGAAAATTATGAAATAGGTAAAATTTACCTTAAAATAGATGCTGACAGCAGCAGTGATGTAAGTTGGAAAAATCACTAAAAATAGTAGGAATGGAATTAAATAGTGAATAAATTATGTAATCGAATCTTGATGAGTGTATTTTCACATGAAAGAAACGAAACGACCATATGAGCCGTATTTTATGAGATGTTTAAGTTTTCGTGAAACAGGGCCAGAGCATTTTTTGGATCCCCTGTTCTGATTTTTCAAATTTACCATAAATTAACCAGAGACAATTAGAAGTCATGCTTTATATGTTTAGATTCCTTTTTAAGTCTAGCTTCATTAGAAACAAACAGCATAAGTATTGAAGCTCTGTTCAGGGAGATATCTAAGTCGTAATGCATAAAGGTCAGAGTAGTCGAACCCCGAAACAAGGGAGACTTTAACTAATAAAATGTACTAATTGGCTCGACCAAAAATTCTAGAAAAAAATTTGTAGATGGAAATATGAGTCTGGTTTCAGGAAAAATTTATGGAATTGGTTTTCGAGTTTTTGAACTCGAGATATGATTTTTAAAGTAACTGTGATGCAGTTAGCCAGCTTGTCTGGAAATTTTAAAATGAACTGTGTAAGTAAATGAATTAAGTCTGTTAACACCTCGTGTTCGACTCCGGCAACGGTCTCGGGTACGGGGCGTTACAAATTTAT